>NC_090327.1:4994120-5344503 GCF_035084215.1 Heptranchias perlo
TGGTATCCGGGGCTGTTCCCCTGTGTGTGTGGGGGGGGGGGGAAGAGTATCCGGGCTGTCCCCTGTGTGTGTGGGGGGGGGGGTATCCGGGCTTGTCCCCTGTGTGTGGGGGGGGGGGGTATCCGGGCTCTCCCCTGTGTGTGGGGGGGGGGGGGGGTATCCGGGCTCTCCCCTGTGTGTGTGTGTGTGTGGGGGGGGGGGGGTATCCGGGCTGTTCCCCTGTGTGGAGGGTGAAGTATCGAATTACAAAACGAATAAAATATCCCCCCCCCCCCCCCCCAACACAAAATGCAAACTTGCAGCAACGCACAGCGCAAGTCAGCCGACTACCTTTTAATTATAAAACAATCCTCTGTCAGCTGTCGGCCTTTTGCTGATTGCCGCCGGTCAGTAATTAGACCCAGAGCTTCCCGCCTGCTCCAAACCCGCGCTCCGCAACCCTGCGCGTGCGCGCTCTCGGCCCACCTGAGATCGATGCGTGCGCGCTCTCGCCCACTGAGATTGACGCGTGCGCAGTGGCCGGGATTGGCTGGCGCCCGCCCGCCCGGTTATTTCTCCTCCCCTCACACACACACGCAAAAAAAAAATTATTTTTTGTTTCCGGCCGGGATCATGGCGGCCAGATACGATCGCGCCATTACCGTCTTCTCGCCCGACGGCCACCTCTTCCAAGTGGAGTACGCGCAAGAAGCGGTGAAGAAAGGCTCCACCGCGGTAAGTGTGTGGGCGGCCGGGCCGGGCCGGGCCTTCACCCGAGGGTGCACAGAGAGAATGATCGAGCACAGGAGGAGGCCACTCGGCGCGCCCTGCCCCTCCTGCCCCTTAGAAAGAGCTGTCCAATTAGTCCCGCTCCCCACAGCCCTGCAAATTTTTTCCCCTTTAAGCATTTATCCGATTCCCTTTTCAAAGTTACTATTGAATCTGCTTCCACCGCCCTTTCAGGCAGCGCGTTCCAGATCATCACAACTCGCTGCCTAACTCTCCTCATCTCCCCTCTGGTTCGTTTGCCAATTACCTTAATTCTCTGTCCTCTGGTTACCGGCCCTCCTGCCCACTGGAAACAGTTCCTCCTTATTTACTCTATCAAAACCCTTCATGATAAGGTAGAGAGGGGCATAGATAAGGTCGATAGTCAAAATCTTTTCCCAAAGGTAGGCGAGTCTATAACGAGGGGGCACAGATTTAAGGTGAGAGGGGAGAGATACAAAAGGGTCCAGAGGGGCAATTTTTTCACTCAAAGGGTGGTGAGTGTCTGGAACGAGCTGCCAGAGGCAGTAGTAGAGGCGGGTACAATTTTGTCTTTTAAAAAGCATTTGGACAGTTACATGGGTAAGATGGGTATAGAGGGATATGGGCCAAGTGCAGGCAATTGGGACTAGCTTAGTGGTATAAACTGGGCGACATGGACATGTTGGGCCGAAGGGCCTGTTTCCATGTTGTAACTTCTATGATTCTTCTATGAAACACCTCTATTAAATCTCTTCACCTTCTCTGTTCTGAGGAGAACAATTTGAGCTTCTCTGGTCTCTCTTCATAACTGAAGTCTCTCATCCCTGGCACCATTCTAGTAAATCTCCTCTGCACCCTCTCCAAGGCTCTAACCAGTGATTTATGAAGGTTTAGTATAACTTTGCTTTTGTACTGTAAGCTTCTATTTATAAATCCAAGACTCCTATGTGCTTTTTTAAAAGCTTTATCAACTTGTCCTGCCACCTTCAAGGACTTGTGTATATATCTATATCGGCGATAATAGACTTTTGGCACATGATGGGGGGGTGGGGAGGTTCCTGGCAAAGTGAACTCTAGTGATGGGACTGGGCTGTAGTCTGACCGACAACACTCCAAGATCTCTGCGTGGCTCCCGTTCTGGCCTCTCGGGCATCCCCGATTTCCTTCACCTCACCATTGGCGGCTGCGCCTTCAGCTGCCTAAGCCCTAGAAGTCTCTCCGCCTCTCTCCTCCTTTATGATGCTCCTTAAAACCTACCTCTTTGACCAGGCTTTTGGTCACCTGTCCTAATATCTCCTTATGTGACTCTGTCTGATTATGCTCCGGTGAAATGCCTTGGGACATTTTACTATGTTACTGGTGCTATATGAATGTAAGTTGTTGACCGGTAATAAGGTGTGAAAGGGAAGAATATAAGAGCTGAGTGAAGGGATTGGTTTGCAAAATGACGCCAAAGGGTGTAAGGATAAACCCAGCAACTATAAGCCAATCAGTTTAACCTCGGTGGTGAGGAAACTTTTAGAAACGATAATGTGGAACAAAATTAACAGTCACTTGGACAAGTGTGGATTAATTAGGGAAAGCCAGCACGGATTTGTTAAAGGCAAATTATGCTTAACTAACTTGAATGAGTTTTTTGAAGAGGCAGCGGAGAGGGTTGATGAGGGCAACGTGGTTGATGTGTATATGAACTTCGAAAAGACATTTGATAAAGTGCCACATAATAGACTTGTCAGCAAAGTTGAAGCTCATGGAATAAAAGGGGCAGTGGCAGTATGGATACGAAATTGGCTAAGTGACAGGAAACGAAAACTAGTGGGTGAATGGTTGTTTTTCGGACTGGAAGAAGGTATGAACAAAGTTAGCATGCAGGTACAGCAAGCAATTAGGAAGGCAAATGGCATGTTGGCCTTTATTGCGAGGGGGTTGGAGTACAAGAGTAAGGAAGTCTTACTATAGTTGTACAGGGCTTTGGTGAGACCTCACCTGGAGTACTGCGTACAGTTTTTGGTCTCCTTATCTAAGGAAGGATATACTTGCCTTATAGGCGGTGCAACGAAGGTTCACTAGATTAATTCCTGGGATGAGAGGATTGTCCTTTTGAGGAGAGATTAAGTAAAATGGACCTATACTCTCTGGAGTTTAGAAGAATGAGAGGTGATCTCATTGAAGCATATAAGATTCTGAGGGGGCTTGACAGGGTAGATGCTGAGAAGTTGTTTTCCCTGGCTGGCGAGTCTAGAACTAGGGGACATAGTCTCAGGATAAGGAGTTGGCCATTTAAGACTGAGGTGAGGAATTTCTTCACTGAGGGTTGTGAATCTTTGGAATTCTCTGCCCCAGAGGGCTATGGATGCTGAGTCATTGAACATTTGCCTGAGGAAGGAGAAAATCTCTGAAAGCTTGTGAATTTAAAATAAAATTGCTGGACTATAACTTGGTGTTGTAAAATTGTTTACAATTGTCAACCCCAGTCCATCACCGGCATCTCCACATCATGAATATATTCAAGGCTGAGATGGATAGATTTTTGGACTCGAGGGGAATCGAGGGATATGGGGATCGATGGAAAAGTGGAGTTGAGGCCAAAGATCAGCTATGATCTTATTGAATGGCGGAGCTGGCTCGAGGGCCCGTATGGCCTACTCCTCCTATTTCTTATGTTCTTATACAGTGGTGTTCCGCAGGGGTCAGTGCTGGGACCACTGCTTTTCTCGATTATATATTAATGACTTGGAATTGGGTGTACAGGGCACAATTTCAAAATTTGCCGATGACACAAAACTTGGAAGGGTAGTAAACAGTGAGGAGGATAGTGATAGAATTCAAGAGGATATAGACAGGCTGGTGGAATGGGCAGACACGAGACAGATGAAATTTAACGCAGAGAAGTGTGAAGTGATACATTTTGGTCGGAAGAACTTGGAGAGGCAATATAAATTAAACGGTACAATTATAAAAGGGGATGCAGGAACGGAGAGATCTGGGTGTATATGCGCACAAATCTTTGAAGGTGGCAGGACAGGTTGCGAAAGCTGTTTAAAAAAGCATACGGGATCCTGGGCTTTATGAATAGATGTGGAGATGCCGGTGATGGACTGGGGTTGACAATTGTAAACAATTTTACAACACCAAGTTATAGTCCAGCAATTTTATTTTAAATTCACAAGCTTTCGGAGGCTTCCCCCTTCGTCAGGTGAACGTTCACCTGACGAAGGGGGAAGCCTCCGAAAGCTTGTGAATTTAAAATAAAATTGCTGGACTATAACTTGGTGTTGTAAAATTGTTTACAATTTATGAATAGAGGCATAGAGTACAAAAGCAAGCAAGTTATGATGAGCCTTTATAAAACACTGGTTCGGCCACAGCTGGAGAATTGTGTCCAATTCTGTGCTACGCACTATAGGAAGGATGTGAAGGCCTTGGAGAGGGTGCAGAAGAGATTTACTATAATGGTTCCAGGGATGAGGAACTTTAGTTACATGGATAGACTGGAGAAGCTGGGGTTGTTCTCCTTAGAGCAAAGAAGGTTGAGAGTGAGATTTGATAGAGGTGTTCAAAATCATGAGGGGTCTAGACAGAGTAGATGGAGAGAAGCTGTTCCTAGTGGCAGAAGGGTCAAGAACCAGAGGACACAGATTTAAGGTAATTGGCAAAAGAACCCAAAGGCGACATGAGGAAAAACTTTTTTACGCAGCGAGTGGTTATGATCTGGAATGCACTGCCTGAAAGGGTGGTTGAGGTGTTTTCAATCGTGGCTTTCAAAAGGGAACTGGTTACGTACTTGAAGGGAAAAAATTTGCAGGGCTACGGGGATAGGGCGGGGGAGTGGGACTAGCTGGATTGCTCTTGCAGAGAGCCGGCATGGGCTCGATGGGCCGAATGGCCGCCTCCTGTACTGTAACCATTCTATGCCCCGTTTAATAACACGGCTCAAATTGCTTTTCAATCGGAGGAAGAATAATAAGTTGCGTTTCATGGCACATTTTTACACTTTGTACGTTATCTATCTCCTTGGGAGTTTAATTAAATTCCGCACATTGTTGGCACATTTTTAAATGAAGAAGTGTAAATATTAATGCTTGGAGGGTCAGGAAAGAAAGACTTGCATTTATAGAGCGCCTTTCACGTCCAGTGTAGCTCCTGTTGTAACGTAGGAAACATATCAGCCAATTTGCGCACAGCAAGGTCCCACAAACAGCAATGTGATAATGACCAGATAATCTGTTTTAGTGGTGTTGGTTGAGGGATAAATATTGGCCAGGACACTGGGGATAACTCCCCTGCTCTTCTTCAAAATAGTGTCGTGGGATCTTTTATGTCTGCCTGAGCTCCGTTTAACATCTGATCCGAAATCCGGCATCTCCAACAGTGCAGCACGCACTCCAGTGCAGAACTCAGGGTTAGCCTAGATTCTGTGCTCAAGTCTCTGAAGTGAGACTTGAACCCACGACCTTCTGACTCAGAAACATGAGTGCCACGGCTGACTAATGTTTGGAGGGTCATGCCATTTTTTCTTTAAGGTCGGTGGGTTAAAGAAAGAACTTGCATTTATATAGCGTCCCAGGATTTCCCAAAGTGCTTCTCAACCAATGACTTATTTTTGAAGTGTAGTCAGTTATGTAGGCAAAGGTGGTGGCCAATGTGTGCACATCGAGGCCCCATAAACAGGAGGTGAATGGTTAGTTAATCTGTTTTTAGTGGTGTGATTGAGGGAGGAATGTTGGCTGGATCACTCAGAGAACTACCCTGCTCTTCTTTGAATATTGCCATGGGATCGTTTACATCCCCCTGAGAGAGCCTTGGTTTAATAGCTCATCCAAAAGAGGTGCATCTGACAATGCTGCACTCCCTCAGCACTTTAATGAATTGTCAACTCATGTTCTTGAATTCTACAGTGGAGCTTCTGACCTGGGTGAGAGTGCTGCCACTTAGCCAAGGCTGATCAGTTAATAAAGTTGTTCTTCATTTTATTATGGGATGAGAAAGTACTGACACAATTAATAAAACTATAAAAATACAAAGGCAACCTTTTGCAATATACAGCAATAACTCTCCAGGAGCAGAAGTTCCAGATCACCGTATCTGCAGGCTCTTAATGGACCTTCCAATGAGCCAACATTGTCAACAGAAATTGTTGACTGCTTACACCGTTTTAGCCATATGCACTAATTTTAGTAGAAATTGCCTTACATATACAGACAGAATACAGGTAAATGTACTTCACGTGTATATTTACTTAATTAATATCTACCACCATTCAGTAACCATGGAAGCACTTACAACGATTAAAAAAAACACTCACTGCTTTTTCTTTCACAATTTTACCAACAAACACACAAAAAGCTTAAAGTACTCATGCATATGTTGTGTCAATGTAAGTAATGAGATCACATGCCCAACTGCATTTGCTACTATTCATTTTATAATTTACCACTCAGAAATGCAATTAGCTACATCTGGATTCCCACTTAACTACTTGTGGCTAATGTGTTGAACAACATTGCCATAAACAAAGTAAATGTTCTGGTCTCCAGCCCGAATTGTAATTAACATTTGATTGAACGCACCCTGAACACAGCCAGTGATTGCTTTACATCTGTTAAGAGTTTGCAACCCTTGAGGGACACATGCCTACACTGTAGCAGCAAAATAATACATTGTGTTTTACATGTAATGTTCTTGGTCTTGCTTTGCATTACCATTAGCAGTGCCCTGGGAGATTCCCTAGTAATATTAAAAATGCTATTTCTGCAAGTGCAGGTGTAATACTGTAGATGTCATACTTTGTTGCAGATGCAAAACAACTAAAATTCTGTCTTTGTGCTTCTGAGCTGGAACCTGAAAATAATAAACATATTTACATTTTCAAAGTTCCCTGACCAAACAATAATGAAACTCTGAATAACTTGAGGGTTTGTTTACTTAATTAGATGTTTGGTCTTAAAGGTAGCAGTAAATAACACTGCATTTTATGGAAAATAGCGCTGCTGTCCTTATAAAGCAACGCATCCTCTGACATAAGGACATGAGCAGGAGTAGGCCATACGTCCCCTCGAGCCTGCTCCGCTATTCAATAAGATCGTGGCTGATCTTTGACCTTAACTCCACTTTCCTGCCCAATATCCCTTGATTCCCCTAGAGTCCAAAAATCAATTGATACACTCAACGATTGAGCATTCACAGTCCTCTGGGGTAGAGAAGTCCAAAGATTCACAGCCCTCTGAGTGAAGAAATTCTTCCTCATCTCAGTCTTAAATGCACTATCCTGACTTATCATGAGTACTGCCATGGGATATGGAAAGAACCAGAAAATAGTGGATGTTTGCTGGTTCTTTTGTAAAAACAGTGCATAGTATGCCAGTTGACCCAACTAACAATATTTTGGTTAGTCCTATGTTATATACAGTATTTATGCAGTGTATTGTAAGCTTATGCAATAAATGATGTCATTATTTTTTTTAAAAGGTTGGGATTCGAGGTAAAGATATAGTTATTCTTGGTGTGGAGAAAAAGTCTGTTGCAAAACTTCAGGAGGAGAGAACAGTGAGAAAAATCTGTGCACTTGATGATCATGTCTGCATGGCATTTGCAGGTAAACTGGGACTTTATTTTTATGCATTTCAGTACAAATTAATTGCCTGTGGTTTCTTCTGATTATATTTTTTTTATCCATATATCCAAAATAATCAAAGTACAAGGAATATATATAAGAAATACTGATTTGAATGTGATTCCATGAAAGCCTCAAGCTCCTTGTCCAAATGGTGACTATTTGTTATTTATAGGTGTTTCATATCTTTTCATTAGGAAGGCAACTACCATTTGAATCAATCCTCAAGGTGTTGAAGGCTGTATAAAGGTTTCAGGAGCAGTGGCGCGATAGGAGTATAAGTGGGTACTGTTCAGGAATGTGTTCTGGTAACAAACCGAATGTGAGGTCGAAAGCTCAGCTCCTGCTCAAACGAGCACACCGAGGTTGTGTAGAGGCTTCAGGGCAGGTTGTCTGTCTGCGCTTTTTGGCGGGGAGAGCTGGGGGTTGGATCTGCAATGGGCGGCAAGTTGAAATTCTGACCCATAGACGATCATCATAGGGGAGTCACTGTTGGGTGAAAATAAATTCACATCTAATCTGTGGTAAAGTAAAAGGTGCAGTTTATTAAAACAGAGCTCTGGGAGAAGGGTCTCTGACCCCACGGTCTGTGCGAGCACCTTCTCCCCGATCAACAAAATTCACAAGCTTATATACAGTACAAGACTGGAGCACACCGATAGCCGTTACTACTTTACTTATTCCTTAGCCAATCCAGCTCCGTGGCAACATTCAAAAACAGCCTAATTATAACTTTACATCGTTAGCTAAACCCCTTCTTTTAGTTCTGTCTTTTATCCAGTTATCTGGACAGTAGGGTCCATTTTTGCTATATCATGGCTTTTGGCCGATCTGAGTCAGTGACTCGTGATTGGACATGGCTCAAAGGTTAATCAAATATCCCCCGCATACACCCACGTGACAGTTGCTACTTCGTAACCCGATTGTTCTACAAATTTTAACCTTGTCTCCACATGCTTAATCACTTTTTGTCTCAACTGAAACTAGGTTGTCATGCTGTGTCGCTTGACTGCAACATTCAGCTGGTTCAAATTCCAACCCATCAGTCACTAAACACTGGGGTGGTACTAATTGGCCAATGTGGTGCCCATATTTAAGAACGGTGGCAAAACATACAGGCGAAAGTGGACCTATTAGTCTTATTTTAATTCCACGTAAAATAATGGAATCATCAGCAGCAGCAATAAACTTGAGTATTACGTATACAACAATAATCTAGTGAACAGAATAGCTTTAGAAGGGGAAGACCTGACGATCCGGATTCTTTCCCCTCAGTCTGGTTCAGTAAAAACTGAAGTCGAATACATTTTAAAGTTCAGCACAACTTTAATAGCAGGGTTCTTAGTCTGCAGCTTTGATTTGGACTCCTGATAGAGTCCCTCTATGCTGGCAGAGCAAGAACAAAAACATACAGAAATCCACACGTTTTTATACAATCAATAGGGGTTGGAACATACTTAACGAGGGTCAACACCAATCATAAGCCGGGCACAGGTTGCCATGCGAGGTTACATTATTTCCGGCCAATCATAGATCGTCCATGTGCTGATCATGTTGCTGTTAGACATCAAAGGGGATACTTCCTCACCTTCCAACTTGGAATGTTCTTCCCTGTTCCTTCTGTTCCTTATCTCCCAACCTGGAATGTCTTTCAACTTTGGCTAAGCTCGTTACCTATATTGATCTGCCATAAACATGGAGACATTCAGACCAGTCCTTGAATCACATCAAAGTCTCTACATTGCTAAGACCATGCAAACCTGCTGACTACACAAACATATGGCCCAGCAGGAGGCCAGGCCACCTGTACCAATCTCAGTTACTAACTAATTAACCCTTTCTAACCATTTTGCATTCTGCTTCTTTGCCACGTAGACATTTTAATATTTTACTGAAAACTGACCACGTAGGGATTCTCAGACCCTGCCCAACAAACCACCTAGACTGTTTTGAAGAAATAACAACCCAAGTGGACTGTGGGAAGCCCTACAACATTGTGTATTTAGACTTCCAAAAGGAATCTGACACTGGTTCACATGAAAGGCTACTAGTTAAGCTTAAAGCTGTGGAAATTTGTGGTCATTTTTTTATTCTTGGGATGTGGGTGATGCTGGCAAGGCCACATTTATTGCCCATCCTTAGTTTTCCTGAGAGCGCACTGTTGGGCCTTCTCCTTAAACTGCTGCAGTCCTTGTGCTGATGGTGCTCCTTCAATGCTGTTAGGTAGGGAATTCCAGGATATTGACCCAGCGACGTTGAAGGAATGGTGATGCATGTACAAGTTGGGATGGTGTGTGACTCGGAGGTAATGGTGTTTCCACTACTTTGCTGCTTTTGTCCCTCTTGATAGAGGTCGCAGGGGAGAGAGATGCTGTCGATGTAAGCTTGGTGAGTTGTTGCTGTGCTTCCTGTAAATCATGCCTTTCTGGCCCCCATGTTAGCTGATATTGTTAACGGTTCCCTCTCCTCAGGTACTGTCCCAGACTGTTCGCAACTTTGACGTTCTATTTGATCCTGAGATGAGCTTCCGACCACGTATCTGCTCCATCATCAAGACCACCTACTTTCACCTCCGTAACATCGCCCGTCTCTGCCCCTGCCTCAGCTCATCTGCTGCTGAAACCCTCATCCATGCCTTTGTTATCTCTAGACTTGTCTATTCCAATGCTCCCCTGGCTGGCCTCCCACCTTCCACCTTCCACCCTCCATAAACTTGAGCTCATCCAAAACTCTACTGCCCCTACCCATACTCGCTCCAAGTTTCTTTCTCACATCACCCCTGTGCTCGCTGACCTACATTGGCTCACGGTCCGGGAACGCCTTGATTTTAAAATATTCCTCCTTGGTATCGCCCCTCCCTATCTCTGTGACCTCCTCCAGCCCGACAACCCGCCGAGATCTCTGCGCTTCTCCATTTCTTGCCTCTTGCGCATCCCCGATTTTAATCGCTCCACCATTGGTGGCCGTGCCTTCAGCTGCCTTGGCCCTAAGCTCTGGAATTCCCTCTCTATATTTCTCCGCCTCTCTACCTCTCTCTCCTCCTTTAAGACGCTCAAAACCCTCCTTAAAACCTATCTCTTCGACCAAACTTTTGGTTGCCTGTCTTAATGTCTCCTTATGTGGCTTGGTATCAAATTTTATCTGATAAGCTTCCGTGAAGCTCCTTGGGACATTTTACTATGTTAAAAGGTGCTATATAAATGCTGGTTGTGGTGGTGATGAATGGGATGAATCATCCAGTGGCAGGAACACCAACAAAGTGAACTGCTCTGTCCTGGATGGTTTTGAGCCTCCTGAGTATTGTTGCAGCTGCACTCATCTCGGCAAGTGGTGAGTATTTCATAAGTTGAGCTTTGTAGGTGGTGGAGAGGCTTTGAGGGGTCGGGAGGTTAGTCACTTGTCGCAGAGTATCCAGCCTCTACCCTGCTCTTGTAGCCATGGTGGTGTTACGGCTGATCTAGTTAAGCTGTTGGTCAATAGTGACCCCAAGGATTTTGATTTGGGTGGACTGGGTGATGATGGTATAGCTGTAGGTTGGGGAGAGATGACTGGGCCTCCTTGTTCAAGATGGCTATTACCATACACTTAAGTGACAAGAAAGTTATCTGCCCAAGTCTTGCTGGCAAGATGGGCATTGCCCAACCCTAGTTGCCCTGAGAAGGTGGCGGTGGGCTTCCTTCTTGAACTGCATTTTTGTTATTCTCTGTAGCAGTTTGATACAACAGAGTGGCTTGGTCGGCCATTTCAGAGGGCAATTTAGAGTCAACCACAGTGTGGGACTGGAGTCACACTTCGGGTAAGGACAGCAAGCTTCCCTTCCTAAAGGATTTTAGTGAACCAGTTTGGTTATTAACGACAATCTGACAGCTTCATGGTCACTTTTACAGGTACCATCTTTTTATTTCTAGATTCTTTTAAAGCAAAATCAAATTCTCAACTACCAAGGTATGATTTGAACTCGTGTTCTCTGGATTATTAGTCCAGGCATCTATTACTAATCCAACAAGGTAAAAGGCGGGAGGTTTAGAGGGGATTTGAGAAATAACTTTTTCACCCAGAGGGTGGTTGGAGTCTGGAACTCACTGCCTGAAAGGGTTGTGGAGGCAGGAACCCTCACAACATTCAAGAAGCATTTGGATGAGCACTTGAAATGCCATAGCATACAAGGCTACGGACCAAATGCTGGAATATGGGATTAGATTAGACAGGGCCTGATGGCCGGCGCGGACACGATGGACGAAGGGCCTCTATCCGTGCTGTATAACTCTATGACTCTATGACTCTAAACAACAACTTGCATTCATATAGCGACTTTAACGTAGTAACACGTATAACCACTACACTACCGTACCTCCTGTCAGGATTCGTGAATGGAGCTGCACGCTGTGGAATTGTTCGTAAACAACCCCATTTCTGACCTTACGATGGTGGGACGGTCATTGATGAAGCAGCTGAAGAAAGGTTGTGTCTGAGAGGTGCTCTTGTAGAGGGATATAATGGATAGAAAAGGTAAATCTGGAATATTACATTAAATTAATTTGTAAAAGTAGGACAAGGGACTCTGGTTCAAACTAGTAAAAAGTAAATTTAAGGTTTATAGCAAGTACTTCTTCACACACAGACTAATTAATACTTGGAATGGTCTTTGAGAGAGAGTAGTGGAGGTAAACCCCCATATCATTTAAGAAACAAATGCTGAAATGGGGGTGGGGGGGTGGTTTGTAGGGCCTTTCTGGATGGATGAATTAAGGTGGGCCAGTTGGCCTTCCTCTGTAATTATTTTGTGGACTACTGATGCATTGCTACACTACAGTTTGCGAACTCTGTTTGTTAAAACAGGGGAAGATTCCAACCTTTTATAGCAAAATCCTAAATGCACTCTTCATACATGAATTTGTGATTTTGCTATTAATGGGGAATGGAAGAAATCTTTCCCATAATGGCTAAATCAATCAAATATGGTGAGATCAACCTTTTGTCCATTGTTTGTCATGCTTAATTTTAGAGATTATTGAAGTCCTTTTTCCTAACAATACATTCTCAGCATTTTTGGGTGGTGAATTGATAAATGATTTTCTTCCTGAACTTGTGGGGGCCAGGGGGGAGGGAATACTCAAATGTCCCTTTTTTTTTAAGGAAAAGTCAGGTCCATAAATGTGTGTACATTGTATCTGTGACATCAATATGCACGTTACATGCTGACGTCACGGGTGGAATGAACCAAAAGTGATGATTTTTTTGTTAAGGGGACTTAGAATCATACAATGGTTACAGCACAGAAGGAGGCCATTCGGAATCGTGCTGGTTCTCTGCAAGAGCAATCCAACTAGTCCCGCTCCCCAGCCCTTTCCCCGTAGCCCTGCAATTTTTTTTTCCTTCAAGTACTTATCCAGTTCCTTTTTGAAAGCCATGATTGAATCGGCCTCAACCACCCTTTCAGGCAGTGCATTCCAGATCATAACCACTCGCTGCGTAAAAATTTTTTTCCTCATGACGCCTTTGGGTTCTTTTGCCGATTACCTTAAATCTGTGTCCTCTGGTTCTCGACCCTTCTGCCACTAGGAACAGCTTCTCTCTGTCTAGACCCCTCATGATTTTGAACACCTCTATCGAATCTCCTCTCAACCTTCTTTGCTCTAAGGAGAACAACCCCAGCTTCTCCAGTCTATCCACGTAACTGAAGTCCCTCATCCCTGGAACCATTCTAGTAAATCTTTTCTACACCTCTTTAAGGTCTTCACATCCTTCCTAAAGTGCGGTGCCCAGAATTGGACACAATACTCCAGTTGTGGCTGAACCAGTGTTTTATAAAGGTTCATCATAACTTCCTTATTTTTGTACTCTATGCCTCTATTATAAAGCCCAGGATCCCGTATGCTTTTTTAACTGCTTTCTCAACCCGCCCTGCCACCTTCAGCGATTTGTGCACATGTACCCCCAGGTCTCTCTGATCCTGTGCTCCCTTTAGAATTGTACCATTTAGTTTATATTGCCTCTCTTCGTTCTTCCTACCAAAATGTATCACTTCGCACTTCTGTGTTAAATTTCATCTGCCACGTGTCCACCCATTCCACCAGCCTGTCTATATCCTCTTGAAGTCTATCACTATCCTCCTCACTGTTCACTACACTTCCAAGTTTTGTGTCATCTGCAAATTTTGAAATTGAATGAAGCTGGGCAGGTGGAAGGAGCATTTTGGTGGTAGTGATCATAATTCAGATTTAGCATGGTTATGGAAAATGACAGATACAGTACAGCAGTTAAAGTTCTAAATTAGGGAAAGGCCAATTTTACTAAGCTGAGAAGTGATTTAGCAAAAGTGGACTGGAAACAGTTACTTGAAGGTATATCAGTGTCAGAGCAGTGGGAGGCATTCAAGGGGTTCAGAGTAAATATGTTCCCACAAAGAAAAAGGGTAGGATTGCCAAATCTAGAGCCCCGAGGAGCGAACTGGGTAAGATAAGCTTCCCTTTTTTGCGTTATGTCAGACACCAAGAGCTCAATACTGCAGAAAGCCTAGAGGAGTATAGAAAGTGCAGGGGTGAAATCAAAAAGGAAATTAGGAAAGCAAAGAGAGGGCATGAAAAAATACTGTCAAGTAAAATGAAGGAAAACCCAAAAATGTTTTATAAATACACAAAGAGCATGAGGATAACTAAGGAAAGAGTAGGGCCTATTGGAGACCAAAAAGGTAAACTATGTTTGGAGGTGGAAAATGTGAGTGTGGTTCTTAATGAATATTTTGCATCTGTCTTCACAAAAGAGGGGTACGATGCAGAGATTGTAGTTGAGTGTGAAATATTGAATGGGACAAACATAGTGAGAGAGGAAGTATTAAGGGGTTTAGCATCTTTGAAAGTAAATAAATTGCCAGGCCCGGATGAAATGTATCCCCGTCTGCTAGGAGAAGCAAGGGAGGAAATAGCGCAGGCTCTGACCATCGTTTTCCAATCCTCCTTGGATAGAGGCGTGATGCAGGAGGATTGGAGGACTGCTAACGTTTTACCATTGTTTAAAAAGGGAGAAGGAGATAGATTGAGTAATTATGGGCCTCAGTCTAACCTCTGGTGGGCAAATTATTGGATTTGATTCTGAGGGAATGCAAAATCGTCATTTAGAAAGGCATGTGTTAATCAAGGACAGTCAGCATGGATTTGTTAAGGGAAGGTCGTGTCTGACTAACTTGATTGATTTTTTTGAGAAGGTGACAAAGAAGGTAGATGAGGGTAAACGCGTTTGTTGTCGTCTACATGGATTTTAACAAGGCTTTGGACAAGGTCCCACGTGGCAGACTGGTCAAAAAAGTAAAGGCCTAGGGGGATGCAAGGGAAAGTGGCAAGTTGGATTCAAAATTGACTTAGTGGCAGGAAGTAAAGGGTAATGGTTGACGGGTGTTTTTGCGACTGGAAGGGGTCCTGCAAGGCTCAGTACTAGGTCCCTTGCTTTTTTGTGGTATATATTAATGATTTGGACTTGAATGTGAGGGGCTTGATCAAGAAGTTTGCAGATGATACAGAAATTGGCCGTGTGGTTGATAGTGAGGAGGAAAGCTGTAGACTGCAGGAAGATATCGATGGACTGGTCAGGTGGGCAGATAAGTAGCAAATGGAATTCAATCCAGAGAAGTGTGAGGTAATGCATTTGGGGAGAACAAACAAGGCAAGGGAATACACAATAAATGGGAGGATACTGAGAAGTGTAGAGGAACAGAGGGACCTTGGAGTGCATGTCCACAGATCCCTGAAGGTAGCAGGACAGGTAGATAAGGCGGTTAAAAAGACATATGTGATACTTTCCTTTATTAGCCGGGGCGTAGAGTATAAGATCAGGGAGGTTATGCTGGAACTGTATAAAACATTGGTTAGGCCACAGCTTGAGTACTGTGTACAGTTCTGGTCACCACATTACAGGAAGGATGTGATTGCGGTACAGAGGAGATTTACGAAGATGTTCGCAGGGTTGAAGAATTTTAGCTGTGAGGAAAAAATTGGATAGGCTGGGGTTGTTTTCCTTGGAACAAAAGAGGCTGAGGGGAGATTTAATTGAGGTATATAAAATTGAGGGGTCCAGATGTAGAGAATAGGGAGGACCTATTACCCTCAGCAGAGGGGTCAGTCATCAGGGGACATAGATTTAAAGTAATTGGTAGAAGGATTAGAGGGGAGCTGAGGAGAAATGTTTTCACCCAGAGGGAGCTTGGGGTTCTGGAACTCACTGCCTGAGAGGGTGGTAGAGGCAGAAACCCTCAACTCATTTTAAAAACTACTTGGATGTGCACTTGAAGTGCCGTAACCTACAGGGCTACGGACCAAGTGCTGGAAAGTGGGATTAAGCTGGATGGCTCTTTTTCGGCCGACGTGGACACGCTGGGCCAAATAGCCTCCTTTTGTGCCGTAACTTTCTATGATTCAACTTTGCTGACAAGCCTATTGTGTGGCAGTTTATCAACTGCCTTTTGGAAGTTCATATACATCACATCAACCGCATTGCCCTCATCAAAAAACTCAATCAGATTAGTTAAACACGATCTGCCTTTAATAAACCCGTGCTGGCTTTCCTTAATTAACCACACTTGTCCAAGTGACTGTTAATTCTGTCCCGGATTATTGTTTCTAAAAGTTTCCCCACCACCGAGGTTAAACTGGCCTGTAGTTGCTGGGTTTATCCTTACACCCTTTTTAAACAAGGGTGTAACATTTGCAAATCTCCAGTCCTTTGGCACCACCTCCATATCTAAGGATGATTGGAAGATTATGGCCAGTACCTCCGCAATTTCCACCAATGACTTGGATCATCTGTAAGTGCTGCTGTGAGGACAATATTCTATTATTGCTGAAAACTTCAGTCTTTCATTCCTAGTTGGAATTGGAACAATAGCAGCTCCGCACTGACACAGAAGATCATAAATCAAAGGCTTACTCGGGCTTTATACCAATTAATGTTCACTAAAAGCAAGATCAGAGCTGTTCCCCGGCACAATCCCCTTCGATTTTTCATTGTAGTGAAAAGTAAAAATCGCTGGAGCCATAACAATAAACTTGAGTTGTTCAGTTTTCCCCCCCTGAAGATCTCTGGGTTAAGTGGAAGTCTTGATGGTGAGCCTTACAGATTTGGGGGTGGGGGGGGGGAGAGGGCGGATTTTCAGCTGCCGACTGCCCGTTTCTCGCCTGAAGAAACAGGTGGCCAGCAATTGCAAATGGCGGGGGGTGGGGCGCGGTGGTGAGAGATAGGGGCACCTCAGCTACCCGATTGTCACCCAAGGCCCGCCTGATGGAATTGTCAGGCAGACCTGTAAATGGCCCGAAACCGGCAGGAGGCAGCTTAAATATGCAAACTGGGGTCCCAGTTGGTTGTAGGACCCCGATTGTAGTTTTTCAGGTATAAATCGACGCACAACAATCAGGTCCCGCTTATTTGCATGGCATTGAGCTGCCTGACCAGTGGTCCTTGAAGGGCAAAATGGCCGAGGAATCTTCTAATTTTTTTTTGGGTGGACTTGGGATGAACAGGAGTGCTTTTCCTGGACCTCCAAAAAAGGCTCCAGCCCGCTGCCAGGCCGTGCGAAGCCCCCACCTGGGATTGTCACTCCTCCCCCTCCCCCCAGGATTGCCATCGCCGCCGTCGCTGCAACCCCCCACCCCCACAAAACCTTGGATCGCCACTCCTCCTCCTCCCCCTGGGATCGCCTCGCCCCTCCCCTCCCCTGACCTGATATGACCTGCTGGCCAGCTCAATGTGGGAGCTTTTCGTTTTACTGATTTTCTCCAAACTTACATGTTTTTATTTGTTTCCACTTTTCCCCCGCTGATTTCTCCCTTTTTTTGCGCTAGAAGTGAAACCTGAGAAAACCTATGATCTTATGTTGCCAATAAAAACAAATTATCCTTAATTGTTATCAAATTATTAGTCACGTGCCGATATTCAAAGTACTAATGTGACCAAGTCAGCAGCTACCCAGCACCAGTGTGAACAGGTATTATTCCATGAGAAATATTATTTAATAGCGTACATTATATTCATAATATTAGAGGGCTAAATTGAGCTTGCCTTGTTCAGTTACTGCTGGACAGAGGTAATGAATGTGAAAGATGTTCAGGTTGTGATAATTATTGATCAGTCTGTTTTCCATCCTATGCAAGTGATCCAAGTCTGTTATCGCTACTTTAAGAAGAAATAAAATTACCTTTTTTTGTTGTGAATATGCAGTTTTGTTAATTTAAATAGTTTTTCCGGTTCCTTGCAGCTTTGAAACACTGGCTGCATTTACAATGTTGTTACTTGTGTAGTTATGCAACAACTAATTCTGTATATAACTATATACATATACTGTTGCACTATTTTAAATGTGTGCAGATTGTCCTTTTTGTGTATCGTAAGTATCACAAACAAGGTCACATTTAACACAAAAGTTTCTTACAAACCTCTCAACTGTCCAAATGCAGCATGAAAATGCTTTGGACTCTTTTGAAGCAACATTAATGCATGATATGCAAGGGCATTGTGAATCTAGTAAGACTAGATCTATTAATCTAGTTTTTATATTTAAAAATAGCTATACGCTAGACTGTGTAATGCTGGCTTTCATGATAAAATATTTGCTGGATAAATTTGTTATTCTTAACTCACTGAATTCAGAGACTGTAAGTTTAAATTTTATGGTTCTATTTGGTCTGCCTCCATAAATTCCTTGTTTGCTGATGTGACTAAATGTTTTTGCTGACTACTTGAACCAATTGGGGTTCATGGTCTAAGTTCTATTTTGAATTCATTCTTCAAATATGTGGAATTTATGGTGCCTGTGACGGTCCCTGTGTACAAGCTGTCAAATAACAGCTAAGATCCCCACACAATCAGGAAATTTACTTGACCGATTAAATATGCTTTTAATTTTAGGTCTAACGGCTGATGCTAGAATAGTGATTAATAGAGCCCGAGTGGAGTGTCAGAGTCACAAACTCACTGTGGAAGATCCAGTGACTGTGGAGTACATAACGCGTTTCATTGCAACTTTGAAGCAGGTAAACATTTATTATCTGTCTTCCCCACCCGCCAAAAACAATTCTATCCAGGCTTACAATTTATAAAAACGCCAATTTTTAAAAAGGGTCATAAAGGTAACTCTGAGAACCCGATGAGCCAGACATCTATAGTAGGTAAAACGCTAATGGGCATCTTGAAAGAGGAAATAATGAAGCATCTGGAGAAACCTATGGTGACGAGGGGGAGTCAGCATGGCTTTATGGGAGTGAGGGGTAATGGCTGACGGGTGTTTTTGTGTCTGGAAGGCTGGGATCCCGCAAGGCTCGGTACTGGGTCCCTTGCTTTTTGTGGTATGTATTAATGATTTGGACTTGAATGTGGGGGGCTGATGATACAAAAATTGGCCGTGTGGTTGATAGTGAGGTGGATAGCTGTGGACTACAGGAAGATATCGATGGACTGGTCAGGTGGACAGAAAAGTGGCAAATGGAATTCAATCCAGAGAAGTGTGAGGTAATGCAATTGGGGAGGGCAAACAAGGTAAGGGAGTACACAATAAATGGGAGGATAATGAGAGGTGTAGAGGAACAGAGGGACCTTGGAGTGCATGTCCACAGATCCCTGAAGGTAACAAGACAGGTAGATAAGGTGGTTAAAAAGGCATACGGGATACTTTCCTTTATTAGCCGAGGCATAGAATATAAGAGCAGGGAGGTTATGCTAGAACTGTATAAAACATTGGTTAGGCCACAGCTTGAGTGCTGCGAACAGTTCTGGTCACCACATTACAGGAAAGATGTGATTGCACTAGAGAGGGTACAGAGGAGATTTCCGAGGATGTTGCCAGGGCTGAAGAATTTTAGCTATGAGAAAAGATTGGATAGGCTGGGGTTGTCATCTTCGGAACAAAAGAGGCTGAGGGGAGATTTAATTGAGGTATATAAAATTATGACTGGACTAGATAGGGTGGATGGGGAGGACCTATTTCCCTTAGTAGTGGGGTCAGTGACCGGGGGCATAGATTTAAAGTAATTGGTAAAAGGATTAGCGGGGAGCTGAGGAGAATTTTTTTCACCCAGAGGGTGGTGGGGGTCTGGAATTCACTGCCTGAAAGGGTGGTAGAGGCAGAAACCCTCAACTCATTTAAAAAGTACTTGGATGAGCACTTGAAGTGCCGTAACCTACAGGGCAACGGTCTCTTTCACCCCCCTCCCCCAAACTCTCCGTTCTGTTTCTGTCTTCTTTTGTTCCTCCACCCTCCCACCCCCTGTGCCCATTCATTGGTGGTAATGCATTTAGCCACCTAGATCCTAAGCTCTAGAATTCCCTCCCTAAACTCCACTACCTCTACATCTCTGACTCCTTTTAAGACCCTCCCTAAAACTCACCACTCTGACCACACTTTTGGTCATTTCCCCAAATACCTCATTCTTTAGCTCAGCCTCCATTTTTTGATTCCGCCTCTGGAAAGTGGGGTTAAGCTGGATAGCTCATTTTCGGCCAGCACGGACGCGATGGGCTGAATGGCCTCTTTCTGTGCCGTAACTTTCTATGATTCTATGAGGTCATGTCGGACAATCTGTTGACATCGAGAGTGAAATTGGTGTTCAGCAGTACCGCAAAACGGGCGATAGTGAATGGACTGCCCATTTTTCCATTGGGGTCAGTGGAATTGTTTGATCTATTTTTAGCAGCAGGTTGCTAAAAGTTAATATCTTTGTTTTATTTAGCGCTACACGCAAAGCAATGGTCGCCGACCCTTTGGAATCTCTGCCTTGATTGTGGGGTTTGACTATGATGGCACACCACGGTTGTACCAGACTGATCCATCTGGCACTTATCAAGCTTGGAAGGTAAATATTTCTCTTTCTATGGTTTTTCTGAATATTTGAAAAAGGTCAAATGTGAGTATTCTGAATTGTCCTTCAATTCTCTTTTTTACTCCAATTTCTTTCTTTACCCCTATCTCTGCTGTGGGCAGCGACTCACCCTGGAGTACGGTAACACATACAGCAGTGTCCCTCTGGTACCTTGACTATGTGGCTATTTTTCACGTGAGACCATGGAGTATTGGGGGGGGGGGGTCTTCCCAGTCAAGCCCACATGTGGGGGAAAAAAACGCATGCAAGCAAAGCAGGGGGTTGCTAAATAGCAAGTGCGAGTGGGAGCCCTGAATGATTATTCCCTCCTAATCCCAGATCCTATGGACAACTGTAGAATCGTATAGCACCGAAGGAGGCCATTCGTCCCATCGTGCCTGTGTCGGCTCTTTGAAAGAGCTATCCGATTAGTCCCACTCCACTGCTCTTTCCCCATAGCCCTGCAAATTTTTTTTCCTGTTGTGTTCTGCCTGAGATTGCTTGAGTGTAATGTTCAGCAGAGACCAGGAAACTTCTTGGTCCATTTATTTTGGTGCCACATTAACTTGGTGCATTGGCCCACTGATCACTCATTGGTGGTGTGGCTGGTCCTTTATGAACAATTTGCTCTGCAGTTTACAAAAATTAACCCTGGAGTACACGAGGTTTCTTGAACCTGCAAGGAGTCAGTGATAGAAGTACATTTTTTTTTCCTGTTTTTGGAGTGTAGGCATTATTGTTATGCATGTAAAATCAGTCGCCCTTTTTTGAGATAATGTGATTTTTAAAAAAAAATAATAGCTTCAGAACACTGCAATGTGAGATTGCATGAGCATAACTATATAATTTTGTACGAACAGGCAAATGCCATTGGTCGCAGTGCCAAGACAGTCCGAGAATTTCTTGAAAAGAACTACACCGATGAAGCAATTGCAACTGACAATGACACTATCAAACTGGCAATTAAGGCCTTGCTGGAAGTGAGTGAAGTTCGTTATTATCAAGACCATTCGTTAGCGGTTTCCACAGAAAAATGCACAGAACCATGGACAGCATCCACGTACACTGGCGGAAATCCTAGAATTGCATAATACAAACTGAATGTGACTTTGTCAAATTATAAACTGACTGAACCGCAGACTGTGATTTTCAAAACGACTGTTAAAAAAACCTTGTATTTAAGGGGTACGGTAGCGTAGTGGTTATGTTACTGGGCTAGTAATCCAGAGGCCTGGACTAAAATCCAGAGTCACGAGTTCAAATCCCGCCACGGCGGCTGGCGAATTTAAATTCAATTAATTAAATAATTAAAAAAAAATCTGGAATTAAAATACTAGTATCAGTAATGATAGCCATGAAACTACCGGATTGTCGTAAAAACCCATCTGGTTCACTAATGCCCTTTAGGGAAGGAAACCTGCCGTCCTTACCCGGTCTGGCCTATATGTGACTCCAGACCCACAGCAATGTGGTTGATTCTTAATTGCCCTCTGAAATGACCTAGCAAGCCACTCAGTTGTAAAATCTCGCTATGGGCAATAAATGCCGGCCTTGCCAGCGACGCCCACATCCCGTGAACGAATAATAAAAAAAAATTTAAATTTGACTTATTCGGTCACTAAGCCAATGACATTGGTTATAGTACAGACATCCTGCCCCAGTTATAGTGCATGTGTGGGGTCAGTGCAATGCAATCTTTTGTACTGCAACGTTGCCAGCCCTGCAAGATTACCGATTTTGTTGATGTTTGTACTAAGATCACGTTTAAGAGACAGGGTCTCCTCACTAATGCTGAGTGAGGTATAGAACTGACATTTTAAACTTTAAAG
Source organism: Heptranchias perlo (assembly GCF_035084215.1). Classification (NCBI taxonomy): domain Eukaryota; kingdom Metazoa; phylum Chordata; class Chondrichthyes; order Hexanchiformes; family Hexanchidae; genus Heptranchias; species Heptranchias perlo. The sequence continues at coordinate 5,016,131 of NC_090327.1, forward strand.
AATATGGGCGGTTTGCTGAATTACAGATTTTTTTTCCCTGCTGATAGCTGTCCCGTCAGCCCTTCTCAAACTTTTGAAATCTCACTAGCGGCTTGAAGAGTTCGACGATAGTTTAAGCTTCCTGCACAGAACCCTGTTTTCTCTGATTCTAGAACAGTCCACGCAGACAGTGGAATCGCTGCTGCCTCACACTATTCTCAGAAATACTCTCAACTCTTGGGCTATATAGGTCCAGACCAGCAGAAAATACTGAGCAAAAGTTGGGTTCAAAGCATGCTTCTCTGTATTTACTAAATTAATTGTCTCTAAGGTAAAGTGTTAGACTGTTAAAGAAATAGAAAAGCAACTGGAGAGGAGGTAGACATGAAACAATAACAATAATAAAGATAGCCAAGAAATATCATTTACTTTTCTAATGATTGCAGTATTTGAACCAGTAATTTTCTGTACTTAAAAACGCACAGAAATTAGTGCTTCCCCCAGCTAAACATTGCCAACAGTTCGACCCCTCCCCTCCCCTCCCTGACCACAGTCTCAGGCTGAACTTGACTATTCGCAATCTGGGCACTGCATTCAACCTGGAGGGAAGCTTCTGACCCCATATCCTCTCCATCGCAAAGACCACCTACTTCTGCTCCCATAACATTTACGCCTCCTCCTCTACCTCGGCCCATCTTCCGCTGAAGCCCTCGTAACCTCTTTGTCATCTCCAGACTCGTTTATTTCAATATTCCCTTGACTGGCTTCTGACCCTCCATAAACTCATCCAAACTTTTGCTAGCTGTATCCTATCTGCACCAAGTCCCACTTGCCCATCACCCCTCTCCTACATTGTCTCCTGGTCCCCCAACACCTCAAATTTAAAATTTTAATCCTTTTTAAATCCCTTCATGGCCTCACCCCGCCTCTGCAACTTTCACCCCCCCCTCCCCACCCCCAAATTCTCCGTTCTTTTGATTCTGTCTTCTTTTGCTTCTCCACCCTCCCACCCCCTGTGCCCCTTCATTGGTAACAATGCATTTAGCCACCTAGATCCCAAGCTCTCTCATTCCCTCCCTAAACTCCACTACCTCTACATCTCTGACTCCTTTTAAGACCCTCCCTAAAACTCACCACTCTGACCACACTTTTGGTCATTTCCCCAAATACCTCATTCTTTAGCTCAGCCTCCATTTTTTGATTCCGTCTCTGTGAAGTTTTTCTGCATTAATGACACTATAAATGCAAGATGATGCTATTTCACCCTAGAAACATTACATCTTAATATTTTGCTTTTGATACGACCTATAATTTGTACTTTTTCATTTTAGGTAGTGCAGTCTGGTGGAAAAAACATTGATCTGGCTGTAATAAGAAGGAATCAGCCACTAAAGGTGGGTAGGAAAACTGTATGTGGTATGTCCAGGTTTTTACCGGAAGCTGTATAATGAAGTGAAAATACATATTACTACCGTGGGGTTTTTTCTGCGAAAAGAATATACCAATATATCCGCAAAGAAAGGTGTTTCATTGTCCTTGAGAAACATCATTAGAAAGTGGTGCTCAGCCTCCACCTGTCAGACGTGGCTCAGTGGGCAGCACTCTCGCCTCTGAGTCAGAAGGTTGTGGGTTTAGGTCCCACTCCAGACACTTGAGCACAGAGTCTAGGCTGATAGTCCAGTGCTGCACAGTTAGAGGTACTATCTTTCAGATGAGACGTTAAACCGAGGCCCCGTTTGCCACTGGCACTATTTCAAAGAAGAGCAGGGGAGTTCTCCCCGGTGTCCTGACCAATATTGGACCTTGGAACAGAGAAGGTTGCGAGGAAATTTGATAGAGGTATTCAAAATCATGAAGGGTCTAGACAGAGTAGATAGAGAGAAACTGTTCCCATTGGCGGAAGGGTCAAGAACCAGAGGACTTAGATTTAAGGTGATTGGCAAAAGAACCAAAGGTGACATGAGGAAAAACCTTTTTGCACAGCGAGTGGTTAGGATCTGGAATGCACTGCCTGAGGGGGTGGTGGAGGCAGATTCAATCATGGCTTTCAAAAGGGAACTGGATCAGTACATGAAAGGAAAAAATGTGCAGGGCTACAGGGATCGGGCAGGGGAGTGGGACTAGCTGGATTGCTCTTGCATAGAGCCGGCACGGACTTGATGGGCCGAATGGCCGCCTTCCGTGCTGTAACCGTTCTATGATTCGATATTTATCCCTCAACCAACATCAATAAAACGGATGATCTGGTCATTATCCCATTGCTGATGGTGGGACCTTGCTGTGTGCCATTTGGCTGCTGTGTTTCTTAAATTATAATAATGCAAAAAAAAAACTTTTATTGGCTGTAAAGCACTTTTGGACATCCTGAGGTTGTGAAAGGTATAAATGCAAGTCTTTTCTTTCTTTCCATCCCTCATTCATTCATCCTTCATATACAGATAATAGGGCCATCATTTAACTCTTGGAGGGTGGTGGTGGAGGAAATAACTATGTCTGGGTACCTTTCAGCTTCCCTGCTGTCCTGGTACCAACTTCTGCTGGCTGGAAAGTTGAAAACTGATTTTCTGGTAAAGCAGGCTTCCCACTAAATTTGAAGTTACACAGAAACAAAAGACTGCATTTCCCTTAACAATATTGAATGCATAGTCCATCTTTGACTATGACATATACTTGCAATGCAATGTGAAATCTATGGTCATATAACAAAAACTTAGCTCCTTAGACATCCCACTGTGCATTCCTTACCACTTCGCACCCTGTGAAGCCTACTGTAGCCAGACTGTCTGGTCTATGAGCTCACGGCATTTCCTTTGAGAAATAGCTTGTGTGCCGATGAGATTCTAACCCCTTCATGCTGTTTCAAGTCATGAAGAATACAAATAAAAATGTTAATATCGTCAGAAAGTACATTATTGCCACCGTGGTCTTGGTGGAATCTTAAACATTTTTATATAAAATTTGTATAAATGCAGGCTTTGCAAAAACCAGAGATATAAGATGATGCAGGTGGAGAGGCTTTAAAAAAAGCTCTTGGACCTTCGCATAGAATACCAACAGAATATGGAAAAATGTAGGGTAATGCTCGTTATCGTTGGGTCTGATGCTGAGAAATTGTCTGTAACCTGTTGAGCTATGTGTTGTGTGCCTGGTGAAATACTCAACCTCAGTGCCATGTCGTTTGTGTGAATAGACTTCTTTTGCCTCATCCGAAGCTGGGGGAAAGAATTGTATCGAATACTAGCAGGTCGAAAGGATCAGCAGCGGGAAGCCTGGAAATATGAGATGGATAGAATATGAAATCAGTATATTCCTATAAAGATGAAAAGAACAGAGTAAAGAGAGATTGAAACCAAACAAACTCAAAATGGAGGCATGTGGTAAAATTAGGGCTCGCAATACTGAAGATAACCATGATGTGGAGATGCAGGTGATGGACTGGGGTGGACTAATGTAAGGAGTCGTACAACACCAGGTTATAGTCCAACAGCTTTATTTGAAATCACAAGCTTTCGGAGGCTTCCTCCTTCGTCACTCACCTGACGAAGGAGGAAGCCTCCGAAAGCTTGTGATTTCAAATAAAGCTGTTGGACTATAACCTGGTGTTGGAAGATAACCATGAGGAATATAGAAAATGTAGGGTGTGAAAAGGGAGATTAGAAAAGCTAAGAAGGAATATGAAAGAAGGGTAGCAGATAATATAATGGGAAATAGAAAAGGCTTTTATAATTATCTTTAAGTAAATAGTTAGAGAGGATAGGATTGCTCAGGGATCAGGGGGAGTCTAAATATTTTGCATCTGTTTTTACAAATAATGGTGGAAGTGACAATGTGGGTGTAGTGGAAAAATATATGAAGGTTGGTTGGTTCTCAAAAAATGAGCAGAACTCCAGGTGGATAAGTCACCCCGCCCTGATGATATGCACTGAGGCAGTTAAAAGAAGTCAGAGAGGAGATAGCAGAGGATCTGGATACAATTTTTTAATCCTCAAACATGCAAATTATGCTGTTGAACTGACTGGAGAGTATGCAATGCAACATCTTTGTTCAAGAAGGGAGAGAAGGCTAAACCAGGTAACTAGACCAGTTAGTCTTAACATCAACTGTAGGCAAATTCCTGTCATCCAGAACACAAGATAAAATTAGTGAGACTTTAAAAATGCATCGATTAATCGAAGGCCGCAAGCACAGATTTGTTAATGGCAAGTTATATTTGACAAATGTAATAGTTCTTTGAATGTGGCTAATTGGATAGATAAATGTGATGCAGTAGATCTAGAGTACGCAGATTTTCAGAAGACGTTCGATACGGTATTTTGCAAGAGACTTGTTAGACAAATTCAGACGTATGGTGTAAGGAAATGTAGCAGCATGAATAGAAAGTTGGTTGATGGACAGGAAACAGAGTTGGGGTAAGTGATGTTGCTGTGTTTGGAGCAGGGTCATTAGTGGTATCTCAGGCATCGTTGAACCATAGAAATGATACAGCACAGAAGGGGGGCCATTCAGCCCATCGTGTCTGCGCCAGCTCGAAAAACAACCAGGTGCCCATTCCAATCCCACCTTCCAGCACCCGGTCCGTAGCCCTTCAGCTTACAGCACTTTAGGTCCAGGTCCAGGTACTTTTTAAAAGAGTTGAGGGTCCCTGCCTCTACCACCAATTCGGGCAGTGAATTCCATACACCCACCACCCTCTGGGTAAAAAAGGTTTTCCTCATGTCCCCTCTAATCCTTCCGCCAATCAGCTTAAATCTATGTCCTAGTTCTTGAACTCTCCGCTAGGGGAAGCAGGTACTTCCTGTCTACTCTATCTGGGCCACTCATAATTTTGTACACCTCAATCAAGTCTCCCATCAGCCTCCTCTGCTCCAAGGAAAACAACCCCAGCCTATCCAATCTCCTCGTAGACGTTAAACCGAGGCCCCGCCTGCCCTCTCAGGTGGACGTAAAAGATCCCATGACACTATTTTGAAGAAGAGCAGGAGAGTTCTCCCTGGTGTCCTGGCCAATATTTATCCCTCAACCAATATCACTAAACAGATTATCTGGTCATTATCACATTGCTGTTTGTGGGAGCTTGCTGTGTGCAAATTGGCTGCTGCATTTCCTACATTACAGCAGTGACTACACTTCAAAAGTATATCATTGGCTGTAAAGTGCTTTGGGACATCCTGAGGTCATGAAAGGTGCCATATAAATGCAAGTCCTTCTTAAGATCTCTGCTAGGGGAAGCAGGCACTTCCTGTCTACTCTATCTGGGCCACTCATAATTTTGTACACCTCAATCAAGTCTCACCTCAGCCTCCTCTGCTCCAAGGAAAACAACCCCAGCCTATCCAATCTCTCCTCGTAGCTGCAATTTTCAAGCCCTGGCAACATTCTTGTAAATCTTCTCTGCACTCTCTCCAGAGCAATTACGTCCTTCCTGTAATGTGGTGACCAGAACTGCGCACAATACTCCAGCTGTGGCCTTACCAGCGTTTTATACAGTTCCATCATTACATCCCTGCTTTTGTATTCTATACCTCGGCTAATGGAGAGCATTCCGTATGCCTTCTTCACAACCTTATCTACCTGTACTGCCACATTCAGGGACCTGTGCACATACACTCCGAGGTGTCTCACTTTCTCTACCCCTCTTAATATATTCCCGTTTACTGCGTATTCCCTTTTACTGTTTGCCCTCCTTAAGTGTATTACCTCACACTTCTGCGGGTTGAACTCCATTTGCCACTTTTCCGCCCACTCCACCAACCCATTGATATCTTCTTGGAGTCCACAGCCATCCTCTTCACTACCAATGTGGTTGCAGTAGAGCTCATAACATCCTTCAAGAGAAAATTGGATAAATATTTGAAGAAGGCATAGGGCTTCACAGGAAGAGAGCGGGATAGTGGGATTTGTTTTGGATTGCTCTAGCAATGAGTCAGCACAGATCTAATAGGCTAGCCTTCTGTGCTGTAAATGTCTGTCATTCGACTAACACCTAACCCACCTAATGTAGCCCACCAATGTCCCCTGCCTCTTAAAATAAAAGGGCATAGCAAGTGTGTTTGAGATGCCTATTCATTTCTGTTAAAGCTTTTGAGGGGGGGTTAGGTGTTGTGGATAATCAGATCGATTTGTGTTTGCACTCTTGCTAAATAATAGAGAATAATGGATAAAAGGGAACGGTCACAAGGCAGTATTCATCTTGGAATTCAAATGATACTGTAAACCGTATGAAAGAACATTAAATGATTTATAACTACTGTATAAATCCTGCAACAAAATTAATGTCCAGCTGTCAATTACTTTAAATGTTATTTTCCCACATTTTACCGTGGAGTTTGTCTTTTGCTTGTGGATTATTCTGTAGTGACTTGCATTTGATGTCACTGAGATGTTGTTCAGGACTCATTTCGTTAAAAAAAAATTGGGATATCAGGTTGAAGACCTCACAGGACACTGCCAAATTGAAAAGAGTAAAAGAAAGATGAGATCTATCAGAAAGTAGTGATTAGGCAATGTCAAACTTGGGGTCTAAACGCCTGAAGATTGCAGGAGGAAGGAATGGTTAAGCGAGATGATGTGGTAACATCTGCCCAGAAAATTGTAACATTCACATTTGATTATTTGGAGAGAAAAAAAGTGTCATCACGATCCCTAGAATTCTGCAGCACCTCGAGGCTAATTTCTGGGTCAAGCCCGGCCACATTTTATGGCATGAGAATATAAATTCTAAGGTAAGCTTGTCGAGAGTTTGGAGGTATCTCAATTTCGGGTATAATTTTTAAAAAAATACGGTGTAGTAAATTCCCTTTCAACACCACCTGCACGTTCCCCTCCAAGTCACACACCATCCCAACTTGGAAATATATCGCCGTTCCTTCATCGTCGCTGGGTCAAAATCCTGGAACTCCCTACCTAACAGCATTGTGGGAGAACCGTCACCACACGGACTGCAGCGGTTCAAGAAGGCGGCTCACCACCACCTTCTCAAGGGCGATAAAGGATGGGCAATAAATGCCGGCCTCTCCAGCGATGCCCACATCCCATGAACGAATAAAAAAAAACAAGTTATGCATTTTAGAATCTGTTTATTGTGCTAGCCTCTCATTCCTGCATGTACTCAGCCGTTTACAGTGATAATTGCCACTCAACAATGGGCTGTCTCACCTGACTTTTCACCCAGTCAAACGAGACAGCTGCACGTTAAATGGGATCTAATTGCTAAATAGTGGTAACCAATACCTTTTTGTTCTGAATCTGAACACTAAACATGCAGGTCAAGTTTGAAATGCATAGGGATTAAGGGTCTGCAGCTCGGTGAAGATTAGAAGATTTGAGTCACTTTACGTCATTTGGAGTCAAAACGCCAGATGGTAGCCTTTGTTCCAATGCAATTCCAATGATGAAAACTGTTTTGGGAAGGAAAGTGGTGGTGGTGGGGTAACGGGAGAAATTCCATGGCTATGGGATCATGGACACCAGAGGCCCTGCGTATAATATTGTAAAATGACTGCATATGCACTTGTGTTATTCATTGGAAACTGAAATGCAAATATTTTCTTTTCACAGCTCCTAGATGCGAAAGAAATAGAAACCCTCGTAGCAGAAATTGAAAAGGAAAAGGAGGAAGAAACTGAAAAGAAGAAACCAAAGAAAACTTAATCCTTAAATATGCACAAATAGTAATTTTGTTAATGCTGCAAATAGACGTTAGCTTTCACCCACCGCACCCATTTAAAGCTGCATGGCAAGATACAAAATATTAAAAGGCTGAATTTTCTCTTTTTTTTAAAATAATTTTTCTCTTCCTTTTGTGTCATCCCTTCCTTGTCTCTCCTGGGCCGCATGCACTTGTGGCTGAAGTCCTGGAGCAAGCTGCTTCCAAGATATAACCAGTACTGCTCTTAGCACCAAGCCCAGTGGAGAATCCCCATCCAAATCAGATCAGGAACCGTATTTCAAGGCACCAGAAAACCGAATGAAAAGATGCTGTAGCCTGCAGCGATTGTAGCATTTTCTCAAATGCTTCCAATTGTGTAAAATTACCAGAATGTAGTAATTTAACATTAATGATATTTGTTTACTTTTTTTTTTAAAACCGTCGTCAACTATGTGAATAAAATAAAGATGCAAGCTGCTCTTCATTTGCATCGAATGATCTTGGTCCTGGCCCTGTTGTTGATTGACAACTATGAAGTTAAACAAATATTAGAGTAGCAAACATGTGACTCGGCATGGAACTGAAGGCTCTGACAATAAATTGCTGCTCTCCCAAAGGCTCAGTGAGTTTATCTGGTGAGTAGCTGAACCATACAGAGTACGAAGCCCTGTGCTACTTTCGTTGATCTCAGCAGGGCAGTGATTGGGGCCGACTGTAGCGTCCCCATGTCCCTGCGTTAAGGAGGGGGGATAATCCAGTCGGCGTTCCCCTTCCAGCCACCCCTGCTGGAGGTGCTACTGTGGGCAAGCGTGACGAGTCCATGAGCAGGCTCAACACTGATGCCTCCTTTGCCGTCAAACAGCCTGCCAACATTCGTTGTGCAGATTAAAGTACAATAAGGGCCCTCAACCAAAGTATAGGAGCGTATCTGGTGATTGTGACACCATAACCCAAGTGAACAGTTAACCTGTTCACGAGAAGAGGGGAGAAAAATCGGCAAAATAAAAGGATTCTATTTTCTTTTTTCTTTCTCCCCCTCCTTTCCTGACGATTAAATGGCTAAATGCACTGTGAGGTGTCGTACTGAGATGCACAGAACAAGATGTTCAATAGTCAATCCCTGGCCTGTGTTGAGTTAGATTATCCCAGTGTTGAAGGGCACTGCTGTGTTGTCCTTGTCTAGGGAGCTGGGGTGGGGGGGGAGTTTTGGAATTAGCCAGGGTTCCCACTTCTGATCGCCATCCAGTGATTGCTGCTGAAAGTCGTAGACGAGATCAGACTTGGCAGTGATGTCCACCCATGAACAAGTGGACAACCAGCATTCGCTGTCTTTGGTTCTTGAGGAAGAATAGCTATTTGCTCAAGGAATTGAAGAGCTGCCAGTGACCTGGAACTGTGTTCAGTTGAAGAAGGGAGAAAGTTAGGGATAAAGTAATATTGTGGCATCACCATTTTTTTTTAAGTGGTGCGCCAAGAGAAAGCACAATGTTTACAAAAAACATTTAGTATTTCATATCTTCTTGCAAATAAGCTGTGGTGTGATTTGATGTGGTGTTACCCTTTTTTTCAAATTGTTAATGTAGTTAATCTGCACACTTTTTCTGTGCACACGTTTGTAGTTGTTACAGTTGTGCATTGGTGTAAAAAAAGATTGAATTCTGCTTGCAGAATGTCAAATAAAGACTCCAGAGCCATATTTGAAATTTTCATTTGTTTGCACTTACTAAGCAACTTGTTGTGCAGTTTGGCAAGTGAAGAATTACAATTACAGATAAACCAACAATAAGTGAGAGCCACTGTGCTTTGAATGATTCCATTGCTTTTAAAGAGAAGTGGTAGATGACAGTGCACTGAGGGCTGCAAGTGTGGTGTGGCACAATTGAGGTTGCACTATCTGGAGCGCAGCATTTTTGGGATTTGCTCACTTGAAGCAGGGAGCATCTGCAAGTGAACATGAGGCTGTCTGTGATGGACGGCAGCATGTACAACTTTCACTTAGCGGGATGAAGCACAAACACAGCTCCCAAGTCTAAAAAGTTCAGCGGCAGATGGGCCACGGTAAGGGACAAAGGCAGACATTACAGGAAGGATGTAATTGCACTAGAGAGGGTGCAGAGGAGATTTATGAGGATGTTGCCAGGGCTGGAAAATTTTAGCTATGAGGAAAGATTGGATAGGCTGGGGTTGTTCTCTTTGGAACAGAGGAGGCTGAGGGGTGATTTAATTGAGGTGGACAAAATTATGAGGGGCCGAGGTAGAGTGGATAGGAAGGACCTATTTCCCTTAGCAGAGAGGTCAACAACCAGGGGGCATAGATTTTAAAGTGATTGGTAGAAGGATTAGAGGGGAGCTGAGGAAACGTTTTGTCACCCAGAGGGTGGTGGGGGTCTGGAACTCACTGCCTGAAAGGGTGGTAGAGGCAGAAACCCTCAACTCATTTAAAAAGTACCTGGATGTGCATCTGAAGTGCCGTAACCTACAGGGCTATGGACCAACTGCTGGAAAGTGGGATTTGGTTGGGTGGCTCATTTTCGGCTGGCGCGGACATGTTGGGCCGAATGGCCTCCTTCTATGCTGTAAATTTTCTAAGATTCTATGTTACAGAGGGATGAGAGGCAGTCTCGGTAATGGAGAGCATATGAAGTTGGTAGCTTGGGGTCAAACAGCACAGCAAGACTCTGAACCAACTGAGACAGCGGCCAGGGAGGGGGATGGAGTTCGTGGCAGGAGCTGAAGACAGTGACTGGTCTTGTCAATGTGTGGAGGAAACCGACTCATCCAAGACTGTACTTCAGACCAGTGCTCTGATGACCCAGAGCTAGTGGAGGGGTTAAGAGGTGGTGGAAAGGTTGAGCTGGTGTCATTGGAATACATGTGAAAGAGAGATAGACTTGCATTCATGTCGTACCTTTCACAATGTCCCAAAGCGCTTTATAGCCAATGAAGTACTTTATTGCTGTTGTAATGTAGGAAACATGGCAGCCAATTTGCACACAGCAAGGTCCCACAATCAGCAATGTGATAATGATCAGATAATCTGTTTTAGTGGTGTTGATTGAGGGATAAATATTGGCCAGAACACGAGGGAGAATGCCCCTGTTCTTCTCCGAAATAGTCCCATGGGATATTTTACGTCCAGCTGAGAGGGCAGGTGGGGGTTCGGTTCTAACGACAGTGCAGCACTCCCTCAGTACTGCACTGGAGTGTTAGCCTGGATTTTGTGCTCAAGTCCCTGGAGTGGGATATGTACCCGCAACCTTCTGACTCAGGCACGAGTGCTACCCGCTGAGCCGCGGCAGACACTCGTGGGTAACGACCCAGTAGATAATGTCGCCAAGGGGTCAGCGCGTGGTTGAGCAAGAGAAGGCTGATGAGGATCAATCTTAGGGGGATTCCAAAGATTACGGCATGGGGGTGGGTGGAGAAGTCTTTGCGAGAAATGTTCTGGATATTATTGGATAGGGTAAGGAGTAGAACCAATCCAAGGCAAGTTCCATGGAGCTGGACAACAAAGGAGAGGTGTTGGAGGAGGATCATGTGATCAATGATGTCAATGGCTGCAGAGAGGTCAAGCAGGATAAGCGTGGCTGACGTACCGTGATCAGAGTCAGAGAATGTCGCTCACAACTTTGGCTGGAGCTGTTTCAGTGCTACGGGAGGGGTTCAAATGCAGAGGAGGGGAACACAGTGCTGGGAGGTGACAACACATTCAAGGATCTTGGACAGGAAAGGGAGGCCAATTTTGATGGTACTAGACAGGAACTTTCAGAAGTTGATTGGGAGAGTCTGTTGGCAGGCAAAGGGACGTCTGGTAAGTGGGAGGCTTTCAAAAGTGTGTTAACCAGGGTTCAGGGTAAGCACATTCCTTATAAAGTGAAGGGCAAGGCTGGTAGAAGTAGGGAACCTTGGATGACTCGGGAGATTGAGGCCCTAGTCAAAAAGAAGAAGGAGGCATATGATATGCATAGGCAGCTGGGATCAAGTGGATCCCTTGAAGAGTATAGAGATTGCCGGAGTAGAGTTAAGAGAGAAATCAGGAGGGCAAAAAGGGGACATGAGATTGCTTTGGCAGATAAGGCAAAGGAGAATCCAAAGAGCTTCTACAAATACATAAAGGGCAAAAGAGTAACTAGGGAGAGAGTAGGGCCTCTTAAGGATCAACAAGGTCATCTATGTGCGGAACCACAAGAGATGGGTGAGATCCTGAATGAATATTTCACATCGGTATTTACGGTTGAGAAAGGCATGGATGTTAGGGAACTTGGGGAAATAAATAGTGATGTCTTGAGGAGTGTACATATTACAGAGAGGGAGGTGCTGGAAGTCTTAACGCGCATCAAGGTAGATAAATCTCCGGGACCTGATGAAATGTATCCCAGGACGTTATGGGAGGTTAGGGAGGAAATTGCGGGTCCCCTAGCAGAGATATTTGAATCATCGACAGCTACAGGTGAGGTGCCTGAAGGTTGGCGGGTAGCAAATGTTGTGCCTTTGTTTAAGAAGGGCGGCAGGGAAAATCCTGCAAACTACAGACCGGTGAGCCTGACATCTGTAGTGAGTAAGTTGTTAGAGGGTATTCTGAGAGACAGGATCTACAGGCATTTGGAGAGGCAGGGACTGATTAGGAACAGTCAGAATGGTTTTGTGAGAGGAAAATCATGTCTCACGAATTTGATTGAGTTTTTTGAAGGGGTAACCAAGAAGATAGATGAGGGCTGTGCAGTAGACGTGTCTACATGGACTTTAGCAAAGCCTTTGACAAGGTACCGCATGGTAGGTTGTTACATAAGGTTAAATCTCATGGGATCCAAGGTGAGGTAGCCAATTGGATACAAAATTGGATTGACGACAGAAGACAGAGGGTGGTTGTAGAGGGTTGTTTTTCAAACTGGAGGCCTGTGACCAGCGGTGTGCCTCAGGGATCGGTGCTGGGTCCGCTGTTATTTGTTATTTATATTAATGATTTGGATGAGAATTTAGGAGGCATGGTTAGTAAGTTTGCAGATGACACCAAGATTGGTGGCATTGTGGACAGTGAAGAAGGTTATCTAGGATTGCAACGGGATCTTGATAAATTGGGCCAGTGGGCCGATGAATGGCAGATGGAGTTTAATTTAGATAAATGTGAGGTGATGCATTTTGGTAGATCGAATCGGGCCAGGACCTACTCCGTTAATGGTAGGGCGTTGGGGAGAGTTATAGAACAAAGAGATCTAGGAGTACACGTTCATAGCTCCTTGAAAGTGGAGTCACAGGTGGATAGGGTGGTGAAGAAGGCATTCGGCATGCTTGGTTTCATTGGTCAGAACATTGAATGCAGGAGTTGGGATGTCTTGTTGAAGTTGTACAAGACATTAGTAAGGCCACACTTGGAATACTGTGTACAGTTCTGGTCACCCTATTATAGAAAGGATATTATTAAACTAGAAAGAGTGCAGAAAAGATTTACTAGGATGCTACCAGGACTTGATGGTTTGACTTATAGGGAGAGGTTGGATAGACTGGGACTTTTTTCCCTGGAGAGTAGGAGGTTAAGGGGTGATCTTATAGAAGTCTATAAAATAATGAGGGGCATAGATAAGGTAGATAGTCAAAATCTTTTCCCAAAGGTAGGCGAGTCTATAACGAGGGGGCATAGATTTAAGGTGAGAGGGGAGAGATACAAAAGGGTCCAGAGGGGCAATTTTTTCACTCAAAGGGTGGTGAGTGTCTGGAACGAGCTGCCAGAGGCAGTAGTAGAGGCGGGTACAATTTTGTCTTTTAAAAAGCATTTGGACAGTTACATGGGTAAGATGGGTATAGAGGGATATGGGCCAAGTGCAGGCAATTGGGACTAGCTTAGTGGTATAAACTGGGCGACATGGACATGTTGGGCCGAAGGGCCTGTTTCCATGTTGTAAACTTCTTTGATTCTAAGGGATTGAAGGTGGGTTTTTAGAGGAGAGGGTGGCGACAGCAGTTTTAAAAGATAGGAGGACAGTTTGAAGAGAGGTCTACTTTGCCCAGTCTTGAGGTACGAGGAGAAGAATACATTCATGCTACAAAGAACCTATGTGAACAGCTGTATATTTTTAAAAATTCGTTCATGGGATGTGGGCGTCACTGGCGAGGCCGGCATTTATTGCCCATCCCTAATTGCCCTTGAGAAGGTGGTGGTGAGCCGCCTTCGTGAACCGCTGCAGTCCGTGTGGTGACGGTTCTCCCACAGTGCTGTTAGGAAGGGAGTTCCAGGATTTTGACCCAGCGACGATGAAGGAACGGCCGATATATTTCCAAGTCGGGATGGTCTGTGACTTGGAGGGGAACGTGCAGGTGGTGTTGTTCCCATGTGCCTGCTGCTCTTGTCCTTCTAGGTGGTAGAGGTCACGGGTTTGGGAGGTGCTGTCGAAGAAGCCTTGGTGAGTTGCTGCAGTGCATCCTGTGGATGGTACACACTGCAGCCACAGTGCGCCGGTGGTGAAGGGAGTGAATGTTTAAGGTGGTGGATGGGGTGCCAATCAAGCGGGCTGCTTTATCTTGGATGGTGTCGAGCTTCTTGAGTGTTGTTGGAGCTGCACTCATCCAAGCAAGTGGAGAGCATTCCATCACACTCCTGACTTGTGCCTTGTAGATGGTGGAAAGACTTTGGGGAGTCAGGAGGTGAGTCACTCGCCGCAGAATTCCCAGCCTCTGACCTGCTCTTGCAGCCACAGTATTTATGTGGCTGGTCCAGTTAAGTTTCTGGTCAATGGTGACCCCCAGGATGTTGATGGTGGGGGATTCGGCGATGGTAATGCCGTTGAATGTCAAGGGGAGGTGGTTAGACTCTCTCTTGTTGGAGATGGTCATTGCCTGGCACTTATCTGGCGCGAATGTTACTTGCCATTTATGAGCCCAAACCTGGATGTTGTCCAGGTCTTGCTACATATGGGCTCGGACTGCTTCATTATTTGAGGGGTTGCGAATGGAACTGAACACTGTGCAATCATCAGCGAACATCCCCCATTTCTGACCTTATGATGGAGGGAAGGTCATTGATGAAGCAGCTGAAGATGTTTGGGCCTAGGACACTGCCCTGAGGAACTCCTGCAGCAATGTCCTGGGGCTGAGATGATTGGCCTCCAACAACAACTACCATCTTCCTTTGTGCGAGGTATGACGACAGCCACTGGAGCGTTTTCCCCCTGATTCCCATTGACTTCAATTTTACTAGGGCTCCTTGGTGCCACACTCGGTCAAATGCTGCCTTGATGTCAAGGGCAGTCACTCTCACCTCACCTCTGGAATTCAGCTCTTTTGTCCATGTTTGGACCAAGGCTATAATGAGGTCTGGAGCCAAGTGGTCCTGGCGGAACCCAAACTGAGCATCGGTGAGCAGGTTATTGGTGAGTAAGTGCCGCTTGATAGCACTGTCGACGACACCTTCCATCACTTTGCTGATGATTGAGAGTAGACTGATGGGGCGGTAATTGGCCGGATTGGATTTGTCCTGCTTTTTGTCAACAGGACATACCTGGGCAATTTTCCACATTGTCGGGTAGATGCTAGTGTTGTAGCTGTACTGGAACAGCTTGGCTAGAGGCGCAGCTAGTTCTGGAGCACAAGTCTTCAGCACTACAGCCGGGATGTTGTCGGGGCCCATAGCCTTTGCTGTATCCAGTGCACTCAGCCGTTTCTTGATATCACGTGGGGTGAATCGAATTGGCTGAAGACTGGCTTCTGTGATGGTGGGGATATCGGGAGGAGGCCGAGATGGATCATCCACTCGGCACTTCTGGCTGAAGATGGTTGCAAACACTTCAACCTTGTCTTTTGCACTCACGTGCTGGACTCCGCCATCATTGAGGATGGGGATGTTTGCAGAGCCTCCTCCTCCCGTTAGTTGTTTAATTGTCCACCACCATTCACGACTGGATGTGGCAGGACTGCAGAGCTTTGATCTGATCCGTTGGTTGTGGAATCGCTTAGCACTGTCGATAGCATGTTGCTTCCGTTGTTTAGCATGCATGTAGTCCTGAGTTGTAGCTTCTCCAGGTTGGCACCTCATTTTTAGGTACGCCTGGAGCTGCTCCTGGCATGCTCTTCTACACTCCTCATTGAGCCAGGGTTGATCCCCTGGCTTGTTGGTAATGATAGAGTGAGGAATATGCCGGGCCATGAGGTTACAGATTGTGCTGGAATACAATTCTGCTGCTGCTAATGGCCCACAGTGCCTCATGGATGCCCAGTTTTGAGCTGCTAGATCTGCTCTGAATCTATCCCATTTAGCACGGTGGTAGTGCCACACAACACGTTGGATGGTGTCCTTAGTGCGAAGACGGGACTTCGTCTCCACGATGACTGTGCGGTGGTCACTCCTACCAATACTGTCATGGACAGATGCATTTGCGACAGGTAGATTGGTGAGGACGAGGTCAAGTAAATTTTTCCCTCGTGTTGATTCGCTCACCACCTGCCACAGGCCCAGTCCGGCAGCTATGTCCTTCAGGACTCGGCCAGCTCGGTCAGTAGTGGTGCTACTGAGCCACTCTTGGGGGTGGACATTGAAGTCCCCCACCCAGAGTACGTTTTGTGCCCTTCCTACCCTCAGTGCTTCCTCCTAGTGGTGCTCAACATGGAGGAGGACTGATTCATCAGCTGAGGGAGGACGGTAGGTGGTAATCAGCAGGAGGTTTCCTTGCCCATGTTTGACCTGATGCCATGAGATTTCATGGGGTCCAGAGTCAATGTTGAGGACTCCCAGGGCCACTCCCTCCTGACTGTATATCACTGTACCGCCACCTCTGGTGGGTCTGTCGTGCCGGTGGGACAGGACATACCCAGGGATGGTGATGGAAGAGTCTGGGACATTGGCTGAAAGGTATGTTGCCTCAGTAAGTTTAGGTGACACTTTCCTTCACTCGCCTGGGTTCTTACTGAAAATGTTAAAAGCCATTATATCATTCTTGGATTTTAACCAACATCAATTGAGTCTGATTTCTCATTCACTCCTCGATAATAAAATCTTCCAAGACCCATGTATCTGAATGTACTAACTGAACGGGAACTTAAGACCCCCAGTAAGGAAGCTGTGAGGAGGACACAAAGAGGCTGCAAAGGGATACAGACAGGTTAAGTGAGTGGGTGAGAAGGTGCCAGGTGGAGTCTAATGTGGGGAAATGCGTAATTATCCAATTTGGTGGGAAGAATAGAAAAGCAGAAATTTTTTTGGAAGGTGAGAGACTAAGAAATGTTGGTATTCAGACGGATTTGGGTGTCCTTGTACACGAATCACAGAAAGTTAACATGCAGGTACAGCAAGCAATTAAGAAGGCCAATGGTATGTTATCCTTTATTGTAAGGGGGTTGGAGTATAAGATAAAGGAGGTTTGATTGCAATTGTATAGGGCTCTGGTGAGACCACACCTGGAGTACTGTGTACAGTTTTGGTCTCCTTACCTAAAGAAGGATATACTTGAAAACAAAACAGAAAATGTTGGAAATACTCAGCAAGTCAGGCAGCATCTGTGGAGAAAGAAACAGAGTTAATGTTTTGGGTAGATGAACTTCATCAGAACTGGAAGAAGCTGAAGATTAAACAATTTTTAAGCAAGCATGGGAACATAAAAACATAAGAAAGAGGAGCAGGAGTAGGCCATACAGCCCCTTGAGCCTGCTCCTCCATTCAATAATCATGGCTGATCTTCGACCTCAACTCCACTTTCCCACCCGATCCCCATATCCCTTGATTCCCCTAGAGTTCAAAAATCTATCCATCTCATCCTTGAACATACTCAATGATTCAGCATTGACAGCCCTCTGTGGTAGAGAATTCCGAAGATTCACAACCCTCTGCGTGAAGAAATTCCTCCTCATCTCAGTCTTGAATGGCCGTCCCCTTATCTTGCCATAATGCCTCCTAGTTCTAGACTCTCCAGCCAGAGGAAACAACCTCTCAGCATCTACTATGTCAAGCCCCCTCAGAATCTTATATGTTTCAATGAGATCACCTCTCATTCTTCTAAACTCCAGAGAGTATAGGCCCATTCTACTCAATCTCTCCTCATAGGACAACCCTCTCACCCCAGGAATTAATCTAGTGAACCTTTGTTGCACCACCTCCAAGGCAAGTATATCCTTCCTTAGATAAGGAGACCAAAACTGTACACAGTACTCCAGGTGAGGTCTCACTAAAGCCCTGTACAACTGTAGTAAGACTTCCTTGCTCTTGTACTCCAACCCCCTTGTAATAAAGGCCAACATGCCATTTGCTTTCCTAATTGCCTGCTGTACCTGCATACTAACTTTTTGTGTTTCTTGTACGAGGACATCCAAGTCTCTCTGAACACCAACATTTAATCGTTTCACACTATTCAATAAATATTCTGTTTTTCTATTTTTCCTACCGTAGTGAATAACTTCACATTTCCCCATATTTTACTCCATCTGCTGCCTTCTCGCCCACTCACTTAACCTGTCTATATCCCTTTGTAGACTCTTTGTGTCCTTCTCACAGCTTACTTTGCCACCTAGCTTTGTATCATCAGCAAACTTGGATACATTACACTCGGTCCCTTCATCTAAGTCATTAATATAGATTGTAAATAGCTGAGGCCCAAGCACCGATCCTTGCGGCACCCCACTAGTTACAGCCTGACAACCCGAGAATGACCCGTTTATCCCTACTCTCTGTTTTCTGTCTGTTATCTAGTCCTCTCTCCATGCTAATATATTACCCCCAACCCCTTGAGCCCTTACCTTGTGTAACAACCTTTCATGTGGCACCTTATCGAATGCCTTTTGAAAATCCAAATATACGACATCCACTGGTTCCCCTTTATCTACCCTGCTAGTTACATCCTCAAAAAACTCTAATTAATTTGTCAAACACGATTTCCCTTTCATAAAACCATGTTGACTCTGCCTAATAATTTTATGATTTTCTAAGTGCCCTGTTAACACTTCCTTAATAATGGATTCCAGCATTTTCCCGACGACTGATGTCAGGCTAACTAGCCTGTAGTTCCCTGTTTTCTCTCTCCCTCCCTTTTTGAATAATGGGGTTACATTTGCTACCTTCCAGTCCACTGGGACCGTTCCAGAATCTAGAGAATTTTGGAAGATCATAACCAATGCATCCACCATTTCTGCAGTCACCTCTTTTAGAACCCTCGGATGTCGGCCATTAGGTCCAGGGGATTTGTTGGCTTTTAGTCCCATTAGTTTCTCCAGTATTTTTTCTCTAGTGATATTAATTGTTTTAAGTTCCTCACTCTCTTTTACCCCTTGGTTCCCCATTATTTTTGGTCTGCTTTTTGTGTCTTCTACTGTGAAGACAGATACAAAATATTTGTTTAACACATCTGCCGTTTCCTGATTCCCCATTATAATTTCTCCTGTCTCAGCCTCTAAGGGACCAATGTTTACTTTTGCTACTCTCTTCCTTTTTACATACTTGGAGAAGCTCTTACAATCTGTTTTTATATTTTTTGCTAGTTTACTTTCATATTCTATTTTCTTCTTTTTTATCAATTTTTTGGTTGTCCTTTGTTGGTTTCTAAAACTCTCCCAACCCCAGGCTTATCACTCTTCTTGGCAACATTTTAAGCCTCTTGTTTCAATCTAATACTCTCCTTAACTTCTTTAGTTAGCCATGGGTGGATCACTTTTCCCGTGGAGTTTTTATTTCTCAATGGAATGTATATTTGTTGAGAATATTGAAATATTTCTTTAAATGTTTGCCATTGCTTTTCAACTGTCAAACCCTTTAATTTAATTTCCCAATCTACCTTTGACAACTCGCCCCTCATACCTATGTAATTGGCTTTATTTAAGTTTAAGACTTTAGTTTCTGACTTAAGTATGTTACTTTCAAATTGAATGTGAAATTCATCATATTATGATCACTCTTCCCCAGAGATTCTTTTACTGTTGGATCACTAATTAACCCTGTCTCATTACACAATACAAGATCTAAAAAAGCCTGTTCCCTGGTTGGTTCCATGACGTATTGCGCTAGGAAACCATCTCGAATACATTCCATGAACTCATCCTCCAAACTACCTTTGCCAATTTGATCTGCCCAGTCTATATGAAAGTTAAATTCCCCCACGATTACTGCATTACCTTTGTTACAAGCTCCTATTATTGCTACTATTAGGGGGCCTATAAACTACTCCCAGCAGTGTTTTCTGCCCCTTGTTATTTCTAATTTTCCATCCATATTGATTCTAATTCCTGATCTTCCGAGCCAAGATCCTTTCTCACCCCTGTCCTTATGTCATCCTTTATTATTAGGGCTACACCCCCTCCTGTTCCACTCTGCCTGTCTTTTCCAAATGTCATGTACCCTGGAATATTTAGTTCCCAACCTTGGTCATTTTGCAACCATGTCTCTGTAATGGCTATTAGTTCAAACCTATTTGTGCAATTAATTCATCGATCTTGTTACGAATGCTCCGTGCATTCAGATAAAGAGCCTTTAATTTTGACCTTTTACCATTTTTTCCTGCTTTGACCTTACTTGTTGTTGCACTATTATTGGTAAACTCTCTGTCCCTTCTTGCCACTCTGCTTATCATCTGACGAAGGAGATAATCTCCGAAAGCTTGTGATTTTAAAATAAATTTGTTGGACTATAACCTGGTGTTGTAAGATTCCTTACATTTGTCCACCCCAGTCCATCACCGGCATCTCCACATCATATCTTTACCCAAGTCACTACACTGTTTTATTGTCCTAACTTTTCTCATTAGATTTCTAAATTTCCCCTCACCTGACCCCTCCCCCCCTTTTTTAGTTTAAAGCCCTAGCTACAGCCCTAGTTATTCGATTCGCCAGGACATTGGTCCCAGCCCGGTTTAAGTGGAGCCCGTCCTGGAACAGCTCCCTCTTTCCACAGTACGGGTGTCAGTGCCCCATAAAACGAAACCACTTCCTCCCACACCATTCTTTGAGCCACACATTTAGCTCTCTGATCTGTTTGTCCCTATGCCAATTTGCATGTGGCTGAAGTAGTAATCCAGTATGGAGCCAGGCGAAGCAGGGTCGGGGGAGGGAGGGGGGGGAAGGTGAGGGGAAGAAAGAACAAAAGGGAAGGTCTCTGATAAGGTGGAGGGCAGGAGTGATTAAATGACAAAAGGGATGATGATGCAAGGCAAGGAGGGTGGGAACGGGACAAGTAAAGAAACAAAAGATGGGGCTGTGAATGCAACATCAGAACCAATACCAACACTAGCTGTCCGAAAAAATGGGAGCAGTGGTTCTGATCTGAAGTTATTGAAATTAGTGTTGAGTCCAGAAGGTTGTAAAGTGCCTAATCGAAAGATGAGGTGCTGTTCCTCGAGCTTCCGTCGAGCTTCATTGGAACAGTGTAAGAGGCCGAGGACAGAGAGGTCGGAGTGGGAGTGGGACAGAGAATTAAAATGGCAAGTGACCGGCAGATCAGGGTCATGCTTGCAGACAGAGCGGAGGTGTTCATCAATGCGATCACTCAGTCTGCGTTTGGTCACCCCATCGTAGAGGAGACCGCATTTAGAGCAGCGAATACAGTATACTAAATTGAAAGAAGCACAAGTAAATCGCTGTTTCACCTGGAAGGAGTGTTTCGGGTCCTGGATGGTGGGAAGGGAAGAGGTGAAAGGGCAGGTGTTGCATCTCCGCTTGCACAGGAAGGTACCGTGGGGAGGAGAGCGGGTGTTGAGGGTGATGGAAGAGTGGACCAGGGTGTCACAGAGGGAGCGGTCCCTTCGGATTGCTGAAAGGGGGGGCCAGGGGAAGATGTGTTTGGTGGTGGGATCGCGCTGGAGGTGGCGGAAATGGCGGAGGATGATACGTTGAATGTGGAGGCTGGTGGGGTGGAAGGTGAGGACAAGGGGGACCCTATCATGGTTCTGGGAGGGAAGGGAAGGGTTGAGAGCAGAAGTGCGGGAAATAAGGCGGACACGGTCGAGGGCCCTGTCAACTACAGTGGAGGGGAATCCTCGGTTGAGGAAAAAGGAAGACATATCGGAAGCACTGGTGTGGAAGGTGGTATCATCAGAACAGATGAGACGGAGAAACTGGGAGAAGGGAATAAAGTCCTTACAGGAAGTGGGGTGGGAGGAAGTGTAATCAAGCTAGCTGTTGGAGTTGGTGGGCTTATAATAGATATATGTAAGGAATCTTACAACACCAGGTTATAGTCCAACAATTTTATTTTAAAATCACAAGCTTTCGGAGATTATCTCCTTCGTCAGGTGAGTGAGTGAAAGGTTCTCAAATTGCATATCTTATATTAGGCTGGGACACGCTCACACCAATCAAAGGTGTCGTTGGTGTTCAGGCAGGTTAGCCACCGAAAACAGTTCTGAATACACAATGGTCAGATTACAAAGCCAGAGAGAGAAAGAGACCCGAAAGGCAGAGAGAGAGAGAGAGAGAGAGAATGTCCAGTTGTATTAAAAACAGATAACTTTTTTTTTCCCTGCTGGTGGGGTTACGTGTAGCGTGACATGAACCCAAGATCCCGGTTGAGGCCGTCCTCATGGGTGCGGAACTTGGCTATCAATTTCTGCTCGACGATTTTGCGTTGTCGTGTGTCTCGAAGGCTGCCTTGGAGAACGCTTACCCGAAGATCGGTGGCTGAATGTCCTTGACTGCTAAAGTGTTCCCAGACTGGGAGGGAACCCTCCTGTCTGGCGATTGTTGCGCGGTGTCCGTTCATCCATTGTCGCAACAATAGATATTGGTTGATAGCCTATCCCCAGAAAAGGAGATAGAGAAGTTGAGGAAGGGAAGGGAAGAGTCAGAGATAGACCACGTGAGGCGAGGGAAGGTTGGAAATTGGAAGCAAAGTTGATGAAATTTTCCAGTTCGGGGCGAGAGCAGGAAACAGCACTGATACAGTTATTAATAAACCAGAAAAAGAGGTGAGGGAGGGGACCTGAGTTGGACTGGAAGGATATTTAAGGTGAGAGGGGAGAGATACAAAAGGGTCCAGAGGGGCAATTTTTTCACTCAAAGGGTGGTGAGTGTCTGGAACGAGCTGCCAAAGGCAGTAGTAGAGGCGGGTACAATTTTGTCTTTTAAAAAGCATTTGGTCAGTTACATGGGTAAGATGGGTATAGAGGGATATGGGCCAAGTGCAGGCAATTGGGACTAGCTTAGTGGTATAAACTGGGCGACATGGACATGTTGGGCCGAAGGGCCTGTTTCCATGTTGTAAACTTCTATGATTCTATGATTCTATGATATACTTGCCTTAAAGGGGGTGCAATGAAGGTTCACTAAATTGATTCCTGATGAGAGGGTTGCCCTATGAGGAGAGATTGAGTAGAATGGGCCTATAGTCTCTGGAGTGTCTAAGAATGAGAGGTGATCTCATTGAAATATATAAAATTCCGAGAGGGCTTGACAAGGTAGATGCTGAGAGGCTGTTTCCCTTGGCTGAACAGTCTAGAACTAGGGATCGTAGTCTCAGGATAAGGGGTCTGCCATTTAAGATAAAGAAAAATTTCTTCACTCAGAGGATTGTGCATCTTTGGAATTCTCTGCCCCAGAGGACTGTAGATGCTGAGTCGTTGAGAATATTCAAGACTGAGATTGATAGATTTTTGGACACTAAGGGAATCAAGGGATATGGGTATCGGGCGGGAAAGTGGAGTTGAGGTCGAAGATCAGCCATGACCTTATTGAATGGCGGAGCGGGCTCGAGGGGCCGTATGGGCCACTCCTGCTCCTATTTCTTATGTTCTTAGAACTTTTATAAGGGGACTTCACATTAATCCCAAGGATCTGATGATCTACATCCCAGGGTTTTGAAAGAGGAGGCTATAGCAATAGTGGATGCATTGGTGATCATCTTCCAAAATTCTATAGATTCTGGAATGGTTCCTGCAGATTGGAGGGTAGCAAATGTAACCCCACTATTTAAGAAAGGAGGGAGAGAGAAAACAGGGAACCACAGACCTGTTAGCCTGACATCAGTAGTAGGGAAAATGCTAGAATCTATTATAAAGGATGTGGTAACAGGACACTTAGAAAATAATAATAAGATTTGGCAGAGTCAACATGGATTTATGAAAGGGAAATCATGTTTGACAAACCTATTGGAGTTCTTTGAGGATGTAACTAGTAGAATAGATAAGGGGGAACCAGTGGATGTGGTGTATTTGGATTTTCAGAAGGCTTTCGATAAGGTCCCACACAGGAGGTTGGTGAACAAAGTTAGAGCACATGGAATTGGTGGTAATATACTGGCATGGATTGAGAATTGGTCAACAGACAGATAACAGAGAGTAGGAGTAAACAGGTCTTTTTCAGGTTAGCAGACTGTAACTAGTGGGGTATCGCAGGGATCGGTGCTTGGGCCCCAGCTATTCACAATCTATATCAATGATTTGGATGAGGGGACCAAATGTAATATTTCCAAGTTTGCTGATGACACAAAACTAGGTGGGAATGTGAATTGTGAGGAGGATGCAAAGAGGCTTCAAGGGATATAGACAGGCTAAGTGAGTGGGCAAGAACATGGCAGATGGAATATAATACGGAAAAATGTGAAGTTATCCACTTAGGTAGGAAAAACAGAAATGCAGAGTAATTTTTAAATGGTGAGAGATTGGGAAATGTTGATGTTCAAAGGGACCTGGGTGTCCTTGTACATGAGTCACTGAAAGCTAACATGCAGGTGCAGTAAGCAATTAGGAAGGCAATTGGTATGTTGGCCTTTATTGCAAGAGGATTTGAGTACAGGAGTAAAGATGTCTTACTGCAATTATATAGGGCCTTGGTGAGACCGCACCTGGAGTATTGTGTACAATAACGCAGGAAAATGGCGTTGGGGTAGAAGATCAGCCATGATCTTGTTGAATGGCGGAGCAGGCTCGAGGGCTGGATGGCCTACTCCTGCTCCTATTTCTTATGTTCTTATGTAGAGAAGCTGTTTCCACTTGTGAGGGAGACCAAAACTAAGGGTCATAAATATAGGATAGTCACTAATAAATCCAAATTTAAGTAATTCAGGAGAAACTTCTTTACCCAGAAGGTGATGAGAATGTGTAATTTGCACCTCCACCTTTGATGCCCTTGTCCCCATTAAAACCATTACTCTCTTTCACCCTGTTCATTCCCCCGGTACGGCCCTCATCTCCACTCCCTTAACTCCAAGGGGCGCAGACTTGAACGTTTATGGCAGACAACTGATTTAGCCATTCATCGTCAGATCTGGCTGGATGACTTAAAGTACTATCAGGTCCAGCTCTCCTCTGCCAAAACTGCTCACTATTCCAGGATCATCCTGGAATGCAAAGATAACCCCCGGCTTCTCTTCTCCACTATAAACCGTCTTCTTAAACCCCTCTCCCCGCCCCCTCCAATCTCACCTCCAACGAAAAGTGCGAGGAGCTCACGGACTCCTTTGTCACTAAGATTGAGACCATCCATTCCATAAGACCATAATAAGACCATAAGAGAGAGGAGCAGGAGTAGGCCATTCGGCCCCTCGAGCCTGCTGCGCCATTTAATGAGATCATGGCTGATCTGATTTTTACCTCAACTCCACTTTCCTGCCCTTTCACCATATCCTTTGCCTCTCTTGCTGATCAAAAATTTGTCTAACTCAGCCTTGAATGTATTCAATGACTCAGCCTCCACAGCTTTTTGGGGTAAAGAATTCCAAAGATTCACGATCCTGTGGGAGAAGAAATCCCTCCTCATTTCCGTCTTAAATGGGCGACCCCTTATTCTGAGACTATGCCCCCTAGTTTTAGATTCCCCCATGCATCTCAGCATCTACCCTATCGAGTCCCCTCAAAATCTTCTACGTTTCACTAAGATCTCCTCTCATTCTTCTAAACTCCAATGAGTATAGACCCAACCTGTTCAATCTTTCCTCATAAGACAACCCTTGCAAAAAATATAAAAACAGATAGCAAGAGTTTCTATAGTTATATAAAAAGAAAAAGGGTGGCTAAGGCAAACGTAGGTCCCTTAGAGGATGAGACCGGGAAAATAATGGTGGGAAACATGGAGATGACTGTTTCAGTCTTTATGGTAGAGGACACTAAGAATATCCCAATACTGGACAAACAGGGGGCTCTAGGGGGGGAGGAGCTAAATACGATTAAAATCACGAAGGAATTGGTACTCCGTAAATTAATGGGACTCAAGGCGGATAAATCCCCTGGACCTGATGGCTTACATCCTAGGGTCTTGAGGGCAGTGGCAGTAGGGATTGTGGATGCTTTGGTAATAATTTTACAAAATTCTCTGGACTCAGCAAAGGTCCCGGCAGATTGGAAAACTGCTAATGTAACACCCTTATTTAAAAAGGGTAGTAGGCAGAAGGCTGGAAATTATAGACCAGTTAGCCTAACCTCTGTGGTGGGTAAAATTTTGGAGTCTATTATTAAGGAGACTGTAACGGAACATTTGGATAAACATAATTTAATAGGACAAAGTCAGCATGGCTTTATGAAGGGGAAGTCATGTCTGACAAATTTGCTTGAGTTCTTTGAGGATATAACATACAGGGTGGATAAAGGGGAACCAGTGGTCGTAGTGTATTTAGACTTCCAGAAGGCATTCGACAAGGTGCCACATAAAAGATTATTGCTCAAGATAAAGAATCACTGGATTGGGGGTAATATTCTGGCATGGGTGGAGGATTGGTTATCTAACAGGAAGCAGAGAGTTGGGATAAATGGTTCATTCTCGGACTGGCAACCAGTAGCCAGTGGTGTTCCCCAGGGGTCGGTGCTGGGTCCCCAACTCTTTACAATCTATATTAACGATTTGGAGGAGGGGACCGAGTGTAACATATCAAAGTTTGCAGATGATACAAAGATGGGAGGGAAAGTAGAGAGTGAGGAGGACATAAAAAACCTACAAGGGGATATAGAGAGGCTGGGTGAGTGGGTGGAGATTTGGCAGATGCAATACAATATTGGAAAATGTAACGTTATGCACTTTGGCAGGAAAAATCAGAGAGCAAGTTATTACCTTAATGGCGAGAAACTGGAAAGTACTGCAGTACAAAGGGATCTGGGGGTCCGAGTGCAAGAAAATCAAAAAGTTAGTATGCAGGTGCAGCAGGTGATCAAGAAGGCCAACGGAATGTTGGCTTTTATTGCTAGGGGGATAGAATATAAAAACAGGGAGGTATTGCTGCAGTTATATAAGGTATTGGTGAGACCGCACCTGGAATACTGCATACAGTTTTGGTGTCCATACTTAAGAAAAGACATACTTGCTCTCGAGGCAGTACAAAGAAGGTTCACTCAGTTAATCCCGGGGATGAGGGGGCGGACATATGAGGAGAGGTTGAGTAGATTGGGACTCTACTCATTGGAGTTCAGAAGAATGAGAGGCAATCTTATTGAAACATATAAGATTGTGAAGGGGCTTGATCGGGTGGATGCGGTAAGGATGTTCCCAAGGATGGGTGAAACTAGAACTAGGGGGCATAATCTTAGAATAAGGGGTTGCTCTTTCAAAACTGAGATGAGGAGAAACTTCTTCACTCAGAGGGTAGTAGGTCTGTGGAATTTGCTGCCCCAGGAAGCTGTGGAAGCTACATCATTAAATAAATTTAAAACAGAAATAGGCAGTTTCCTAGAAGTAAAGGGAATTAGGGGTTACCGGGAGCGGGCAGGAAATTGGACATGAATTTAGATTTGTGGTTAGGATCAGATCAGCCATGATCTTATTGAATGGCGGAGCAGGCTCGAGGGGCTGATTGGCCTACTCCTGCTCCTATTTCTTATGTTCTTATGTTCTTCCATACCCAGAATCAACCTAACGAACTTTCTCTGAACTTTCTCCAATGCAAGTATGTTCTTCCTTAAATAAGGGCACCAGAACTGTACGCAGTACTCCAGGGGTGGTCTCGCCAGCACCCTGTACAATTGTAGCATGACTTCCCTGCTTTTATACTCCATCCCCCTAGAAATAAAGGCCAACATTCCGTTTGCCTTCCGGATTACCTGCTGCACCTGTATGTTGACTTTATGAGTTTCATGTACGAGGACACCCAGATCCCTCTGTACCACAGCACTTTGTAGTATTTCTCCATTCAAATAATATTTTGCTTTTTTATTTTTCCTCCCAAAGTGGATGACTTCACATTTTCCCACATTATATTCCATCTGCCAAATTTTTGCCCATTCCCTTAACCTGTCAATATCCCTTTACAGACACTTTGTGTCCTCATCGCAACTTGCTTTTCCACCTATCTTTGTATCATCAGCAAATTTGGCCACAAGACACTCTGTTCCTTCATCCAAGTCATTGATATATATTGTAAATAGTTGAGGCCCCAGCACTGATCCCTGTGGCACCCCACTAGTTACAGATTGCCATTTTGAAAATGACCCTTTTATCCCCACTCTTTGTTTTCTGTTAGTTAGCTAATCCTCTATCCATGCCAGTATATTACCCCCAACACCATGAGCTCTTATCTTGTGCAGTAACCTTTTATGTGGCACCTTATCGAATGCCTTTTGGAAATCCAAATATACTGCATCCATTGGTTCCCCTTTATCCACCCTGCCCGTTACTTCCTCAAAGAACTCTAATAAATTTGTCAGACATGATTTCCCTTTCATAAAACCATGTTGACTCTCATTGATTGTATTATGAGTCTCCAAATGTCCTGCTACTACTTCCTTAATAATGGATTCTAGCATTTACCCAATGACAGACGTTAGGCTAACTGGTCTATAGTTACCTGCTTTCTGTCTCACTCCCTTCTTGAATCGGCGTTCACGTTTGCGGTTTTCCAATCCGCTGGGACCTTTCCAGAATCCAGTGAATTCTGGAAGATTACAACCAATGCATCCACTATCTCTGTAGCCACTTCCTTTAAGACCCTCGGATGCTTCTGCTGCTTCCCTCCCTTCCTCTTGCTCACCGAGCCAAACTTCCCCGAAGGTTCCCCCTTCCCTAACCCTGAACTCGCATCTTTCTCTAGTTTCTCTCCTATCTCTCCTCGTGCCCTCTCTGAGCTTATCTTGACCATGAGACCCACCTCCTGCTTCCTCGACCCTATTCCCACCAAACTGCTGACCGCCCAACTTCCCTTCCTGGCCCCCATGTTAGCTGATATTGTTAACTGTTCCCTCTCCTCATGTACTGTCTCGCTCCCCTTCAAATCCCCCTCCTCAAAAACCCCATCCTTGACCCCTCTGTCCTTGCAAACTACCGCTCCATCTCCAACCTCCCTTTCCTCTCCAAAATCCTTGAACGTGTTGTCACCTCCCAAATCCGTGCCCATCTTTCCCACAGCACCATGTTTGAATCTCTCCAATCAGGTTTCCGCCCCTGCCACAGTACTGAAACAGCCCTTATCAAAGTCACAAATGACATCCTATGTGACTGTGACCGTGGTAAACTATCCCTCCTCATCCTTCTCCACCTGACTGCAGCCTTTGACACAGTTGACCACACCATCCTCCTCCAACGCCTCTCCTCCATCGTCCAGCTGGGTGGGACTGCCCTCGCCCGGTTCCATTCTTATCTATCCAGTCTTAGCCGCAATGACTTGTCTTCCCGCTCCAGCACTGTTACCTCTGGAGTCCCCCAAGGATCTATCCTTGATCCCCCCCTATTTCCCATCTACATGCTGCCCCTCGGCGACATCATCCAAAAACACGTCCGGTTCCACATGTTCGCTGACGACACCCAGCTCGATCTCACCGCCATCTCTCTCGACCCTCCACTTTCTCTCATTTGTCACACTGCTTGTCCGACTGGATGAGCAAAACTTTCTTCCAACTAAATATTGGGAAGCTCGAAGCCATTGTCTTTGGTCCCCACCACAAACTCCATTCCCTAGCCATCGACTCCATCCTTCTCCCTGGTCACTGTCTGAGGCTGAACCAGACCGTTCGCAATCTTGGCGTCCTATTTGACCCTGAGATGAGCTTCCGACCACATATCTGTTCCATCACCAAGACCGCTTACTTCCAGCTCTGTAAGATCGCCTGTCTCTGCCCCTGCCTCAGCTCATCTGCTGCTGAAACCCTCATCCATGCCTTTGTTAACTCTTGGTATTGACTTGACTATTCCAATGCCCTCCTGGCCGGCCTCCCATCTTCCACCCTCCATAAACTCTGCTGCCCGTATTCTAACTCACATCAAGTTCTGTTCTCCCATCACCCCTGTCCCGGATTATCATTTCTTAAAGCTTCCCCACCACTGAGGTTAAACTGATTGGCCTATAGTTGCTGGGTTTATCCTTACACCCTTTTTTGAACAAGTGTGTAACATTTGCAATTCTCCAGTCCTCTGGCACCACCTCTGTATCTATGGATGTTTGGAAGATTATGGTCAGTACCTCCGCAATTTCCACCCTTACGTCCCTCAGCAACCTAGGATGCATCCCATCCGGACCAGGTGACTTATCTACTTTAAGTACAGCTCGTCTTTCAAGTACCTCTTTATCAATTTTTAGCCCATCCAGTATCTCAACTATATCTTCCTTTACTGAGAATCTGGCAGCACCTTCTTCTTTGGTAAAGTCAGATGCAAAGTACCAATTTAGTACCTAGGCCATGCCCTCTACCTCCAGAAGTAGATCTCCTTTATGGTCCCTAATTAGCCCCACCCCTCCTCTTGCTACCCGTTTACTGTTTACATGCCTGTAGAAGACTTTTGGATTCCCTTTTATGTTGGCCGCCAGTCTATTCTCATACTCTCTCTTTGCCCCTCTTATTTCCTTTTTCACTTCCCCTCTGAACTTTCTATATTCAGCCTGGTTCTCTGTCATAGCTCTTATCTGTCATACGCCCCTTTTTTCCGCTTCACCTTACTCTCTAGCTCTTTTGTCATTCAGGGAGCTGTGGCTTTAGTTGCCCTATCTTTCTCCCTTGTGGGGATTTACTAGACTATACCTGAACCATCTCCTCTTTAAAGGCCGCCCGCTGTTCAATTACAGTTTTACCTGCCAATCTTTGATTCCAATTTACCCGGGCCAGATCTGTTCCCATCCCACTGAAATTGGCCCTCCTCCAATTGAATATTTTTACTCTAGAGTGGTCCATGTCTTTTTCCATAGCTATTCTAAAGCTTATGATACTATGATCGCTGCTCCCCCACTGACACTTGTTCCACTTGGCCCACTTCATTCCCGAGAACCAAGTCCAATTTTAACTATGTGTTAAGTGTTAATTACTGTCAATCAACCTCTCTGGGCACTGAAAATTAATTATTACAAGTGTGGAGTCTCATTCCTTCAGCTTTTAATTGTTGTTGGAGATTTTAAAAAAGAAAACATTTAAATTTTTACATTTTATTTACATCT
The DNA here is from genome assembly GCF_035084215.1 of Heptranchias perlo. Lineage (NCBI taxonomy): Eukaryota > Metazoa > Chordata > Chondrichthyes > Hexanchiformes > Hexanchidae > Heptranchias > Heptranchias perlo. Next base: position 5,046,997 of record NC_090327.1, read on the forward strand.
CCTTTCTTTTTTTTCCTCTCTATCCAATCTTTCCCTCTTTATTTCTCATTCTGTACCCGATCTGACATTGAATTCACTCTCTCTAAAATTTACACTTCCTTCTCAGTCCTTGCACTGTTTATTTCTCAATCCTTCACTCTGATTGGTTGAGGAGATACCCAGTTGCTTGCCCTGTTCACTCAGGTCCCAGATGCCCTGTTCCCCCTCGCTGCCCCGTTATCAGCTCGCACTTTCAGCAACTCGCCACGCAAAAAAATGGAAAAACCTAAACGTGCAAGGGCATGTCTAAGTGACAGCACACGCCGTTCGATGCCCTGCCACAGCAAAATCTGGGCCATTATTATTATTAAAGTTTGATAAGCTTCCTTTGGTTTTGTGCTTAAGTTCTTTATTAGTTGTGCCCCTTTAAAAAGGGGAAAGGGGGGAACACTTTTGTTTAGTTTTCGGCAGCTGGCACTGGAACAACCCAGTGTCTCCACATGGCTTATTTCCGTAAAGAATACAGTTAGTGTGTGAGGTGCTGAGTAATGCTGCTTGCACTGCCTTTGCTGAAGTTACTGAGTTTCAGACTTCCGGGTTGTTGCTGAACGACCGGCCGGTGCGCCTGCGCGCGCTCCGGGCCCGGCGGCGGAAAACACGACCCGCCCCCGGTCAGCCGTCACCGCGGCGCACGCGCGTTAACCAAGCCAAGCGGCATGGAAAGCCGGCGGCGCATGCGCGTTGATCGGCTCCCAAGCGGCATATAAAAGATGGCGGCGCCGGTGCGGCGAATGTTTTACTGAGAGGGGGGGAAAAAACCGGGAAAGTCCGAGGCCATGGGGCGGCAGACTAGGCCCCGCCGCTTCATAGTGCGTGTATGTGAGAATTGAAAGGAGGGAGGGAGGGGAAAGAGACTTTCAAACGCCAACCGTGCCCGGGACATGGGTTAAGGGCCGGAGACCGCAAGCGAGCACCGCCGGGCCGGGCCGGGCCGTGACTGACACACCGAGGGGACCGGGCAGCGAGTGACAAGAGTCCGGGGCCTCGGAGTGTGAGCCATGCCCGGCGGACACGGCACCGAGTGGTGACGCCGCCTGATGAGCGCCCGCCCCGCCGCCGCCGCCGCCATGCCCACTCCCGATTGCCTCAAACAGGCGCGGGCGGCGAGCCAGCAGCCCCCGGAGAGCGGACACCCCGCCGCGTCTGTCAACAACCACAACCACCATCACCACGGCGGCACCAGCTCCGACCGACCCGCCGCCGCCGCCGCCGCCGTCTCCACCTGCTCCCTGTCTCACCCCGGGCCCAGCACCCCGGCGGCGAGTAACGGGCTCGGCCCGCCGCTCGCCAACGGAGAGGCGGGAATCCCGCCCGTCGCTCGTCCCCCCTCCTCTTCCTCCTCCTCCTCCGTCTGTATCCCGGACCCGGGGACCGCTCCGACCAGCCCGGGCTCGGCCACTACTTCTCCCCCCACCACCACCACCACCTCCACCTCCACCGCTCTCACAGTCGCCCCGCTGACCGATCACACGCGGCAAAATCAGGCCGCCCCGTCCAGCCTGCCTGCACCGGTCGCGATTACAGGTGCAGGCGGCCAGCCCAGGACCCCGACTGCCATCAGCCTCCTGCCCCCCTCCTCCTCCTCCTCCTCCTCCCCGGCAGCGACTGCGATGATCAAGACAGTGGCGGCGAGCAACCAGGTCCCGGCCCCCGCCAGACCTCCTGCTCCCACCGTCCAAAGGATCACCGTCTCCTCCCCGCACATGAAAGCGCCTCCGCTCACTCCGACAGCGGTACCCGTCCTGCAAAACTTCCAGGTCCCGGCAGGTAAGGAGCCGAGCCAGGCTGTTTTATTTTTTTTTAAAGAAAAAAGATTTCACTATCCCACAAACACCAGAGGGTCACCATTCATAAATTTGCACGTTACTCATAAGGGGGCTGTGTTGCACATGGCTGCAGCTGTGCACCCCCCTTATGAGAGTAACGTGCAAATTTATGAATGATGACCCTCTTTTTGGTGTGTTGCACATGGCTGCAGCTGTGCACCCCCCTTATGAGAGTAACGTGCAAATTTATGAATGATGACCCTCTTTTTGGTGCGTTGCACATGGCTGCAGCTGTGCCACCCCCCTTATGAGAGTAACGTGCAAATTTATGAATGATGACCCTCTTTTTGGTGCGTTGCACATGGCTGCAGCTGTGCACCCCCTTATGAGTAACGTGCAAATTTATGAATGATGACCCTCTTTTTGGTGTGTTGCACATGGCTGTGACTGTGCACCCCCTTATGAGTAACGTGCAAATTTATAGGAACAGGAGTACGCCATTCAGCCCCTCATGCCCGCTCCGCCGTTTGATAAGATCATTGTAAACAATTTTACAACACCAAGTTATAGTCCAGCAGTTTTATTTTAAATTCACAAGCTTTCGGAGGCTACCTCCTTCCTCGTTCACCTGAGGAAGGAGGTAGCCTCCGAAAGCTTGTGAATTTAAAATAAAATTGCTGGACTATAACTTGGTGTTGTAAAATTGTTTACAATTGTCAACCCCAGTCCATCACCGGCATCTCCACATCATGATAAGATCATGGCTGATCTGTGATCTAACTCCATATACCTGCCTTTGGCCCATATCCCCTAATACCTTTGGTTGCCAAAAAGCTATCTATCTCAGATTTGAATTTAGCAATTGAGCTAGTATCAATTGCCGTTTGCGGAAGAGAGTTCCAAACTTCTACCACCCTTTGTGTGTAGGAATGTTTTCTAATCTCGCTCCTGAAAGGTCTGGCTCTAATTTTTAGACTGTGCCCCCTACTCCTAAAATCCCCAACCAGCAGAAATAGTTTCTCTCTATCCACCCTATCCGTTCCCCTTAGTATCTTATAAACTTCGATCAGATCACCCCTTAACCTTCGAAACTCCAGAGAATACAACCCTAATTTGTGTAATCGCTCCCCGTAACTTAACCCTTGAAGTCCGGGTATCATTCTAGTAAACCTACGCCGCACTCCCTCCAAGGCCAATATGTCCTTCCGAAGGTGCGGTGCCCAGAACTGCTCACAGTACTCCAGGTGGGGTCTAACCATGGATTTGTATAGCATTTGTATGAATGATGACACTTTTTAGTGCATTTGTGCCCCCCCCAAAAAAAATGCAACTTGCCCCAGCGTCACAACATTCTGTATCACCAAATTAATTTGTCGAACTTGAATTTTTATCCAACGCTTTCTCAAAGTTGTGTTTTGCACGACGACTGCAGTGTGCATTTATCACAGTGTGGTGCTCGGGACAGCACAAGAGGAGGCCGTTCGGCCCGTCGTGCCTGAGCTGTCCCAATTAATCCCATTCCTCCGCTCTGTCCCTGAAATTTTTTTTTCCCCCTTCAAGTATTTATCCAGTTCCCTTTTTAGAAAGTTACTATTGAACCTGCTTCCACCGCCCTTTCAGGCAGCGCATTCCAGATCGTAACAACTCGCTGCGTTTTTAAAAAAAAATAAAATGTTTTCTCATATCGCCTCTGGCTCTTTTGCCGATCACCTAAAATCTGTGTCCTCTGGTTACCAAACCCGTCTGCCAGGGGAAACAATTTCTCCCTATCTACCCTATCAAAACCCTTCATTAATTTTGAACATCTCCATCAATTCTTCCCTTAACCTTCTCTGCTCTAAGGAGAACAACCCCAAGCTTCGCCAGTCTCTCCACAAAGCTAAAGTCCCTCATTCCTGGCACCATTCTAGTAAATCTCTTCTGCATTCTCTCTTAGTGTGGTGCTGAGAATTGACCACAATACTCCAGCTGAGGCCTAGCTAGTGTTTTATAAAGGTTTAGCATAACTTCCTTGGTTTTGTACTCTATGCCTCTATTTATAAAGCCCAGGATCGCACATGCTTTAACAGCCTTCTCATCTTGTCCTGCCACCTTCAAAGATTTGTGCATGTACACCTCCAGATCTCTGTTCCTGCACCCCCTTTAAAACTGTACCATTTAGTTTATTTTGCCCCTCCTAATTCTTCCTACCAAAATGCATCACTTCACACTTCTTTGCGTTAAATTTCACCAGTCTACGTCCTCCTGAAGTCTGTTACTATCCTTCACATTGTTTACCACATTTGAGTTTCATGTCATCTGCAGACTTTGAAATTATACCCAAGTCCAGGTCATTAATATATATCAAAAAGAGCAGTGGTCCTAATACTGACCCTTGGGGAACACCACTGTATACTTCCCTCTAGTCTGAAAAACAACCGTTCACCACTACTCTCTGCTTTCTATCCCTTAGCCAATTTTGTATCCATGATGCCACTGTCCCTTTAATCCTATGGATTTTAATTGTGCTAACATCTATTGTGTGGTACTTTATCAAATGCCTTTTGAAAGTCCATATACACAACATCAACCACGCTTCCCTAATCAACCCTCTCCATTACTTCACCAAAGAACTCAATCAAGTTAGTCAAACATGATTTTCCTTGAACAAAGCCTTTCAATTATTAGCCCATACTTTTCCAAATTAATTTTGTCCCGGATTATTGTCTCAAAGTTTCCCCGTCACAGACATTAGGCTGACTGGCCTGTAATTGCTGGGTTTATCCCCCTCTTTTTGAACAGGGGTGTAACATTTGCAATCCTCCAGTCCTCCAGCACCATCCCCATATCTAAGGAGGATTGGAAGATTGTGGCCAGAGCCTCTGCAAATTTCACCCTTCCTTCCCTCAGTAACCCAGGATGCATCCCATCTGGATCGGGTGACTTTTCCACTTTGAGTACTGCCAATCTTTTAAGTACCTCTTTATCTACCTGCTCCTTTTACTGCTACAGTGGCAGCATCCTCTTTAGTGAAGACAGATGTGAAGTATTCATTTAGTGCATCAGCCATGCCCTCTGCCTCCACAAGAAGATCTTTTTTGTCCTTAATCGGTCCCATCCTTCCTTTGACTACCCTTTTACCATTTATGTTTATAAAAGACTTTTAGGTATTTATGTTAGCTGCTAATCTATTCTCATACTCTCTTTGCCCCACTTATTCCCTTTTTTAGTTCTACTCTGTACTTTTCTGTATTCAGCCTGGTTCTCTAGTGTATTTTGAATTTTACATTCGTCCATTTTCTGTTTCATTTTCTGTTTCATTTTAATCTCTATACCTTTTAGTCATCTAGGGAGCTCCAGCTTTGGCTGACCTTCCTTTTGCCTTTAACGTTGTAAAATGCCCCACGGTGCTTCAGATGAAATTTGTCACCGAGCCACATGAGATATTAGGACACGTGACCAAAAGCTTGCTCAGAGGTAGGTTTTAAGGAGTGTCTTAGACAGAGGCATGCAGGTGGTGAGCGAACCAACACGAGGGAAAAACTTACTTGCCCTCGTCCTCGCCAATCTACCTGTCGCAGATGCATCTGTCCATGACAGTATTGATAGGAGTGACCACCGCACAGTCCTCGTGGAGACGAAGTCCCGTCTTCGCACTGAGGACACCATCCAACGTGTTGTGTGGCACTATCACCGTGCTAAATGGGATAGATTCAGAACAGATCTAGTAGCTCAAAACTGGACATCCATGAGGAGCTGTGGGCCATCAGCAGCAGCAGAATTGTATTCCAGCACAATCTGTAACCTCATGGCCCGGCATATTCCTCACTCTACCATTACCAACAAGCTGGGGATCAACCCTGGTTCAATGAGGAGTGTAGAAGAGCATGCCAGGAGCAGCACCAGGCGTACCTAAAAATGAGGTGCCAACCTGGTGAAGCTACAACTCAGGACTACATGCATGCTAAACAGCAGAAGCAACATGCCATAGACAGAGCGAAGCGATTCCAGGACTGCAGATCAAAGCTCTGCAGTCCTGCCACATCCAGTCGTGAATGGTGGTGGACAATTAAACAACTGATGGGAGGAGGAGGCTCTGTAAACATCGCCATCCTCAATGGTGGCGGAGTCCAGCACGTGAGTGCAAAAGACAAGGCTGAAGTGTTTGCAACCACCTTCAGCCAGAAGTGCCGAGTGGATGATCCATCTCAGCCTCCTCCTGATATCCCCACCATCACAGAAGCCAGTCTTCAGCCAATTTGATCCACTCCACGTGATATCAAGAAACGGCTGAGTGCACTGAATACAGCAAAGGCTATGGGCCCCGACAACATCCCAGCTGTAGTGCTGAAGACTTGTGCTCCAGGACTAGCCGCGCCTCTAGCCAAACTGTTCCAGTACAGCTACAACACTGGCATCTAACCGACAATGTGGAAAATTGCCCAGGTATGTCCTGTCCACAAAAAGCAGGACAAATCCAATCCGGCCAATTACCGCCCCATCAGTCTACTCTCGATCATCAGCAAAGTGATGGAAGGTGTCGTCGACAGTGCTATCAAGCAGCACTTACTCACCAATAACCTGCTCACCGATGCTCAGTTTGGGTTCCACCAGGAACGCTTGGGTCCAGGCGGCTGAGGCAGGGGTGGAAACGGGAGTTGGAATTAGGCGGTCTTGATGGTGCAGATAGGGAGTCGGAAGCTCATCTCGGGGTTCGATAGGACGAGGCATCTTATCAGATAATTTTTGAAAGATTTATGTTGTGCACATCCTTGTTTTGAGCCTCCAACATGATCATTCTCAAATGTCAACTTTTTATTTATAACTTGCCTTTCGTAAATCTATGCCAGCTTGGAACTATTGATCTTAGATGCTCTTTTTATTTCCTTTGGATGCTAATAACTTCTCGTTGCAAATGTAGACCCGTAAGACCATTTCATGCTTCGTTATTTCTGAAATAAGCACCCAAACGAGGGCTGCAACATTGAAAAAGTAGATTTTAGGCCACTTTGGTCTTCCTGGAAGTCTTATGCTCTGCTGACTGAGCTATCCAGACTCTTCAGTCACACTGGCAGAATATTGGGATTCTCTTCTGTGATAGGGCGGAGGGGAAATAAGAGGGGAGATTTAGTCTGCATCTGGCTATGCTGTGTGACCTGGGAATATTTGATGTGGATATGGATGCCTGAAATCTGAAGACTTCCAGTCCCAGCATGAAGATCCCTTGCCTTGAAGAATTGAAAGGGGGTGAAAAAAAAACTTGCATTTGTACAGTGCCTTTCACAACCTCAGGACACCTCAAAGCGCTTTACAGCCAATGAAGTACTTTTTTTTTGAAGTGTGATCACTGTTGTAATGTAGGAAATGTGGCAGCCAATTTGTGCACAGCAAGGTCCCACAAACAGCATTGTGATAATGACCAGGTAATCTGGTTTAGTGATGTTGGTTGAGGGATAAATATTGGCCAGGACACCGGGAAGTGCTCCCCTGCTCTTCAAAATAGTGGCCATGGGATCTTTTACCTCCACCTGAGGGCAGACGGGGCCTCGGTTTAATGTCTCATCCAAAAGACGGCAACTCTGGCAGTGCAGCACTCCCTCAGTACTGCACTGGAGTGTCAGCCTGGATTATGTGATGAAGTCTCTGGAGTGTGCTGCCACTCCACAATAAAAAGAAAACCAAAGCCTGTTCTGCAATACAGTATTGATCAAGGGGCTCTTTTTCTTGTAAGGAAAATGCTGAGCTCAAACTAACTTCAACCTTCATTTGGTACCTAATTGTTTCTGGTAGCAGCATTTCATTTTTCTGTTTGTGATCTGAGTTAGCTGAGCTTTGAGTGTGCATATCTTGTCCAGTTATCAAAAACCATTAAAGGGGCTCTCTATCTGCATGAAAAAGCATCTGATAAAAGTTTTGTTTGTAACACGTCGACAATAATCACAATAAAACATGCCATTGTATTGCTTGCTCATGACATTGATGGAAATCAAACTCCCCTTCTGCCTTTTCTCCAGACTAAAAAAAAATGTTTGCCAGACACGCGCTCATTAAAATAGATTAACTGGTTGGCAGATTGAAGTGTTTTGACGTTTTCATAATGTCAGTCTTGTTTGTTAACAAGGTAGAGATACCATAAATGTCAATGTAGGATGTCTCTGTTGGAGATTTAACTTTTTTAAAAAGACAAATCATAGAATCATTCGACATACTGTACATGCGCAGTTCTCAGAACCATCAACCAGTCCCACTCCCCTGCTCTTTTCCCCATTATCCTGCCTTTAAGTATTTATCCAATTCCCTTTTGAAAGCTACAATTGAATCTGCTTCCACTGCCCTTTCAGGCAGAGCATTCCAGATCATAACAACTCGTTACATAAAAAAGTTTCTCCTCATCTCCTCCCCTCTGGTTCTTTTGCCAATTACTTTAAATCCGTGTCCTCTGGTTACTGACCCGCCTGCCAATGGGAACAGTTTCTCCCTATCTACTGTATCAAAACATCTCATCATTTTAACACCCCTATTAAATCTCCCCTCCTTTGCTCTAAGGATAACAATCCCAGCTTCTCTAGACTATACAGTGAGAAATTTTGTTACTGACCATCCTGCAATATTATAAAGCAAAAAACCCTCGAGATAGATATATTTCCAATAAATTTTGTCACAGTTAAGCCTTTTCCCCATTATAACATGTGAAAGGGTGGTATTGAAGTCTCCATGGCAATTAAATAACTGCTCTGTCAGAGGAAACCATCCAGCTTGGAACTTATTTCGTTCAGACAAAATCGTTTTAAAACACTAAACTAATGGACTTTCCTGAGTGCAGTGCCCACTGTAAAACTGAGCTGCATAGATCGATATTGGGTTAGATTCCAGGTCCATACCAAGTGAGCTGACCTCAATTGTCATTAAGTGCTACCTGGGCATGGGAGATGAAAATTAGCTGGGGTTTCCACACACACCCACCCTCAATATGCTGCCCCCTGCTATCTAGACTCACATGAAAGATGACCTTTTGGAGACCTACCCAGGGGCAGCTGAACCAGCTCCTTCATTGTCCTGTTAAATTGACTATTTTACAGTAAATATCTAGTCTAATAAGAACTGGAAATGAGAGTCTGACGCTGGGAGTTACTGTTAAGTTTGTAGGTCAGCACTGAGATAGAGAGGTATGCTTACAGTCCATCACCTGTCTGACCTGGAGAAATGTAATGATAAAATAACGCTACCAGGACTGTGACAGCCCTGCTTGCAATGAGTTTTGGCCAGTCAGTATTGCGATCTGTAGTTCCATTTTACCTGTGTGTCGTTACGTAACTTATCTGTGTTTCCTTACAGGAATGGTGCTTGTGCGAAGTGACAGTGGACAGCTAGTGCTAGTTCCACAGAAAGCCATTGCCCAGGCCCAGGCTCAGGCCAAGGCCCGAGCCCAAGCACATGGAACTGGGAATGCTTCATCTGCAGCACCTGCTAGTAAACCCTCGATCCGAATTTCTACTGTGCAGGTAGGGGTTGAACTTTTGATTGATCCATTTTAAAATGCTTTTTCTTTGGCGTTTTAAATGTTTAATTTGTTGTTCTGGGTTTTATGCTAGGCAACTGGAACCCAGATAATTTCCAAACAAGTGAAGCCATCTACTGTCCAGCAGGTGAACCAATTGCAGGCTGCAGCCCCGACAACTGCTGTACCTCAGCGCATCACGCTCGTACAGGTGAGAAACATTCTTTTTAAAAAAAAAACCAAAATGACTTGATATAAAGCTGTGATATTGATCATTTTTAAAATTACAATAATATGTGGAAAATACTAAAATTATGAATCATACTTGTCCTGTCTGACTAAGCCGTTTTTTATCCCAGTGGTTAAAATCGAACTGGGGCATTGTTGGCTGTGGACAGCCCTCTCGCCTCTGAGTCAGAAGGTCGTATGTTCAAGTCCAACACCAGAGACCTGAGCACAAAATCCAGGCTGACGCTCCTGTGCAGTAATGAAGGAGTGCTGCACTGTCGGAGGTGCTGTCTTTCAGATGAGTCTTAGAGGCCCCGTCTGCGCTCAGGTGGATGTAAAAGATTCCATGGCAACTATTTTGAAGAAGAGCAGGGGAGTTCTCCCCGGTGTCCTGGGCCAATATTTATCCCTCAACCAACATCACTAAAACAGATTATCTGGTCATTGCTGTTTGTGGGATCTTGCTGTGCTCAAATTGGCTGCTGCGTTTCCCACATTACAACAGTGACTACACTTCAAAAGTACTTCATTGGGTGTCAAATGCTTTAGGACGTCCTGAGGTGGTGAAAGGCACTATATAAATGCAAGTTCTTTAACATTTGGCCTTCTCCCCTTGACCTTCTTTGCTCTAAGCAGTACAATCCCAGCTCCTGTAGTCTCCACAATGAGCGAACCAACACTAGGGAGAAACCTACTTGACCTTGTCCTCACCAATCTACCTGTCGCAGATGCATCTGTTTATGGCAGTATTGGTAGGAGTGACCATCGCACAGTTCTTGTTGAGATGAAGTCCCGTCTTCACACTGAGGACACCATCCAACGTGTTGTGTGGCACTACCACCGTGCTAAATGGGATAGATTCAGAACAGATCTAGCAGCTCAAAACTGGGCATCTATGAGGCGCTGTGGGCCATCAGCAGCAGCAGAATTGTATTCCAGCACAATCTGTAACCTCATGGCCCGGCATATTCCTCACTCTACCATTACCAACAAGCCAGGGGATCAACCCTGGTTCAATGAGGAGTATAGAAGAGCATGCCAGGAGCAGCACTAGGCATACCTAAAAATGAGGTGCCAACCTGGTGAAGCTACAACACAGGACTACATGCATGCTAAACAGTGGAAGCAACATCCTATAGACAGAGCTAAGTGATACCACAACAAACTGATCAGATCAAATCACTGCAGTCCTGCCACATCCTGTTGTGAATGGTGGTGGACAATTAAACAAGTAACGGGAGGAGGAGGCTCTGTAAACATCCCCATCCTCAATGATGGCAGAGTCCAGCACGTGAGCGCAAAAGACAAGGCTGAAGCGTTTGCAACCATCTTCAGCCAGAAGTGCTGAGTGGATGATCCATCTCGGCCTCCTCCCGATATCCCCACCATCACAGAAGCCAGTCTTCAGCCAATTCGATTCACTCCACGTGATACCAAGAAACGGCTGAGTGCACTGGATACTGCAAAGGCTATGGGACCTGACGACAACATAGAAAGTTTACGGCACTGAAGGAGGCCATTCGGCCCATTGTGTCCGCGCCGGCTGAGAAACGAGCCACCCAGCCTAATCCCACTTTCCCGCATTTGGTCCGTAGCCCTGCAGGTCACGGCTCTTCAGGTGCACATCCAGGTACTTCTTTTTAAAGAGTTGAGGGTTTCTGCCTCTACCACCCTCTCGGGCAGTGAGTTCCAGACCCCCACCACCCTCCAGGTGAAAAATTTTTTCCTAATTTCCACTCTAATCCTTTTACCAATCATTTTAAATCTACACTCCCTGGTTATTGACCCCTCTGCTAAGGGAAATAGGTCCTTCCTATCCACTCTATCCAGGCCCCTCACAATTTTGCACACCTCAATCAAATCGTCTCCTCTGTTCCAAGGAAAACAACCCCAGCCTATCTAAAACCTATCATCATAGCTGAAATCCGCCAGTCCTGGCAACATCCTTGTAAAACTCCTTTGCATCCTCTCTTGTGCAATTACATCCTTCCTGTAATGTGGTGACCAGAACTGTGTGCAGTACTCAAGCTGTGACCTAACCAGTGTTTTATACAGTTCCAGCATAACATCCCTGCTTTTATATTCTATGCCTCGGCTAATAAAGGAAAGCATTCCATATGCCTTCTTAAACACCTTATCTACCTGTCCTGCTACCTTCAAGGATCTGTGGACATGCACTCCAAGGCCCCTCACTTCCTCTACATCTCTCCGTATCCTCCCATTTATTGTGTATTCCCTTGCCTTGTTTGCTCTCCCCAAACGCATTACCTCACACTTCTCTGGATTGCGCTCCATTTGCCACTTTTCTGCCCACCTGCAGTCTACAGCTTTCCTCCTCACTATCAACCACACGGCCTATCTTTCATCATCTGCAAACTTCTTAATCATTGCCTCTACATTTAAGTCCAAATCGTTAATGTAGACCACAAAAAGCAAAGGACCTAGTGCCGAACCCTGCAGCACCCCACTGGAAACAGCCTTCCAGTCGCAAAAACACCCGTCGACCATTACCCTTTGCTTCCTGCCACAGCCAATTTTGGATCCAATTTGCCACATTCCCTTGGATCCCATGGGCCTGTACTTTTTTGACCAGTCTGCCATGTGGGACCTTGTTAAAAGCCGTGCTAAAATCCATGTAGACTACATCAATTGTGCTACCCTCATCGATCCTCCTTGTCACCTCAAAATTCAATCAAGTTAGTCAGACACGACCTCCCCTTAACAAATCCGTGCTGACTGGCCTTGATTAGTCCGTGCTTTTCTAAGTGACAGTTTATCCTGTCCCTCAGAATTGATTCCTTAATTTTCCCACCACTGAGGTTAGAATGACTGGCCTGTAATTACTCGGTCTCTCCTTCGCTACCTTTTTAGACAACGGTACAACGTTAGCAGTCCTCCAATCCTCCGGCACTATGCCTGTATCCAGTGAAGTTTGGAAAATGATTGTTAAAGCCTCTGCTATTTGCTCCCTGGCTTTTAACAGCCTGGGATACATTTCATCCGGGCCTGGTGATTTATCCACTTTCAAAGATGCTATTCGCCTTAATACTTCCTCTCACTCTGTTTATCCCATCCAGTATTTCACTCTCCTCCTCCTTAACTTCAATCCCTGCATCATCCCTCTCCTTTGTGAAGACAGATGCAAAGTATTCATTAAGAACCATACATCTTCCGCCTCCACACATAGTTTACCTTTTTGGTCTCTAATAGGCCCTACTCTTTCCTTAGTTATCCTCTTGCTCTTAACCCAAAGATATTTTATAAATACATTTTCTTTGATTTTACCTGCTAATATTTTCTCATGCCCTCTCTTTGCTTTCCTAATTTCCTTTTTAACTTCAACCCTGCACTTTCTATACTCTAAGCTTTTCATAGTATTGAGTTCCCGGTGACCATCAGGCTTTCTTTTTCTGCCTTATCTGAGCCTGAATATTCCTTGACATGCAGGGGGCTCTAGATTTGGCAGCCCCTCCCTTTTTCTTTGTGGGAACATGTTTACCGTGAACCCTTTGAATGTCTCACTGCTCTGACACTCATTTACCTTCAAGTAGCTGTTTCCAGTTTACTTCTGCTAAATCACCTCTCAGTTTAGTAAAATTGGCCTTTCCCCAATTGAAAACTTTCCATAACTATGCTAAAACTAACTATTATGATCACTACCACAAATGCTCTCCCACTGCTACTTCTTCCACCTGCCCCTCTTTATTTCCTTGAACTAAATCCCAGCTGTAGTGCTGAAGACTTGTGCTCCAGAACTAGCCGCGCCTCTAGCCAAACTGTTCCAGTACAGCTACAACACTGGCATCTACCCGACAATGTGGAAAATTGCCTAGGTATGTCCTGTTCAGAAAAAGCAGGACAAATCCAATCCGGCCAATTACCGCCCCATCAGTCTACTCTCAATCATCAGCAAAGTGTCATCGACAGTGCTATTAAGCGACACTTACTCACCAATAACCTGCTTCGCCAGAACCACTCTGCTCCAGGCCTCATTACAGCCTTTGTCCAAACATGGACAAAAGAGTTGAATTCCAGAGGTGAGGCGAGAGTGACTGCCCTTGACATCAAGGCAGCATTTGACTGAGTGTGGCACCAAGGAGCCCTAGTAAAATTGAAGTCAAAGGGAATCGGGGAGAAAACACTCCAGTGGCTGGAGTCATACCTAGCACAAAGGAAGATGGTAGTGATTGTTGGAGGCCAATCATCTCAGCCCCAGGACATTGCTGCAGGAGTTCCTCAGGGCAGTGTCCTAGGCCCAACCATCTTCAGCTGCTTCATCAATGACCTTCCCTCCATCATAAGGTCAGAAATGGGGATGTTTGTTGATGATTGCACAGTGTTCAGTTCTATTTGCAACCCCTCAGATAATGAAGTAGTCTGTGCCCACGTGCAGCAAGACCTGGACAACATCCAGGCTTGGGCTCATAAGTGGCAAGTAACATTCGTGCCAGATAAGTACCAGGCAATGACCATCTCCAACAAGAGAGAGTCTAACCACCTCCCCATCACATTCAAATGCATTACCATCGCTGAATCTCCCACCATCAACATCCTGGGGTCACCATTGACCAGAAACTTAACTGGTCCAGCCACATAAATACTGTGGCTACAAGAGCAGGTCAGAGGTTGGGTATTCTGTGGCAAGTGACTCACCTCCTGACTCCCCAAAGCCTTTCCACCATCTATAAAATGTGATTGGAATACTCTCCACTTGCCTGGATGAATGCAGCTCCAACAGCATTCAAGAAGCTCGACACCATCCAGGACAAAACAGGCCGCTTGATTAGCACCCCATCCACCACCCTAAATATTCACTCCCTTCACCACCGGCGCACTGTGGCTGCAGTGTGTACCATCCACAGGATGCACTGCAGCAACTCGCCAAGGCTTCTTCGACAGCACCTCCCAAACCCATGACCTCTACCATCAACAAGGACAAGGGCAGCAGGCACATGGGAATAGCACCACCTGCACATTCCCCTCCACGTCACATATCATCCCGACTTGGAAATATATCACCATTCTCATCGTCGCTGGGTCAAAATCCTGGAACTCCCTTCCTAACAGCACTGTGGGAGAACCTTCACCACACGGACTGCAGCTGTTCAAGAAGGCGGCTCACCACCACCTTCTCGGAGGCAATTAGGGATGGGCAATAAATGCTGGCCTTGCCAGCGACGCCCACATCCCATGAACGAATAATAAAAAAAAAACTGAAGTCCCTCATCCTTAAACTCTTCTGTCTCTCCCCAACTTCAAATACATTTTTAGAACTTATTTCTTTAACTGCTTTTTGGGGTCACCTCACTTCATCTTCTCTAATCCTGCTTTGTCCTGGTGGCCAACTATTGGGACCTTTGGGATGTTTTGCTACATGAACAGCAGTATACATAGGGCAAACTACCACCCCATCTCCAATCTCTTTCCCCTCAAGTCCTTGAACGTGTTGTCGCTTCCCAAATCCGTGCCCATCTTTCCAGCAACTCTGTTTGAACCTCTCTGATCAGGTTTCTGCCCCTGCCACAGCACTTAAATGGCCCTTATCAAAGTCACAAATGTCACCCTGTGGTAAACAACCCCTCCTCATCTTTCTCAACCTGTCTGCAACCTTTGATATGGTTGACCACACCATCCGCCATCAGTGCCTCTTCTCTGTCGTCCAGCTGGGTGGGACTGCCCTCGCCTTATTCCATTCTTGTCTATCCATTCGTAGCCAGAGAATCACCTGCAATGGCTTCTCTTCCTGCTCCAGCACCGTTACCTCTGGAGTCCCCCAAGAATCTATCCTTGGCCCCCTCTTATTTCTCATCTACTTGCTGCCCCTGGGCAACATCATTCAAAATCACATCAGGTTCCACAAGTACACTGATGATACCCAGCTCCACCTCACCACCATCTCTGTTGACCCCTCTACTGTTTCTGATTTATCGCGCTGCTTGTCCGACATTCAGTGCTGGATGAGCAGAAATTTCCTTCAATTTAAATATTAGGAAGTCTTCGGTCCCCACCACAAACTCTGTTCCCGAGCAATCGACTCCATCCCTCTCCCTGCCCACTGCCTGAGGCTGAACCAGACCGTTTCCAATCTTGGTGTCCTATTTGACCCTGAGATGAGCTTCTGACCTCACATCCTTTCCCTCACCAAGACCGCCTACGTCCATGTCCGTAACATCGCCTGTCCCTGCCCCTGCCCCTGCCTCAGCTCATCTGCTGCTGAAACCCTCATCCACTCCTTTGTTACCTCCAGACTTGATTATTCCAATTCCCTCCTGGCCGGCCTGCCACCTTCCACCCTCTAATCTTGAGCTCGTCCAAAATTCTGCTGCCTGTATCCTAACTTGCATCTCGTCCTGTTCACCCATCACCCCTGTGCTCGCTGACCTACATTGATTCCTGGATGGGCAACACCTTGATTTTTAAAAATTCTTTGTTTTCAAATCCCTCTATGGCCTCCCCCCTCCCTATCTCTGGTAACTTCCTCCAGCCCTACAACCCTCCGATCTCTGCCCTCCTCCAATTCTGGCCTCTTGCGCATCTCTGATTTTAATCGCTCCACCGTTGACATCGGTGCCTTCAGTTGCCTAGGCCCTAAGCTCAGGAGTTCCCTCCCTAAACTCTACCTCTCCTTTTAAGACAAGCTTTTGGTCACCTAGTATCTCCTTATGTGGCTCTGTTTCAAATTTTGTCTGAATCGGCTCCTGTGAAGAGCCTTGTGACCTTTTACTGCGTTAAAGGTGCTATGTAAATGCAGGTTGTTACAAGTGACTGTACTGAAAACATATTTCATTGGCTGGGTCGGGCCTGAAGTTGTGAAAGGTGCTGTATAAATGTAAGGTTTTTTTTGCGCCAACTGTTCAAAAAAGGGAAGAGGGATAAACCCGGAAACTACAGACCAGTCAGCCTAATGTCGGGGGTCGGGAAACTTCGAGATAATATGACACCGATGTCTTGAAGTTGTGCAAGACATTAGTAAGGCCACACTTGGAATACTGTGTACAGTTCTGGTCACCCTACTATAGAAAGGATATTATTAAACTAGAAAGAGTGCAGAAAAGATTTACTCGGATGCTACCGGGACTTGATGGTTTGACTTACAGGGAGAGGTTAGATAGACTGGGACTTTTTTCCCTGGAGAGCAGGAGGTTAAGGGGTGATCTTATAGAAGTCTATAAAATAATGAGGGGCATAGATAAGGTAGATAGTCAAAATCTTTTCCCAAAGATAGGGGAGTCTATAACGAGGGGGCATAGATTTAAGGTGAGAGGGGAGAGATACAAAAGGGTCCAGAGGGGCAATTTTTTCACTCAAAGGGTGGTGAGTGTCTGGAACGAGCTGCCAGAGGCAGTAGTAGAGGCGGGTACAATTTTGTCTTTTGAAAAGCATTTGGACAGTTACATGGGTAAGATGGGTATAGAGGGATATGGGCCAAGTGCAGGCAATTGGGACTAGCTTAGTGGTATAAACTGGGCGACATGGACATGTTGGGCCGAAGGGCCTGTTTCCATGTTATAAACTTCTATTCTAAAATTAATTGGCACTTGGAATAGTATGGGCTAATAAATGAGTCAGCACGGATTTGTTAAAGGAAAATCGTGTTTGATGAACTTGATTGAGTTGTTTGATGTAACGGAGAGGGTTGATGAGGATAGTGCAGTTGATGTTGTGTATATGGACTTTCAAAAGGCATTTGATAAAGTACCACATAATAGACTTGTTAGCTGAATTAAAACAGGATTAATTAATGACCTCATTGTAAAGGAGCGTCTAGGTAGCAGTGATCACAATGAATAGAATTTTGCATTCATTTTGAAGGAGAGAAGAGTAAGTCTAAGACCAGTGTTTTATACTTAAATAAGGGCAATTATGAGGGTATGAAGACAGAGCTGGCTAAAGTGAACTGGGAAATTAGGTTGAGGGGTAGGTCAGTAGAGATGCAGTGGCAGACATTTAATGAGATATTTCGTAACACTCAGTATAGATACATTCCAGTGAGAAAGAAAGACTCCAGGGGAAGGGCGTACCATCCGTGGCTAACTAAGGAAGTTAAAGATAGTATCAAATTGAAAGAAAAAGCATACAATTCTGCGAAGATTAGTGGCAGGTCAGAAGATTGGACAGAATATTAAAAAAAGCAAAGAATGACTAAAAGAATAATAAGGGAGAAATTAGAGTACGAGAGAAAGCTAGCTAGAAATATAAAAACAGATAGTAAGAGTTTCTACAGGTATTTAAAAAGGAAAAGAGTAAGTAAAGTGAGCGTTGGTCCTCTAGAGAGAGAGTCTGGGGAATTAATAATGGAGAATAAGGAAATGGTGGATGAATTGAACAGATATTTTGCATCTGTTTTCACTGTAGAGAACACAGATAACGTGCCAGAAATAATTGTGAATCAAGAGGTGAAAGGGAGGGAGGAACTTAAAACATTTACAATCACCAGGGAAAGGGTTCTGGAAAAAAAAATTAGAACTAAAAGCTGACAAGTCCCCAGGTCCTGACTGACTTCATCCTAGGGTCTTAAAAGTAGTGGCTGCAGAGATAGTAGATGCATTGGTATTAATTTTTCCAAAATTCCCTAGATTCTGGAAGGGGCCCACAGATGCAAAATATCTGTTCAATTCATCCACCATTTCCTTATTCTCCATTATTAATTCCCCAGACACGCACTCTAGAGGACCAACGCTCACTTTACTTACAGGAAAATAGCAAATGTAACCCCTCTATTCAAGAAAGGAGGGAGACAGAAAGCAGGAAACTACAGGCCAGTTCGCTTAACATCTGTCATAGGGAAAATGCTAGAATCTATTTTAAGGAGGTTATAGCAGGGCACTTAGAAAATCTCATTGCAATCAGGCAGAGTCAACATGGCTTAGTGAAAGGGAAATAGTGTTTGACTAATTTATTCGAGTTCTTTGAGGAAGTAACAAACAATGTGGATAAAGGGGATCCTGTGGATGTGGTGTACTTGGATTTCCAGAAGGCTTTTGGATATTAAGCTAACTGGCCTGTAGTGTCCTGCTTTCTGTCTCCCTCCTTTCTTGAATAGAGGAGTTACATTTGCTATTTTCCAATCTGATGGGCCCCTCCCACATCAAAGGCTACTACACAATAAGAGCTCATGGTGTAGGGGGTAACGTATTAGCATGGATAAAGGATTGGTTAGCTAACAGGAAACAGAGAGTAGGCATAAATGGATCACTTTCAGCTTGGCAAGATGTAACGAGTGGAGTGCCACAGGGATCAGTGCTTGGGCCTCAACTATTTACAATCTATATCAATGACTTGGATGAAGGGACTGAATGTATGGTTGCTAAATTGCTGATGACACAAAGGAAGGTAGGAAAGTAAGTTGTGAAGAGAACATAAGGAGTCTGCAAAGGGATAGAGATAGGTTAAGTGAGTGGGCAAAAATTTGGCAGATGGAGTATAATGTGGGAAAATGTGAACTTGTCCACTTTGGCAGGAGGAATAGAAAAGCAGTATATTTAAAGGGAGAGAGATTGCAGAACTCTGAGGTACAGAGGGATCTGGGTGTCCTAGTACATGAATCACAAAAAGTTAGTGTGCAGGTACAGCAAGTGATTAGGAAGGCAAATGGAATGTTGTCATTTATTGCAAGGGGAATGGAATATAAAAGTAGAGATGTTTTGCTACAGTTGTACAGGGCATTGGTGAGACCACATCTAGAATACTGTGTGCGGTTTTGGTCTCCATATTTAAGAAAGGACATAATTGCTTTGGAGGCGGTTCAGAGAAGGTTCACTCAACTGATTCCTGGGATGAGGGGGTTATCTTATGAGGAAAAGTTGGGCCTGTATACATTGGAGTTTAGAAGAATGAGAGGTGATCTTATTGAAATATAAGATCCTGAGGGGACTAGAAGGGGTAGATGCTGATGGGGATGTTTCCCCTTGTGGGAGAGACTAGAACTAGGGGCCACAGGTTAAAAATAAGGAGTCTCCCATTTAAGACGGAGATGAGGAGAAATTATTTGAGGTTTGTGAGTCTGGAACTCTCTTCCCCCAGAGAGCGGTGGAGGCAGGGTCATTGAATATTTTTACGGCTGAGTTAGATAGATTCCTGATTAACAAGGGAGTCAAAGGTTATAGCAGGTAGACTGGAAAGTAAGGTTGAGGTCACAATCAGATCAGCCATGATCTTATCAAATGGCAGAGCAGACTCGAGGGGCCGAATGGCCTACTCCTGCTCTTAGATCTTATGTATGTAAAACCCATGGGATTAAAGAGACAGTGGTAGGGTGGATACAAAATTGGCTAGGGGACAGAAAGCAGAAAGCAGAGAGTAGTGGTGAATGGTTATTTTTCAGACTGGAGGCAAGTATACAGTGGTGTTCCCCAGGGGTCAGTATTAGGACCACTGCTCTTTTTGATTATATATTAATGAGCTGGACTTTGGTAAAGAGGGTATAGTTTCAAAGTTTGCAGATGATACGAAACTCTGAAATGTGGCAAACAATGTGGAGGATAGTAACAGACTTCAGGAGGACATAGACTGGTGAAATTGAATGCAGAGAAGTGTGAAATGATGCATTTTGGTGGGAAGAATTAGGGGCAATATAAACTAAATGGTACAATAGAGGCATGGAGTACAAAGGAAATTATGCTAAATCTTTATAAAACACTGGTAAGGCCTCAGCTGGAATATTGTGTTCAGTTCCGGGCACCACACTTTAGGAAGGATGACAAGGCCTCAGAGCGGGTGCAGAGGAGATTTACTAGAATGCTGCCAGGGTTGAGAACTTCAGTTATGTGGAGAGACTGGAGAAGCTGGGGTTGTTCTCCTTTTAGAGCAGAGAAGGTTAAGGGGAGATTTGATATAAGGGTTTAAAATCATGAATGGTTTTGATACAGTAACTAAGGAGGAACTGTCTCTAGTGGCAGAAGTGTTGGTAACCAGAGGACACAGATTTAAGGTGATCAGCAAAAGCGCCAGAGGCGACATGAGAGAACATTTTTACGCAGCGAGTTGTGATGATCTGGAATGCGCTGCCTGAAAGGGCGGTGGAAGCAAATTCAATAGTAACTTTCTAAAGGGGAATTTGATAAATACTTGAATGGAAAAATGTACAGGGCTATGGGGAAAGAGCAGGGGAATGGGACTAATTGATTAGCTCTTTCAAAGCTGGAGCTACTATCCTGTGCTGTACCTACTGTGATACTTTGAACTGCTTTTAATAAAGTTGCAACAGTCAGACGGATGCAATTTTTTTGTTAAATCGGGTTTACTTTGCAACTTGATTTGGCAACAGTGCTGTGCCTGACTCTTGTCAGTTAGTGTTGTGAAGGATGTTACTAGCTGGTACAATCACAAGCTGATATACATGCACTCCATCCATTGAAACTTTAAATGGGGAACCATCCAAGTATCTGAGAGCAGCCACAGTTCATCATATTGTGTATGAAAGTCCCCTTGGGCCAAAAGAAAGTTTGTTTTAAATAGGAATAAAGTTTGTACATGGCAATAATTTCATTGTAATGCATTCTCGGTTAGTGATTTTTTTCTTTAAAGTAGTAGCTCGTACTGTATTCACTTATTGCTGGATGTGTGCAATGTGAAGTATTTCCTTGCAGCTCGATAGTTGTAATGTTTATTTTGTGATCAACATGAACTTGTTTCTTACCGCCTGCTAATAATGAAAAACTTTTTTGAATTTTTTTTAGTAAATTAAAGTATTAATTACCCAGCTAGGTATACCAGTTTTTAATTGATGCTTTCTTTTAATGTCATTAAGCCACAGACTACAGGTGGAGCAGTTGCAGCAAAGACAGTAACGACTGTCACCCAGAAACCAGCAGTGACACCAGCAGGAAGTTCAGTCACTGCACCAGTTTTGCAGACCAGTGCTTCTCCGGTAAGATTAACATACTGAACCGAAATTAAAAGCAGTTTTTAAATGAATAGCATAGCTGGGCGAATATTCTCCCACAGGGGAGGTGAGCGATTTAAGTGTCAGCAGTGGCTCAGTGGGTGGCACTCTCTCCTCTGAGTCAGAAGTTTGTGGGTTGAAGTTCCACTCCAGAGACTTGAACGCAAAATCTAGGCTGGCACTCCCAGTGCAGTCCTGAGGGAGTGCTGCACTGTCGGCGAGGCCATCTTTTGGATCTGATAAACCCCTCGGGTGGACGTAAAAGATCCCATGGCACTATTTCGAACAAGAGCATGGGTGTTCTCTACTGTGTCCAGGTCAATATTTATCCCTCAACCAACATCACTGAAAATGAGGCCACTTTCTATGAATCTATGACATACAGCTCCAGGTAAACAACTCATTATCCTATAAGTCTCATCCTTATGATACTCATGGAGCTTCTCTTTCCTGAGTAACGAGTCCACTATGACCAGTGTCTTTTTGCCTTTCAGTCTGCATCTTTGTTGCCTTTCAGTCTGCACCGTTAGTTGTTTAATTTTCCACCACCATTCACGACTGGATGCTGAATCACTGAATATATTCAAGGCTGAGATGGATAGATTTTTGGACTCGAGGGATTTTGGGAATCAAGGGATATGGGGATTGGGTGGGAAAGTGCAGTTGAGGTCAAAGTTCAGCCATGATCTTGTTGAATGGCGGAGTAGGCTCGAGGGGCCATATGGCCTACTCATGCTCCTATTTCTTATGTTCTTATGTTCAGCCTGGAGCTTTTTAATCAATTGGCAATTTTCACAACTGTTGCCCCATTTATTATACCCAGCTTCCTCGTAAATGAAGTTTGTTCTGCCGTTCAATTAGATCATAGCTGATCTTTATCTTAACTTCATTTGCTTGCCTTGGTTCTGTTCCTATTCCTGTGTCTCTCCTTTACTCTTGCTGGTTGCGTGTTCTTTGCTGTCTTTGTACCCTTATGTTTGCAGCTTAGATTACGGATACACTCCTGAGAAGCACTGGCAGTGGCCATACCTTTGACCACTTTCTAAACCAGACGTGCACTGACCTCTTTGTTTTCTTGCTGAGTGTCAATCATTTTTCCTCCTTTGCAAAGCTCAAGACGCTTTGAGAGATCTGAGTTGACATTGAGTCTGTGATCTGATCTGATTTAGAATCCTGATTTCACCAAGGCAGTATGTTTTTTTTATTTAAGGATTCACTTTCTTCAATTTGTGTTAATATTGTTATACATGTGCACCTTTTTTTTGTAGGAAACTTTGGAAAATGTGAAGAAATGCAAGAACTTCC
Organism: Heptranchias perlo; assembly: GCF_035084215.1. Lineage (NCBI taxonomy): Eukaryota > Metazoa > Chordata > Chondrichthyes > Hexanchiformes > Hexanchidae > Heptranchias > Heptranchias perlo. The sequence goes on from NC_090327.1 coordinate 5,069,696, forward strand.
TTGCGACATTAATTAAACTGGCTTCCAGTGGATCCCACTCGCCACTAATGTCCAATAATGTGAAGGCTTTAGTGCAGAAACTACTGGTAAGACTTGTTTACCTTCAACATTATGCATCTCTACTCTTTGATAAACGAGCATTACTTATTTTTTTGAGAAGTTAATGGGACCGTGGCGCATAAGTAGTTGTCTGGCATATATTTAATATAGAAAATCTTGCTGGTCAGGCATGGCTCCGTAGGTAGCTCTCTCGCCTCTGAGTCGGAAGGTTGTGGGTTCAAGTCCCACTCTAGAGACTTGAGCTCATAATCTAGGCTGACACTCCTGCACTGAGGGAGCGCTGCCCTGTCGGAGGTGCCGTCTTTCGGATCAGATGTTAAGCCGAGGCCCCCTCGGGCAGACGTAAAAGATCCCACGGCGCTATTTTGAAGAGCAGGGGAGTTCTCCCCGGTGTCCTGGGGCCAACGTTTATCTCTCAACCAACATCATTAAAACAGATTATCTGGTCATTATCAGATTGCTGTTTGTGGGACCTTGCTGTGCGCAAATTGGCTGCCCCATTTCCTACATAAGTGACTACACTTCAAAAGTACTTGTGCTGTAAAGCGCTTTGGGACGTCCCGAGGTCGTGGAAGGCGCTGTTTAAATGCAGGTCTTTCTTTTCAGTGTGTAGGCGTGTTAGTGATGCTTGTCTACGAAAGCTGTATTCTAATATTTGGGGAATGGGAATCTACTGAGCAATTGTTTACTCTCCAAACAAAAAGATGAACTTTGTATATTGGATGCATAATCTGCGTATGTGCAGGTGAAAATAAGGGTATAAAGCAGGACACATAAATTCTGTCAGTGAGGAGCTAGGTTTCCTGCTGGAATTCTTTCATTTTAAGAAGTGATCTTGTATCAAGGTTGCAGTCCAGAAGGCGCGTATTTCTTGTAAATCCGCTATATGTAGAATGCTTGAATAAACTTTACTTTCATAGAAGCTATTTCATCCTGTGCCAAACATACGAAACGATTTGTCGATTTCCTGCTGCTGTGCTGCCATTGCACAGCCTCTGATTTTGCTGATACTTGGCTGCTGTAGAACTCGAAATCACAAAATTTTCCTCTTCAGCAGTTTTATTAAAATAATAAATATAGATCTGAGCTAAGTTGGGCCAATTATTATTTCAACCTCAAGAAACAAATGTTATAATTTTGGAATGTCATCGGTTTTCTTTAGGACGGGAAGCTGGAAGCAGAGGAATTCACGAACCAATTATACAAAGAACTCAAGTCTTCACCACAGCCTTACCTTGTGCCTTTTCTCAAGGTAACCTCGACCTGACCTTACTCTAATGTGCAGCTTTTAAAAACTTGCAACCATTAATGTGCAGTTATACTACCACTTTTGCACGGATGGAAAGCAGTTTTCAATGTACGTCAACACAATATTGGTAGCATAACTTGGGAGACTGCAGTGAACCAAAACCATGAGGTGTTGTCCCGTCGAGAAGACTGTCTCCTGGCGGTTTGGGTTGCATAGAGTGCGATATAATTCTAGCCTCTGAAGGATAAAGATCAGGTAAATAAAGCAGTCCTTTGATGCATCAGATAGAGGTTAAACTACTTCACTGTAGGATTGTTCACTTGCTAATTGTGAAGCAGTTTCACTACACAGGACATTGTGTTTGGATTTATATGAAATGTGAGAGAACATTAAGTTGTTTTGGTTGTCTGTTAACCAGCATACATGATGTGGAGATGCCGGTGATGGACTGGGGTTGACAATTGTAAACAATTTTACAACACCAAGTTATAGTCCAGCAATTTTATTTTAAATTCACAAGCTTTCGGAGGCTTCCCCCTTCGTCAGGTGAACGATGTGAAATGAAATCCTCGAAATGAAATCGCATTTATAATTCACAGAACAATGCTTGGTGAGTACAGACAGTTTTTTCAACTGCCCGTTGCCAAGGCAATCAGTGTGCAGACAGACAGGTGTTACCTGCCAGGTCTCACAGAATATACAAATCACCAAAAAAAAAACAACAAACAAAAAAAAACAGAGATAGAGAGGTAGAAACATAGAAAAGACAGCAACTGACCCGTTATATTAAAAACAGATAACATTTGTTCGCTGGTGGGGTAACGTGTAGCGTGACATGAACCCAAGATCCCGGTTGAGGCCGTCCCCATGGGTGCGGAACTTGGCTATCAATTTCTGCTCGACGATTTTGCGTTGTCGTGTGTCTCGAAGGCCGCCTTGGAGAACGCTGACCCGAAGGTCGGTGGATGAATGTCCATGACTGCTGAAGTGTTCCCCGACTGGGAGGGAACCCTCCTGTTTGGCGATTGTTGCGCGGTGTCCGTTCATCCGTTGTCGCAGCGTCTGCATGGTCTCGCCAATGTACCATGCTCTGGGGCATCCTTTCCTGCAACGTATGAGGTAGACAACGTTGGCCGAGTTACAGGAGTATGAACCATGCACCTGGTGGGTAGTGTCCTCTCGTGTGATGGTGGTATCTGTGTCGATGATCTGGCATGTCTTGCAGAGGTTACCGTGGCAGGGTTGTGTGGTGTCGTGGACGCTGTTCTCTTGAAAGCTAGGTAATTTGCTGCGAACGATGGTCTGTTTGAGGTTGGGTGGCTGTTTAAAGGCGAGTAGTGGAGGTGTGGGGATGGCCATAGCGAGGTGTTTGTCCTCATTGATGACATGTTGAAGGCTGCGGAGAACATGGTGTAGTTTCTCCGCTCCGGGGAAGTACTGGACGACAAAGGGTACTCTGTTGGTTGCGTCCCGTGGCCTGTCGGAACTGTCGATCGATGAGTTCCGACGGGCCACAGCAAAAAATCGCATAGACCTCCTCAGGAGACTAACACGGGACGCAACCAACAGAGTACCCTTTGTCGTCCAGTACTTCCCCGGAGCGGAGAAACTACGCCATGTTCTCCGCAGCCTTCAACATGTCATCAATGAGGACAAACACCTCGCTATGGCCATCCCCACACCTCCACTACTCGCCTTTAAACAGCCACCCAACCTCAAACAGACCATAGTTCGCAGCAAATTACCTAGCTTTCAAGAGAACAGCGTCCACGACACCACACAACCCTGCCACGGTAACCTCTGCAAGACATGCCAGATCATCGACACAGATATCACCATCACACGAGAGGACACCACCCACCAGGTGCATGGTTCATACTCCTGTGACTCGGCCAACGTTGTCTACCTCATACGTTGCAGGAAAGGATGCCCCAGAGCATGGTACATTGGCGAGACCATGCAGACGCTGCGACAACGGATGAACGGACACCGCGCAACAATCGCCAAACAGGAGGGTTCCCTCCCAGTCGGGGAACACTTCAGCAGTCATGGACATTCATCCACCGACCTTCGGGTAAGCGTTCTCCAAGGCGGCCTTCGAGACACACGACAACGCAAAATCGTCGAGCAGAAATTGATAGCCAAGTTCCGCACCCATGGGGACGGCCTCAACCGGGATCTTGGGTTCATGTCACGCTACACGTTACCCCACCAGCGAACAAATGTTATCTGTTTTTAATATAACGGGTCAGTTGCTGTCTTTTCTATGTTTCTACCTCTCTATCTCTGTTTTTTTTTGTTTGTTGTTTTTTTTTGGTTATTTGTATATTCTGAGACCTGGCAGGTAACACCTGTCTGTCTGCACACTGATTGCCTTGGCAACGGGCAGTTGAAAAAACTGTCTGTACTCACCAAGCATTGTTCTGTGAATTATAAATGCGATTTCATTTCGAGGATTTCATTTCACATCGTTCACCTGACGAAGGGGGAAGCCTCCGAAAGCTTGTGAATTTAAAATAAAATTGCTGGACTATAACTTGGTGTTGTAAAATTGTTTACAACCAGCATACAGTGAGAGAGACCTTCAGTCCATTCTATGTTTCGTGAGTCTATGGTCCATGAAAAGTCCTAGCACAGTTTAAGATTCTTAAATAATGTTGCCTTTGATTGGCCTCCCAAGGCTGGACACTGTGCAAAGCATTGTTGACCGATTCAATCATCCCAAAAAACTTGAATATAATTTCTTCTGAAAGTAGCTCACAAATCATTCTTCTGAAACCTGACAGTTTAAAAATGGCACATGATTCTCTGCAACATTGCAATGCACCCTTTGAAGAATAGATTAACATTTGTACACTAAGTTTTTATTTTAATTTTAGTTTCCAGGCAAGTAAATACAAGACCATTCTGCCAGTAGTTTTGCCTTGAGCAATAACAAAATTTGGTCCACCTTTTTATGGTGTGGTAGGAGAGGGATAGAAACTTTAAGCACCCACGAGGTTGTCCTGAGCTACATATATAAAAGTAAGTGTTTTGAGACTTACTATTTTTGTAGAATGCACAAATTGACCATCTGAAAACATTTTGTATCATTTAAAATGATCTCTTGGCATGTTTCAAAATCTAATCTCTCGTGTTCAAGTTGAATATTTAAATAAAACCATAATAATTACATAGACATTACAGCAGAGAAACAAGCCATTCGGCTGGCGTTCATGCTCCATGAGCCTCCTCCCACCTTACTTCATCTAACCCCATCAACACAACCTATTCTTTTCTTCCTCATGTGTTTATCTAGCTTCCCATTAAATGTATCTGTGCTGTTCGCCTCAACCACTCCATAGCGAGTACCATATTCTCACTACTCTCTAGGTAAAGAAGTTTCTCTTGAATTCGTTATTGAATTTAATAGTGACTATCTTGTATTTATAGCCCCTAGTTTTGAACTCCCCCCACAAGTGGAAACATCTTCTCTGCGTCTACCCTATCGAGCCCCTTTAATTTTACAGACCTCTATCAGGTCACTTCTCTGCCTTCTCTTTTCCAGAGAAAAGATCCCCAGCCTGTTCAGTCTTTCCTGATAGTTGAACCCCATCAGTTCTGGTATTGTCTTTGTAAATCTTTTTTGTGCCTTTGCCTCTATCCTTTTTGTAATATGGAGACCAGAACTCTGTGCAGTGCTCAAAGTGTGGTCCAATCAAGTTCATATATAACTTCTCTGCTTTTGAATTCTATTCCTAGAGAAAGGCATAGGACTAACTTAAATTACAATTAGTAATCTTCAAATGGCCTCACGGTATCTCCTGTCCAGCATATGATCGAGTTAAATAATGAGTGTTTATGCCGGAAGAGGGGGAAAAAAGTTCTTGTATCTATTGCTAATTGGCTCGCAATGAAAAGAAATAAATAGTTTTAGGATCGAAGATTCCTCAGATTTGAGTTTGATCTTGAATTGTAGGAGCTGTTTTCCCTGTCTCCTTTGAGAGCCAATTAGGCTGCTTATTTTAGCAAATTTATATTCTCTCCAAATTCCATGAAGTCCTGGGTCCCGGTTGCATTAAGTTAGGTATATCCTTTTTCACTGTTTCAAAAAAAAAAGGCTGACTTAGTAGCTGGATGGGAACAGAATGAGATGCTAGAGATGGTTGTGTTGAGACGGTCAAATACTCCAAGTGACATAATGGGGCTGAGAGGAGCGATATTGTCTGTGGAGAGTAGCAGGTCATGATTGAGGTGCGAGGATGGATGAATATCCTGGAGTTTTGCTTGCTTTTTTTTTGTTTGAGGATCAGGAAGGATTAGTGCAGAACCTAACCCCCTCCACTTGATTTCCTGAGAGAAAAATCCATGATCAGGTAGATTTAATTCAATCTCGGGATGTCACTGGCACAGCCAGCATTTATTGCCCACCCCTAGTTGCCTTGAGGTGGTGGTCCTTACTGAACCGCTGCAGTGCAGTGTTGTGATACAACCGAGTGGCTTGCTCGGCCACCTCGGAGGCAAGTTAGGAGTCAACCACGTTGGTGTGTGACTGGAGTCACATATAGGCCAGACTGGGTAAAGACATAAGAACGTAAGAAGTAGGAGTAGGCCATCCGGCCCCTCGAGCCTGCTCTGCCATTCAACAAGACCATGGCTGATCTTCTACCCCAACGCCATTTTCCTGCACCATCTCCATATCCCTTGATACCTTTAATATCTAGAAATCTATCGATCTCTGTTTTGAATGGACTCAATGACTGAGCCTCCACAGCCCTCTGGGGTAGAGAATTCCAAAGATTCACCACCCTCTGGGTGAAGAAATTTCTCCTCATCTCAGTCCTAAATGGCCTACCCCTTATTCTGAGATTGTGACCCCTGGTTCTAGACTCCCCAGCCAGGGGAAACATCCTCCCTGCATCTACCCTGTCGAGCTCTGAGAATTTTGTATGTTTCAATGAGATCACCTCTCATTCTTCTAAACTCGAGAATACAGGCCTAGTCCACTCAATCTCTCCTCATATGGCAATCCCGCCCTCCCAGGAATCAGTCTGGTGAACCTTCGTTGCGTTCCCTCTTTGGCAAGTATATCCTTCCTTAGGTAAGGAAGACGAAAGGTTTCCTTCCCTAAAGGACATTTGTGAACCAGTTGGGTTTTTAATGACAATCCGATAGTGTCAGGGCCATTAAAAAAACACTGAATTCAAATTCTTGAACTCGCGCTCTCTGGATGATTATTCCAGGGCTCTTGATTGCTAGTCCGGTAACATAACCGCAACACCACCACCATTATCCCGCAGATTGCGTGGGGTCTGGGGGTGGGATGGGGAGCAGATTTGATGGGCTTTTCTTTGGGTGCCTTTGTTTTTCAATATGTAAATAATATGGTGCTTCAGTGTCTGATCTGAGCCACTGGAGGGCGCACAGTTTGCACGGTTCACTGAAAACCGACAGTGGTGCAAATCGAGTACTGCAACGCGGTAATAGTGAATGTTCCTTTGTTTAAAACCCTGGGGGACGTACAGATCAAAATTTGCCAGCCCTGATTTCTATTCCTGCAGTTGATGCGGACTGTCCACCTAAATGGGGTAGGCATTGAGAATGAGAAAAATCAAAAAAAAAGTTTTGTATCTTGTCAAAGGCCTTCTCCAAATCTGAAAACGTGGCTGTTGATTAGGAGAGGCAAGAATTACCTTTTTTTGAAAGAGCTATCCAATTAGTCCCACTCCCCTGCTCTTTCCCCGTAGCCCTGCAATTTTTTTCCTTTTCAAGTATTTATCCAATTCCCTTTGAAAGTTACTATTGAATCTGCTTCCACTGCCCTTTCAGGCAGTGCGTTCCAGATCATTACAACTTGCTGAGTTTTTTTTGTTTTAAAAAAAAAAGTCTCCTCTCCCCTCAGGTTCTTTTGCCAATTACCTTGAATCTGTGTCCGCTGGTTACTGACCCTCCTGCCAGTGGAAACAGTTTCTCTTTTATCAGAACCCTTTTATAATTTTGAACAGCTCGATTAAATCTCCCCATAACTTTTTGTCAGTTTTGCACATATGTTCAGCTATTCCAGGAACATTTTTATCCATCGGCCGGCTTGAGTCAGTGGAGTACTTGTAGGAAGGGTCTGTAATCTCCATCGTTGGATTATATTTAGATTAATTCACCCCGTTTGACTGTAATTAGTTTTTGTCCTAAAGTTTTCTTGTTTTAAATATAGTCTGCATTTGCAAGATACTTGCATCAACCTTCCCCCATCCAGTCTGGACTTGGGTGCAGCATTTTCCAGTTACAAGTTTTTAATTATTTCTGCAGACATTTGTAATGTGGTGTTTTACTTGCACTCCCTTTTATGTTCTGAGGAGTATATGCAATTTTGTAAACGTTATGCAGAGTTAGAGTAGATTTGATTGATGCTTCTACTGATAATTTGAAGGATGTTTTAAGAACTCTCCTACAAGTCAAAGTAATCTCAAAGATAAACACTATTTAGATACCCGAATAAATGTGACTAGATATTTGATAGATGCTGTTGATGGAGGATGGGCGTTCTGCCTTAGAAATTACCCCTCCAAATAATAGGGTCCACAGCTTTGGTTGCAGATGTTCACATTTTTATTAAGCAACAATTATGCAATAATAACGATTATTGACTATAATTAACAGCAATGCTCGCGACAAAACCTTGCCAGTTTTAGTCGGGAAATTCAAAACCCCGTTACAGTTGTGAGCTCTGTCAACTTGGTTGGCCAAATCTGCGAATTCCCAGGGTATTTGTCTCAACACCCACTCTTCATACCCATTTTTCACAACTGGTACGTGATAATCCACATGTTGTATAACGTTACCTAATTCACTTTCATCTTTCAACACTGATTTGCCTGTCCTGTCTTTACAGCCAGAGACCCGTGCTAAGTCCCTAACTTGACACTCACTCCCGAACTTTCCAGATCTAAGATCTTTCTCAGGCAGGTGTCTCCAAGAGGCACCTGCCTGAGAAAGACCTTGGATCTGGAAAGGGCAAAAGAGTAACTAGGGAGAGAGTAAGGCCTCTTAAGGATCAACAAGGTCATCTATGTGCGGAACCACAAGAGATGGGTGAGATCCTGAATGAATATTTCACATCGGTATTTACGGTTGAGAAAGGCATGGATGTTAGGGAACTTGGGGAAATAAATAGTGATGTCTTGAGGAGTGTACATATTACAGAGAGGGAGGTGCTGGAAGTCTTAACGCGCATCAAGGTAGATAAATCTCCGGGACCTGATGAAATGTATCCCAGGACGTTATGGGAGGTTAGGGAGGAAATTGCGGGTCCCCTAGCAGAGATATTTGAATCATCCACCGCTACAGGTGAGGTGCCTGAAGATTGGAGGGTAGCAAATGTTGTGCCTTTGTTTAAGAAGGGCGGCAGGGAAAAGCCTGGGAACTACAGACCGGTGAGCCTCACATCTGTAGTGGGTAAGTTGTTAGAGGGTATTCTGAGGGACAGGATCTACAGGCATTTGGAGAGGCAGGGACTGATCAGGAACAGTCAGCATGGTTTTGAGAGAGGAAAATCATGTCTCACAAATTTGATTGAGTTTTTTGAAGGGGTAACCAAGAAGATAGATGAGGGCTGTGCAGTTGACGTGGTCTACATGGACTTTAGCAAAGCCTTTGACAAGGTACCGCATGGTAGGTTGTTACATAAGGTTAAATCTCATGGGATCCAAGGTGAGGTAGCCAATTGGATACAAAATTGGCTTGACGACAGAAGACAGAGGGTGTTGTAGAGGGTTGTTTTTCAAACTGGATGCCTGTGTCCAGTGGTGTGCCTCAGGGATCGGTGCTGGGTCCGCTGTTATTTGTTATTTATATTAATGATTTGGATGAGAATTTAGGAGGCATGGTTAGTAAGTTTGCAGATGACACCAAGATTGGTGGCATTGTGGACAGTGAAGAAGGTTATCTAGGATTGCAACGGGATCTTGATAAATTGGGCCAGTGGGCCGATGAATGGCAGATGGAGTTTAATTTAGATAAATGTGAGGTGATGCATTTTGGTAGATCGAATCGGGCCAGGACCTACTCCGTTAATGGTAGGGCGTTGGGGAGAGTGATAGAACAAAGAGATCTGGGAGTACAGGTTCATAGCTCCTTGAAAGTGGAGTCACAGGTGGATAGGGTGGTGAAGAAGGCATTCGGCATGCTTGGTTTCATTGGTCAGAACATTGAATGCAGGAGTTGGGATGTCTTGTTGAAGTTGTACAGGGCATTGGTGAGGCCCTGTACAACTTGGAATACTGCGTACAGTTCTGGTCACCCTATTATAGAAAGGATATTATTAAACTAGAAAGAGTGCAGAAAAGATTTACTAGGATGCTACCGGGACTTGATGGTTTGACTTTTAGGGAGAGGTTAGACAGACTGGGACTTTTTTCCCTGGAGAGTAGGAGGTTAAGGGGTGATCTTATAGAAGTCTATAAAATAATGAGGGGCATAGATAAGGTAGATAGTCAAAATCTTTTCCCAAAGGTAGGGGAGTCTACAACGAGGGGGCATAGATTTAAGGTGAGAGGGGAGAGATACAAAAGGGTCCAGAGGGGCAATTTTTTCACTCAAAGGGTGGTGAGTGTCTGGAACGAGCTGCCAGAGGCAGTAGTAGAGGCGGGTACAATTTTGTCTTTTAAAAAGCATTTGGACAGTTACATGGGTAAGATGGGTATAGAGGGATATGGGCCAAGTGCAGGCAATTGGGACTAGCTTAGTGGTATAAACTGGGCGACATGGACATGTTGGGCTGAAGGGCCTGTTTCCATGTTGTAACTTCTATGATTCTATAAGAGCTTCCTAACGACAGGAGCTTTTCTGCCTGTTGTGTGCCTGCAATAACTTATCAGCTAAAGCTCTCTGACTGCATTGTCTTCTAATTCAAGTTTTATTGTCCAAACTGACTCATGCTTTTCACTGCATTTTACAATTAATAAAATAAAGCAATCCTGTCTTATGATTACCTGTTCAAAGAATAAAAGTGTGATCACTTAACAGGCAAAAGCTAAAAGTTAATATTACTACCTTTTTTATAGAAACTTCAAGACCGTTTAATTAACCCTCTACTGTGACTTTTGGAGACAATAGCAGAGGCAGTGACCATAAGACTCTGCATAGAAGATCTCAAATTGTAACTTATAAAAATTGAGTTTAGAATTTTAAGCTTTCAAGGTTTCAGTTAATCAACATTTTCATGACTGGAGGATTAAATTGGGCTTTCTCGGTTAGGAAATGAGCATCTTCCATTGTTGGTGACTATATTTTGGTGTGAAGTTGTAGTGGGTGAACTCTACAAGACTGATTTTAGATCCCACAAAATGTTTTGATCCTGATTTCTATTATACCTGAAGGTGGGGTGAAAAAGGTCTTGAAATACATTTCTAATTCCCAGATTTTAAGTAATAGTTTAACAGCCCTCTATTAGTAGTTTCCCCATTGCCCACTTTGGGGAGAATTTATAGCACAAACAGGCCATTTGGCCCAACTGGTCTCTGCTGGCGTTTATGCTCCACACGAGCTTCATTCCATTGGCAGAAGGGTCGAGAACCAAAAAACACAGATTTAAGGTGATTGGCAAAAGAACCAAAGGTGACATGAGAGAGCTTTTTTACGCAGCGAGTTGTTGTGATCTGGAATGCGCTGCCTGAAAGGGTGGTGGAAGCAAATTCAATTGTGGCTTTCAAAAAAGAATTGGATAAATACTTGAAGGGCTACATGGAAAGAGCGGGGGAATGGGACTAACTTGATTGCCCTTGCAAAGAGCCAGCATGGGCTCGGTGGGCCAAATGGCCGCCTTCTATGTTGTAACAATTCAATGATTTCACCCTATTGACACATCCTTCTATTCCTTTCTCCCTCATGTACTTATCTAGCTTCCCCTTTAATGCATCTACACTATTTGCCTCAACTACTCCTTGTGGAGATCCACGGTAATGGCTGTTAGGCAGCCTGGTGATAGAATGCCTTTCTCACACCCAAGATTATTATATCTGTAGAATATAATCATAGATCGTAGTATCATAGAATGATTTAAGAGAATTGAGTTAATGCGAAAAGGATTCAATTCTAATTATGATTACCTGCAGCCATTTTTGATTTCAGGTAAGAAAAACAATTTTGTAAACGTTAAAAAAAAATATATATATTTTTAAACTATCTCTAGCGAAGCTTACCTGCCTTACGGAAGTCGATGCCAAACTCCCAGGCTTTCATTCAACAGTGCCTACAGAAACCTGCAACTCCAGCTACTACCCTCGCATCAGCAGCTGCACCTGGAGCAACGAAACAACCCAACCTAGGGCAGGCTACAAGGACCATCACTGTAACTAGTGCTTCACAGCAGGCAAAACTCCTGCAGGCCTTGCCGTCGACACAGATGGTAAGAAATAACCGCATTAATGTTACACAGCAACGGCAGTATAGGCTTGTGGTATCGTAAGAAAGCTATTTAGAAACCATTTTGATTAAGTAGGATTATATGAACCTCTGTGGCAGAAGTTTCAAGGTACAGTGATTTAAGGCAATTGACAAAAGAACCAGAAGGGAGATGAGAATTTTTTTTTTTTACACAACGCGTTATGATCTGGAATTCAATGTGTGAAAGGGCGGTGGAAGATTCAGTCGTAACTTTCAAAAGGGAATTGGATAAATACTTGAAAAGGAAAAGAAATTGCAGGGCTAATGGGGAAAGAGCAGGCGAGTGGGACCATTTGGCATAGCTCTTTTAAAGAGCCAGCACAGGTGCAATGGGCTGAATGGCCTCCTTCTGTGCTGTATGATTCTACCTTTTGTGTAAAGTAATTGTTTTTATAATCTGTGTAATTTTACACTGACTTGATATCAGGCAGAATATAAACTAATGTGGAGAATACATATTGGCTTTAAAAAAAGATATGATTATTGTCCTAGACAGTGGGAGTGGAATTTTGGGTTCCTTTGTTATAGAAAAGGCATGAAAGCCATGGAGAGCTTTATGGAAAAAAAAACTTTATGCACAGCAACTGACATGAGTTTGTAACTTTGCTCCTGCTTTCCTCTTGAGTGTACCCCACTTGTTGCCTCTATCTGTTGTCATGATTTGATTACTTGCAGGTAGTGCAACAATCTGGAGTACTTCTAAAGTCACAAGCAAGCACGCTGCCAAGGACTCAAACAGTGACTTTGCAAAGACCCCCCAACCATATCACTGTGCCTGTATCTCAAATCCAGGTCAAATCAGTTCAAGGAGGTAAGGAAATATAAAAACCCGTTTCCTAATTTGCCAAATAATCATGTACATTTGGCTGGTGTTGCTGTTTTTCTTCACTCTGGTGAAACAAGTCACGCGTTCTTCAGTTGGGTCTGCTGGCCAGATGCAGCACTGTTGATAGCCACGTGTGTATCGTGGTATGTTACAGCACAGAAGGAGGCCGTTCGGCCCATCAAGCCTGCGCCGGCTCTGAAAGAACTATCCAATTAGTCCCACTCCCCTGCTATAGTATCATCGTAAATCAGTGAATCTTTTGGAATTCTCTACCCCAGAGGGCTCGGTCATTGAGTATATTCAAGCATGAGATCGATAGATCTTTTGAACTGAGAATCAAGGGATATGGGGATCTGGCGGGAAAGTGGAGTTGAGGTAGAAGTTCCAAGTTTTGAGTTTCTGTGAAGAAGCGTTGAGAGCAGAGGCAATTGTTCATGTGGAAGGAGAGGAATGGAAAAATTGAGAATTCTTAAATGGGTTTCCCTCACAGCTGAGCTAGAGTGGCGTTGGCTGTGACCTTGGAGTAAGTTGCTCTTGGCTGCAAGTTATACATGCCTCGGAAAGTACTAAAGAACAATCTGATATCGGGAGGGGTCGAGGAATATCAGCGTACTCCTTAAAATAAGTGGTCCCCCACCCCGCCGGTCCCAGTGATTATGTTCCAATTCTTGCCTTAGTGTTTCAATGGTGGTTTGAAAGCTTTACCTCATGACTCTGACATTCAAACTTTTCAATTCAGATGTATCGTCAATTCCAGTAAGTTCAGAACTACGTGCACTATCCAATCATAACCTGAATCCCAGCGCACAGAGCAGTAGACACAGCATTTGTTCTGCTAATTGTTTCCTTTTGGTTTTTGGATCTGACTGATCCCAACTAAGCATGTCACGGATAATACCATGTGGTTAGCAGAGGCCAATCAAAGCCAGGAGGTACACTGCATTCATACAGGCGCAACTTAGTAAGAATGTAAAATATATTTGCTGACATCACAGTGCAATGATTTGCTCACTGAAATGTAATGAAAATTATTTGGTTGCATGATCATTTAAGGCCCTAAAGCCGGTGTATTTCTGCACACCCTGTATGCAGTACAACTATAGAAAGAATTGTACATCCCATTTCCATCTGTGAAGGGTTCTCATTGTAACCAAGCTTGTCTTGTTGACCTTTAGCTGTGACTCAGTGGGTAGCACTCTCACCTCCTGAGTCAGAAGGTCGTGAGTTCAAGTCCCACTCCAGAGACTTGAGCACAAAATCAATGCTAACACTGAGGGAGTGCTGCACTGTCGGAGGTGCCGTCTTTCGGATGAGATGTTACACTGAGGTCCCGGCTGAAACCGCCCCCCCCCCCCCCCCGGCCCGGTGGATCCCATAGCACTATTTGAAGAAGAGAAGGGAAGTTCTCCCCGGTGCCCTGACCAACATTTATCCCTCAACCAGCACCTAAAGCAGATTATCCGGTCAACGCCTCATTGCTGTTTGTGGGACCTTGCTGTGTGCAAATTATCTGCCATGTTTCCTACATTGTAACCGTGACTACACTTCATTGGCAATAAAGCGCTTGGGGATGTCCTTAGGTCAAGAAAGGTGCTATATAAATGCAAGTCTTTTATAAAGTGAGAAAATATTTAATTCATGTTTATTTGTATGTACAGTATCTCATACTGTGAAAGTGTTAACATATACAGCCACAATACCAGACTGATAATTTATCTGCCCTGTATTCCAGATGAGAACTGTTATCTGCTCAAAACAAAAACTTTACTTTCTATAATCAGGTCCTGCAACTTCAGTTATAAAAGTACCACTCGTACAAGGATACAGGAATCCAGCAAGTGTTTTACTGCAAGCTTCACCTGGTCAAAAAATCAAAAAAGAGGTTGGAGGCATTCCTTTCAGGTAAAAACTGTTCAAACAAGTGCCACGAAAATGATTGTTGCACGTGCAGGAGATGCAAAAGAATGCAACGGAGTTATATTTTTAGTTTCACGCTTATTCATTGTATCATAAGTCAGAATGGCCTCTGTGGGTCAAACCTGACCATCGTATATAGAGTGACACAGCTAGCTGAATACCCTTAGTGTACAGTGAAACCTGGTCCTACGGACAACCGTGAAATATGGACCACCCTTCAATGTAACAAGTCCTGGTTACTTTGTGTAGTTTATACCTTTTGAAGCGTGGGAAAGGGGTCCCTGTTATGTTTTTCACAAGGGATGTCACCGGTGCCTAATTACATTGTTTTCCCACATTAGTGCTGCTGAATCTGATACAAGTGACTCCTACATGGAGTCAAAAGCCCATACTGTCTCCAGGCATCTCCTCAAATGACACTAAACGAATAATAAATGATGAATGTCTTTTATTTGTATGAATGGGTAAGTGTGCTTATTAATTGTTGATTTTATTAAAATAAAAATACCACTTTAAGATTTGTTTGCAGGAATGTGAGCATTTACAGTGTTAAAATTCATCACCTGGTCCAGATGGGATGCATCCTAGGTCACAGAGGGAAATAAGGGTGGAAATTGCGGAGGCTGTAGCCAAAATCTTCCATTCCTCCTTAGATATGGGGATGGTACTGAAGGATTGCAAATGTTACACCCCTGTTCAAAAAAGGGAGAGGGATAAACCCGGTAATTACAGGCCAGTCAGCCTAACGTCGGTGGTGGGGAAACTGAGAATAACCCGGGACAAAATTAATTGGCACATGGAAAAATATGGGCTAATAAATGGAAGCCATTTGAAGGAAAATCATGTTCTATGATGTAACGGAGAGGGTTGATGTTGTGTATATGGACTTTCAAAAGGCATTTGATAAAGTACCACATAATAGACTTAGCAAAATTAAAGTTCATGGGATTAAAGGGACAGTGGCAGCGTGGATACAAAATTGGCTGAGGGACAGAAAGCAGAGAGTAGTGGAGGGAAGTATACAGTGGTGTTCCCCAGGGGTCGGTATTAGGACCACTTCTCTTTTTGATATTAATTACCTGGACTATGGTATAGAGGGTATAATTTCAAAGTTTGCAGATGTCACGAAACTCAAATGTAGTAAACAATGTGGAGGATAGTAAGACTTCAGCAGGACATGGACAGACTGGTGAAATGGGCAGACACATGGCAGATGAAATTTAATGCAGAGAAGTGTGAAGTGATGCATTTCGATAGGGAGAATGAGGAGAGGCAATATAAACTAAATGGTACAATTTTAAAGAGAGTGCAGGAACAGAGACCTGGGTGTGTACGTACACGAATCTTTGAAGGTGGCAGGATGACTTGAGAAGGCTGTTTCTTTTTTTAAACAAAAAAGCCCAGGATCCCATATGCTTTTTTAAGAGGCATGGAGTACAAAGGAAGTTATGCTAAATCTTTATAAAACACTGGTAAGGCCTCAGCTGAAATATTGTGTTCAAATCTGGGCACCAGATTTCAGGAAGGATGTCAAGGCCTTGGAGAGGGCGCAGAAGAGATTTACCAGAACGGTGCCAGAGATGAGGGACTTCAGTTATGTAGAGAGACTGGAGAAGCTGGGATTGTTCTCCTTAGAGCAGAGAAGGTTAAGGAGAGATTGAATAGGTGTTCAAAATCATGAGCGGTTTTGACAGAGAGAAACTGCTTCCAGCAGCGGAAGGGTCGGTAACCAGAGGACACAGAATTAAGGTGATCGGCAGAAGTGCTATAGGCGACATGAGAAAACATTTTTTTAACGCAGTGAGTTGTGGTCATCTGGAACGCACTGCCTGAAAGGGTGGTGGAAGCAGATTCAATAATAACTTTCAAATATTTATCCAATTCCCTTTTGAAGAGAAAATTTACAGGGCTATGGGGGAGAAAGCAGGGGAATGGGACGAATGGGATAGCTCTTTCAAAGAGCCGGCACAGGCACAATGGGCCGAATGGCTGCCTCTTGTGCTGTACCTAGTACGATACTATGAACTGACTATGAACGTACAACTTGGCTAAACTTTTTTTTAATGCGTTCGTGGGATGTGAGCGTCGCTGGCGAGGCCGGCATTTATTGCCCATCCCTAATTGCCCTTGAGAAGGTGGTGGTGAGCCGCCTTCTTGAACCGCTGCAGTCCGTGTGGTGAAGGTTCTCCCACAGTGCTGTTAGGCAGGGAGTTCCAGGATTTTGACCCAGCGACAATGAAGGAATGGCGATATATTTCCAAGTCGGGATGGTGTGTGACTTGGAGGGGAACGTGCAGGTGGTGTTCCCATGTGCCTGCTGCCCTTGTCCTTCTAGGTGGTAGAGGTCGCGGGTTTGGGAGGTGCTGTCGTAGAAACCTTGGCGAGTATATACGGTACGAAGACCACTTGGAATATATGGACAGCTGATGCCAGTTCATTGGATGTCTGCAATTCGCAGGTTTCACTGTATGTTTATCTTCAATCTGTCAAGACCAATCTAACATCTGTAATAATAGGCTAATCACTAACAGCCACACTCCTAGGTTGATTACAGACATCCTTGTGTATTTAGTGTTGGGCTGCTTTGAACTCGAGGCGGTGGCTACTGAGGAACAATGAGTTTTAGTACATGAATCGGAGCTATGTCCTTGCCCTCCTCTGTGTGGGTGCTGGTTAACTGAGTCACCAAGGGGCCGATCGTTACCAGGCAGTGGGAGTTGTGCGGGGGGCTCGAGGCAGACGTCAAACTATCTGCATCTCCTTAGAGCAAAGCCCAGGAGACCTTAACTTGCGGACTTTATCTGCGTGCGGGTGCACAGTTGTTCTCTTTCCTCCCCCCCCCCCCCCTCCAAACCCCAGAACCTGGCGGACAGGAGAGCCAAGTCGAGCAGCAGGAGGTGGCCATCGGGGACCCAGAAGTAAGCAGTTGTGTGGGCCTCGTGGCCAAGGACTGGGTGGGGAAACTCGCGGTGGGGGGAGGGCCTCAAACTTTCTTACTCCTCCCGGCCCACAGGGAAACTTGGGGAAAATAGAAGTCCATTCGCTGTTGCTGGCTTCGGCTCCACATTCCACCAGGTCGGTGCGGCAGGGAAGCCGGGAACAAGAGGAGGCCATTCAGTCCCTCGAGCCTGTTCTGCCATTCATTTGGATCATGGCTGATCTGTATCCTAACTCGCAGGCCTCCTGTTTAAAATGGCAGTAGGGTCCCTAGTGACCTGATCTGCATGTTTAAAGAAGGACCCTATTGGCTTCCTACAGAAGAGCAGATTAAGATCACAATCCGCCTCAGGTCTCTAGAATGATGACCCTGAAAAGATATAGGAAGAACTCCCTTGTCCAACCTTGGACGCCATCAACGATCTAGGTTGTCAGCCTTGGCTCAGTTTGTAGCACTCTCTCCTCTGAATCCGAAGGCGGTGGGTTCAAGTCTCACTCCAGAGGTTATTTTTGTGACTTTTGACTCTGAATGTGAATGAACCAAAGATTGCTGTATGGTCTGAAATGGACAGGCATTCCCGTACAGCCTCTTTAACCACTTGCGTGCTCAGCAGCAGGCATTGTTTGAGTGTGTTTGCACTTTTGATGTCTATTTGCATGGAGCAGACTTTCGCTAAGATTCTTGTTTGGAATTGGGCGCAATTATCAGAACCTAATCTGTGAGGTGGAGCGTGTAAATATTTAAAGGTAACCCACCACCTAATAAGTTAAGTAGCTAATCACTGGTATAGCCTGCGGTCCAGTGTTGACTCCAGACCCACAGCAATGTGTTTGATTCTTAATTGCCCTCTGAAATGGCCTAGCAAGCCACTCAGTTGTAAAAATCTCGCTGGGGATGGGCAATAAATGCCGGCCTTGCCAGCGACGCCCACATCCCGTGAACGAATAAAAAAAAAACAGCAGGAACTTCGAGGTCCCTGCAATATAGAAGGTTACGGGGTGATTTGATTGAAGTTTTAAGGATTTTGAAAGGAATTGATTGAGTAGATGGAGAGAAACTTTTACTGCTGGTGGGGGAGTCCATGACAAGGGGGCATAACTTTAAAATCAGAGCCAGGCCATTCAGGAGAGAGGTTAGGAAACACTTCATGCAAAGGGTGGTAGAAGTGTGGAACGCTCTCCCTCAAAAAGCAGTAGATGCTAGTTCAATTAATAATTTTAAATCAGAGATCGATAGATTTTTGCTAGCCAAGGGTATTAAGGAATATGTAGCCAAGGTGGGTGGATGGAATTAGGATACAGATCAGCCATGATCTCTTTGGTTTCAGGCTTGAGGGGCTGAATGGCCCAAATGCACCAAGCAGAACTGGGACCAATATCCTCATGGGGGCATTTGCCAGTTCTGTTGGAGAGGGTTTAAACTAGTATGGCAGGGGGATGGGAACCAAAGGGCAGGTACAGAGATGACAAATTTAGACCAGGAAATGGGAAATAGAAAAGTAGTTAGTGACTCAAAGGCAAAAGAAGCAAAGGTTAAATAGTGTTCAGCACAGGAATTTGACGGGGTTATAGGGTATATACTTCAATGCAAGAAGTATTACAAACAAAGCAGATGAGCTAAGGGCACAGATAGACACATGGCAGCATGATATTGCTATAACGGAAACCTGGCTTATAGAGGGGGATAATTGGCAGCTCAATATCCCTGGATATAGAGTTTTTAGGCAGGATAGAGTGGGTGATTTAAAAAAAAAGGAGGGGTAGCATTATTGGTTAAAGAATCAATTACAGTTGTGAGAAGGGATGATATGCTAAATGGATCATCAATCGAGGCCATATGGGTTGAGCTAAGAAATAAAAAAAAGGGTCAGTCACACTACTAGGAGTGTACTATAGACCCCCGAATAGTGAAAAGGAGATAGAAGAACAAATATGTAGGCAAATTTCTGAGTGCAAAAATTAGAGGGCGATAATAGGGGATTTCAACTACCCTAACATCAACTGGGATTCAAACAGTGTGAGGGGCACAGAGGGCACAAAATTCTTGATTGGTGTCCAGGAGAACTTTTCTTAGCCAGTACGTGACAAGCCCAACAAGAGGGGATGCAATTCTAGATTTAGTCCTGGGAAATGAAGATGGGCCAGTGGGTGACCATCTTGGGGATAGTGACCACAATTCAGTTAGTTTTAACATTATTATGGAAAAGAACAGAGATAAATCAGGAGTAAACGTTTTAAATTGGGGGAAGGCAGATTTTACAGAACTAAGGTGATTTGGCAGAAGTGGACTGGACACAACTACTTGAGGAGAAATCAGTGGGAGGCACTAAAAAGTGAAATTCTATGGGTACAATGCAGACACGTCCCCTAAGAAAAAGGGTGGCACTGCCAAATTTAGAACCCCCTGGTTGTCTCGAAATATGTGGGGCAAAATAAAGCAGAAAAAGAAAGCTTATGACTGTCACAGAAAACTAAATGCTGCAGAAAGCCTAGGGGAGTATAGAAAGTACAGGGATGACGTAAAAAAGGAAATAATGAAAGCAAAGAGAGGGCATGAAAAAATATTAGCTAGTAAGATGAAAGAAAACCCAAAGATGTTTTATCAGTACATTAAGAACTAGAGGATAGCTAAGGAAAAGATGGGACCTATCAGGGATGATAAGGGTAACTTGTGTATAGAAGCAGAGGATGTGGGTAGGGTTTAATGAATATTTTGTCTCCGTATTCACACAGGAAAGGGATGATCCGGACGTAGTAGTTAAAGAGGAGAGGTGTAAAATATTGGATAAGGTAAACATAACGAGAGAGGAAGTATTAGAGGGACTGGAATCCTTGAAAGTTGATAAGTTAGCAGGGCCGGATGGATTGTTTCCTAGGCTATTGAAGGAAGCCAGGGAGGAAATAGCAAATGCTCTGAAGATCATTTTCCAATCCTCACTAGGTACAGGGGAGGTACCGGAGGACTGGAAAACTGCAAACGTAGTACCATTGTTTAAAAAGGGTAGGAGGGAAAGGCCGAACAGTTATAGGCCGGTCAGTCTTACTTCGGTGGTGGGCAAACTATTAGAATCAATACTGAGAGATAGGATAAACTGTCACTTGGAAAGGCATGGTTTAATCAGGGATAGTCAGCATGGATTTGTTCAGGGAAGGTCATGCCTTACAAATCTGATTAAATTCTTTGAGGCAGTAACGAGGAGGTTTGATGAGGGTAGTGCAGTGGATGTTGTCTACATGGATTTTAGTAAGGCATTTGACAAGGTCCCACATGGCAGACTGGTCAGAAAGGTAAAAGCCCATGGGATACAGGGAAATGTGACGAATTGGATCCAAAATTGGCTCAGTAACAGGAAACAAAGGGTAAAAGTCGATGGATGTCTTTGCGAATGGAAATGTGTTTCCACTGGTGTGCCACAGGGCTCAGTGTTGGGTCCCTTGCTGTTTGTGGTATATATTAATGATTTGGACTTGAATGTAGGGGGCATGATTGTCAAATTTGCAGACGGCACAAAAATTGGCCGTGTAGTTGCTAGTGAAGAGGATAGCTGTAGACTCCAAGAAGATATCAATGGGTTGGTGGAGTGGGTGGAAAAGTGGCAAATGGAGTTCAACCTGGAGAAGTGTGAGGCGATGCACTTAGGGAGGGCAAACAGTAAAAGGGAATACGCAGTAAACGGGAATATATTGAGAGGGGTCGAGGAAGTGAGAGACCTTGGAGAGCATGTGCACAGGTCCCTGAAGGTGGCAGTACAGGTAGATAAGGTTGTGAAGAAGGCATACGGAATGCTCTCTGTTATTAGCCGAGGCATAGAACACAAAAGCAGGGATGTAATGACGGAACTGTATAAAACACTGGTAAGGCCACAGCTGGAGTATTGTGCGCAGTTCTGGTCACCACATTACAGGAAGGACGTAATTGCTCTGGAGAGAGTGCAGAGAAGATTTACAAGAATGTTGCCAGGGCTTGAAAATTGCAGCTACGAGGAGAGATTGGATAGGCTGGGGTTGTTTCCCTTGGAGCCAAGGAGGCTGAAGGGAGACTTGATTGAGGTGTACAAAATTATGAGTGGCCCAGATAGAGTAGACAGGAAGTACCCGTTTTCCCTAGCAGAGAGTTCAAGAACTAGAGGACATAGATTTAAGCTGATTGGCGGAAGGATTAGAGGGGACATGAGGAAAATCTTTTTTACCCAGAGGGTAATTGGTGGTAGAGGCAAGGACCCTCAACTCTTCTGAAAAGTACCTGGACCTGCACCTAAAGTGCTGTAAGCTGCAGGGCTACGGACTGGGTGCTGGAAGGTGGGATTAGAATGGGCACCTGGTTGTTCTTCGAGCTGGCGCAGACACGATGGCCCCCTTCTGTGCTGTATCTTTTCTATGGTTCTATGACCTACTCCTGTTCTTTGAGGGCTCAAAATGAAGACACAGTCCATGTTTTACATTTCACTATATAGAGGCCTGGCGAAGAGTAATGAGTCCCTACATATGGAACTGTTATAGGTGGTTGTTTGAACACCTGAATACACTTCTGGCTTGATATGTAACAGCAGGAGGGCAGAATCTCAAGACTAAAATTCCTTCCACATGATGAAAACCATTCTTTTAACCAGCTGTGTTTGCGGTGGTCTGCATCAACCCTTTGAAAACTATAAAGTACATCCAACACTTGCATGTGTTTCTGATCACTTGCAAAAGAATTTATATAAATTTCATCTGAATATATGAAGTAGAACAGAACATATGGAGTTGTACAGTGTTTTTGGATTGAAATATCTTCTGAAACATTGTCCAACTTGCTGGACCTTCATTGTTGTCACATAATTTTGTATGTGTGTATATATCAAAAATATCTGCAGGAGACTTGTATGGATGAACCCACAGTAATATAGAATGTAAGAAATAGAAGCAGGAGAAGGCCATACAGCCCCTCGAGCCTGCTCTGCTGTTCAATAGGATCATGGCTGATATTCGACCTCAACTCCACTTTCCCACCCAATCCCCATGTCTCTCGATTCCCGTGGAGTCCAAAAATCTATCGATCTCAGTCTTACCTCAGTTGAATGCAAGTGCAATTTCAGATAAGCAAATTGTGGATCTGAAAATTTCAGTAAGCATGCTGGTTAACCCTCTGGACTGAAACTTTGTTCAGTTCTGAGAAAGATGCTTCCAATAACTTTTTTTTTTCCTCACTCTTGATTAGTTGCCTCGTTGATGTTTACTGTTGTGGAATTTACATATAAATTTATAATTTACCGCACAAGATAATGGGGTTAAGATGCATTTATTGGCTTTCATAGGAATTAAGCATGCAACGATAACTATTATCAACAATAATTACACATATACCTTGGGACACACTTGTGTACTGGAGAATTCACTGCGTCACAGCTTTCGAGCCCAAAGGTTCAACAACTGACCAAGTCTTGCCGAATTCTGAAGTGTGTCTTCTGACATCCTCCTTGGATAGATACAGAAAATGAGGGGCTAATAGAATGCTGGCCTTTGTATCTAGAGGATTAGAATACAAGGGGGCAGAAGTTATGCTACAGCTATACAAAGCCCTGGTTAGACCACACCTGGAGTACTGTGTACAGTTCTGGGCACCGCACCTTAGGAATGATATATTGGCCTTGGAGGAAGTGCAGTGTAGATTTACTAGAATAATACCTGGACTCCCAGGGTTAAGTTACAAGGAGAGATTGCACAAACTAGGGTTGTATTCTCTGGAATTTAGAAGATTAAGGGGTGATTTGATCGAAGTTTTCAAGCTATTAAGGGGAACTGATTAGGTAGATAGAGAGAAACTATTTCCGCTGGTTGAAGATTCTGGGACTCGGACAGAGCCTAAAAATTAGAGCCAGGACTTTCAGGAGTGAAGTTAGGAAACACTTCTACACGCAAAGGGTGGTAGAAGTTTGGAAATTTCTTCCGCAAACGGCAGTTGATGCCAGCTCAGTTGTTAGATTTAAAATTGAGATTGATAGATTTTTGTTAACCGAAGGGATGTTGGGCTAAGGCGGGTGTATGGCGTTAGGGCACAGATCAGCCATGAATCTCATTGAAAATGTTGTCTATTAGCAAATGACTGCAAGGTAAATTATAGTAATCATGGAATGATGCAGCACAGAAGGAGGTCATTTGGCCCATTGTGCCTGTGCCTGTTCTTTGAAAGAGATTTCCAATTAGTCCCACTCCCCTGCTATTTCCCCACAGCCCTGCAAATTTTTCCCCTTCAAGTATCTATTCAGTTCCCTTTTGAACGTTGTTATTGAATCGGCTTCCACCACCCTTTTAAGGCAGTCCGTTCCATTATATAACTTGCTGGTTGTTGACGTGCATGATGTTTCTGTGGTCAGATAAGCACCTGAACATTAATTGATTGCGATCCTGTTCTGTTTATGTAGTCCGTTATATTGATATGAGGAGCCCCGAGTGCTATCGATATGTCTAGTACTTGGAACCCTACGGTGCAAGCTGTGTGCCTGGTCCAGCTGGTGCCTCTTTTTTTAACGAGGAAATTGATCAAAGTCTTGCATCTTGCAAGCATACTGTTTTAACTTGATACATCTGCGCTGCAGACTGGCTGTGGTAGACGTGCCCTGTAATGGCTTGGATGGCTCCGGTAGAATACAAAAGCTTTATGCTGCGGTAAACTACAGTTCTCTGGGAAGAACTGTCTCTGTTCCAGATTGTCGTGCAGCAGAAGATACAACTCTTGACTGCCTCTCGTGAGGCAGAGGTGACGGAGGCCCGTTTCCTTGGGCAGTCCGTAAACTCGGATCCTGAAGTAGCGATGGGCGTGGTTTATAGCCTCTGCATTTGTGGTCCTTCATGAACTTGTCTGTCTCACTGCTGTTGCGCACTGCTATGGCAACCCATAAAGGAATTCCATTTTGCTTTTTAGGGTGGAATCTAAATGGCATCAGTAACTAATGAATAATAAAGAAAATTACTGGTAGGAGGGAAAAATAGCACATTACCCAGCAAAGCCAACTAATGCATGGAGCAAAATATAATCACAAATGCAAAAAAGACACTAAACAGCAACAATAATTTCCCTTTTAAGAAATTTAACTGACCCAACAACTTGCATTTATATCGTGCCTTTAACCTAGTGGAATGTCCCAAGGTGTTTCACAGGAGCATTATCAGACAAAATTTGACACTGAGCCACATGAAATATTAGGACAGGTGACCAAAAGCTTGATCAAAGTGGTAGGTTTTCAAGAGCATCTTAAAGGAGGAGAGAGAGGTGGAGAGGTTCAGGGAGGGAAATCCAGAGCTTGGGGCCTAGGCAGCTGAAGGCACGGCCGCCAATGGTGGAACAATTAAAAATCAGGGAGGTGCAAGAGGCAAGGATTGGAGGAGTGCTGAGATCTCGGAGGGTTGTAGGGCTGGAGGAGGTTAGAGATAGGGAGGGGCGAGGCCACGGAGGGATTTGAAAACAAGGATGAGAATTTTAAAATTGAGGCATTGGCGGACCAGGAGCGAATGTAGGTCAGCGAGCAGGCCGAGACACTTGACTTCCTAAATGCGCCTATTTAACATGGTGAGGTTTGTGTTATGGGGGGGCCTCGCTGTCATGAAACTTGGCATGGAACGTAATTTTAATAAATGTATCGATTTGTTAATGGGGTTTACACCTCAAACCAGCCACCAGCAAGGCTTTGTACCAATTGCAGAGCTTTGTGGAATAACCTGGTTCACTTGTTGGCCAATAATTTGCATTTTATACAGTGATTTTAACACAGAAAAAGGAATTGAGTGAGGGAAAAATAGACACCAAGCCAAAGGAGGAGATACTGGGAGGGGGTGATCAAAAGGTGGAATTTAAGCGGGACCTTTTTAAAGGAGGGGGTTTGGGGAGGGAAATCCAGAGTGGGACCTAAGCAGCTGATTGCATGGATGACTACGGTGAGGTGAAGAGATGCATGCATAAGAGACCAGCGTTTGGCTGGGAGGGGGAAGTGAGGCTGTAGGGCTGGAAGTGGTTAGAGGTAGGGAGGGGTGAGCTTATGGTGGGATTTACACACAGGATGAGAATTTGAGGCATTTTTGGGAGACTAGGAACCATTTTGATTCTATGATTTCCGGCCAGAGATGATGGGGGTGATGGGCTAGTGGGACTTAGCGCACGTTGTACTCAACAGCTTTGTTGAGCTGCAGTTTATGGATCGTGCTGGGTGGGAGGCATGTCGCGCTGCAGTAACGTGAAACGGGCATTAGCTGCACTCTTAATTTGTGCACACCGAATGCTTTGTTGGATTGAAATTTTTGGCAGGCGCACAGCTAATGCTAAGTGTTAATGGAGCCAATTCCTCCTCCTCCTTCCTTCCTTCCTTCCTCCCCCTATTTAATTTCAGCATTAATATAGAATGTACAGCACAGAAACAGGCCATTCAGCCCAATAGGTCTATGCCGGTGTTTATGCTTCACATGAGCCTCCTCCCACCTGACTTCATCTACCCCTAGTAATGTATATATTAAACTACCTACATCAGAAGTAAAGAAAAAAGATTAAGAGCTGAAAACTGGGTCTTCTGTTACTAAAGTGAAGTCAGACTTTTTGCTCAAGGGCCACAGCACTCAAGTCAGTGTTTCAAAGCCCGGTTTCGACTGCACGAGGATTAAGGGCTGTGTCCTCCAGGTCCACGTTTGACTCGTCCGTATTCTATCACTTAGCTAAGAATTATATGATTTGAAGAGTCCTATTAATTAAGAAATTCCTACTTTGTTAAATTTAAATGTAAAATAAGTCAGTATTTAAAACAGCTAATTTTATTTTGCAGCTGTTCAGTTGGTGTTTTGTCTGTAGGTCGATGGATGAAACTTCCCTTTTCACGAGATAAATTGCCTCAGCTGGTTTTTCCAAAGAGTTGTGTCAAAAAAAAAAACACGACCACTATTTTGGCTTCTTCCCTTTTTTGGGAGGGAGTGGGGAGGTGAAAAGATTTGCCAAACGCTGTTCAAAGTAGACAGTGGTCCTTCGAGCCCCTTTTACATTTCTTTTCAGAAGCCATTGTTCTGGTTTACTGAACGTTGCCCTGAGTTTTATTTGAGAGTTTCAGTAATGGAGTTGCTCAGCTGTGACATCACAATGTGAAGCATTTTTCAAAACTCTTAAGGTAACTGAACAGGGAATATTTTACAGGAGAATTTGTAAGTTGCATGGTCATTCTTACCAAGTTATTAAACCTAGCTAATGCTAGTTATAGAGGCATGTTTTATTCCTAAGCTTCTGCATTGCAAGTGTACAGTGCTACAAAACTGTCGTTCCAACTGATCTCAAGATATGATGTTTATTGACTGCTGCTGCGTTGGCTGTACATGTTACAGCGGTGGGAATTTGCTATCAGACCAAAGAGCTGTAATGTACAGTTTTGGAAGTGTGCCGAAAGGCCAATCCTGCTTTCCATGCTGGAAACACCAAGATATTTGTGGCAACTAACAGTGAAGGAGGAATAAACAGTGCCGCAATCTGCAGGTTGTGCCTTGTAGCAGAACAACTGTGATTGGATAACGTTATGCACTGTATCAGGGTTTGAATAACCTAATATCAATTGGATTTCCTCTGAATCCCTTGATGGTGTTTTCTCTTTGTAATACACTCCATAATTGGTGTTATTATTGGAGGTGAGAGGCTTCAGGAATACTACACCATAACAAACACATTTGATTGGATACAAATTTAGCATCTCGCAAAATAATTGGTTTTGTGCCATTGGAACTTGAAGGATATTAGTTTTGGGATGTGGGTCCCTGTAGTAGTACCAGCTGTTTTCGCTGGTCACTTTTTCATTGTACACATCAATTTACCTCAATTTACAAATTTAGTACAAATGCAGTGTCCAAATGTGGAACTTGCTACCAGATGGGAGTATTTGAGGCCAATAGCATAGATACATTTAAGGGGAAGCTAGATAAGTACAGGAGGGAGAAAGGAATAGAAGGATTGGGTGAGATGAAGTAAGGTGGCAGGAGGTTCATGTGGCGCATAAACACTGGCATAGACCAGTTGGGGCTGAATGGCCTGTTCCTGTACTGTAAAATTCTATGTAACTTTGTGTATGTTTCTGCTATGGTGAGGGAAAAATACAACTCCAGTATCTGTTGTTACTACTACTGAGTGGAATTTAAAATGTAATGAATGACCTCGTGTTCTACAATCCTAGAAGTTGCCAGCCACCATTTCTGCATCATTGGAGACCATTACTTGTTTTGGGCTATAGAGTTAACTGGAAAATTTTCTTTGCCCCACTCCCCCTCACCACCTCCTCTGCGAACACAGTTATAAGTGTTTTGTAAAGCAGAATAAAGGGAATGTGCAGCTACATCTCCTGCTGAAAAGTAATGCTTTACTGCAATGAACCACCAAGGGGTGCCACAGTATGCAGTGATGGTAAAATGTAATCTTGAGTTTCCTTTTTCTACAACATTGCATCAGCGGAACAGTAGGGGGCCACTTCAGCATTTTTTTTCCAAGAAACGATTTTAACGGTCTGTTTGGAAAGCCAGAGGGAAGCTGAGTTATGATCTGGAATGCGCTGCCTGAAAGGGTGATGGAAGTGGATTCAATAGTAACTTTCAAAAGGGAATTGAATAAATACTTAAAGGAAAAATTTGCAGGGCTGGAGAGGGAGTGTGTTAATGTTTCAGGTCGATGACTGACTGTTCATCAGAACTGGAAGAAGTTAGAGATTTAATAATTTATAAAGGGTTACAGAGCCTGGGGGGGGGGGGGGGGGGGGTGGGAAAAGGGTGGGTGGAGTGGGGAGGAAGGGAACAAAGGGGAAGGACTGTGATAGGATGGAGGGCAGGAGTGATTAAATGACAAAAGGGATGATGGTACAAGGCAGGGAGGGTGGTAATGGGACAAGTAAAGAAACAAAAGATGAGTCCAGAGGAGGTGAAAATGGTGGTTATACCCTACAGTTCGCTGTGACCTCTGCAGGGACTAGTGCATGCGCGCTCAGGCCCGGAGCGCGTTGGGCCCCGCATACGCGTTGTAGGCCACCAATTGCCCTCGCTGCCATTCACTAAAAGTGTGGACCAGAGGCAGAGCACCAAAAATGCAGCCGATGCAGGTAATCATAAGGTGGGGGGATGACAGCAGAGCCTGGAGGAAGGGAAGAAGTGGGGGAGAAGCAGGAGGACAGAAGTAGGGGGGAGAAGCAGTGGGGGAAAGCGGAAGGGGGGAGCCCAGAGGGATTGGGGGGTTGGTGGGGAGAAAATATGATCCAGGTCTAAGGGAGGGGGTAAGTGAGGGAGATTGTGGTCCAGATGGGGAGATGGACCACGCTCACCTCTTCTCTCTCTTTCCCCCCCCCCCCCCCCCCCCCCCCCCGGACCTGTATCATGTTCTCCTCCTCTCCCCATTAGATCCTGGTCACGCTTTTGAGCATGAACGGCAGTGAGTTCATTTCTCGGAACGCCGTGTCACAAGAGACTGTTTACAAAAATGAGAGCATGTGGAATTGGAGGCAACCTATTGGCTTACCCTCCATGGCTGCCTCCAAACCTAGACATCCATTTGTCAATGCTCCAAGCTGACCCCACCCTATCCATGTGAACCTTATCTCACCACGGGACCTCTGACTTTAACTTTGGACTTCCTTCTATTATCTCCTCGCTATTCCCTGTTTATTACCAGGACATATCTATCCTAATCTTGCAATGTAAACACGCCTATATAACTTGAGTTTCCCTGTGTCCATTCATGTGTATTTTTTGGCTGCTGCTCCGAACCTGAGCCCATAACTTCTGTTTCTTCTTTTTCTCTTTATCCTTCCAATGTTCCCCTCTCCTCCTGTCGTCAAGCCATTCTCTTGGATCCCCACCACAAACTCCGTTCCCTAGCCACTGACTCCATCCCTCCCCCACTGTCTGAGGCTGAACCAGAACGTTCGCAACCATGGCATCCTATTTGACCCTGAGATGAGCTTCCAACCACATATCCGTTCCATCACCAAGACTGCCGACTTCCATCTCCGTAACTTTGCCTGTCTCCACCCCTGCCTCAGCTAATCTGCTGCTGAGCCCCTCATCCATGCCTTTGTTCCCTCTAGACTTAGCTATTCCAATGCTCTCCTGACTGGCCTCCCATCTTCCATCCTCAATATACTTAAGCTCATCCAAAACTCTGCTGCCCGTATCCTAACTCACCTGTCACCCCTGTGCTCGCTGACCTACATTGGCTCACGGTCCACCAACACCTTGATTTTAAAATTCTCATCCTTATGCTGAAATCTCTCCGTGGCCGCGCACCTTCCTGTCCGAACTCCGTAGTGCCAGCGCCGTGCGTCCTCCAAACTCTGTAGCCTACCTGACAATGACTTGATCAAATTACACATTGCAGACAAAGAGTTGGGTGAGTATTGGCTCCCACATCCTGTCGGTGGCAATAGCAGAATGTGTTACCGTCTCCGTAGTGGTGGCAGTAGACGCGACCTCTGAAGTTGTACAACTCAATTTTGAGGCTGGAAGGTGTAAAGTGCCTAATCGAAAGATGAGCTGCTGCTCCTTGAGCTTGCATTGAGCTTCATTGGAACGGCGTAGAGGCCAAGCTCAGATCAGAGTGGGACAGAGAATTAAAATGGCAAGTAACCAGAAGCTCAGTCACGCTTGTGGACTGAGCGGAGGTGTTCAGCAAAGCGATCTCCCAGTCGGCATTTGGTCTCCCCAATGTAGAGGAGACAGCATTGTGAGCAGCGAATACAGTAAGCTAAGTTGGAATAAGTACAAGTAAATCACTGTTTCACCTGGAAAGGAGTGTTTGTGGCCCTGGATGGTGGGAAGGGAGGAGGTGAAAGGGCAGGCGTTGCATCGCCCATGCTCACATGGGAAGGTGAGTGGTTGTTGGGGGTGTTACCAGAGCCAATGAGCCCTCAGCGTTAGGGATGGTCCTAGGATGTGGAAGTACATTGAATGGGGTGGAAGGGGGTGGCTGAATTCGGAGATGGTTTTCCCTGGGTCTTGCAACTTTTGGGAAGGGACTCGGAGTTCTACTCTTCAACTCATGTTGATGCACAGATTGTGTGCTGGAAAAATTCACATGCTCATAATGCACAGTTGTGTTTAAAAGCTCTCAACTATTGTGGGTGTTTATGGATTTTTAAAAAAAAAATTAGTCTGAGTTCAGGCTTCTGAGACCAGCTGAAGCCTTCAAGTTTAAAAAACAATTAGTGGGGGCATTAAAAGATACAAGACTTCATCCTAGAACAGAGAAGGTTAAGGGGAGATGTGATCGAGGCATTCAAAATAATGAATGGTTTTGACAGAGTAAATAAGGAGAAACTGTTTCCAGTGGCAGAAGGGTTGGTAACCAAAAGACGCAGAGTTAGGTAATTGGCAAAAGAGCCGGGTGACATGAGGAAACTTTTTTTATGCAGCGAGTTATGATCAGGAATGCACCGCCTGAGAGGACGGTGGAAGCAGATTCATTGGTAACTTTCAAAAGGGAGCTGGATAAATACTTACAGGATTATGGGGAAAGAGCAGGGGAGTGGGACTAATTGGATAGCTCTTTCAAAGAGCCAGCACTGGCACAATGGGCTGAATGGCCTCCTCCTGTGCTGTACTTACTATGATACTAGGAACCTCTGCCAATAGGCTTCTGTGGGCAATAATAGGAGATGCTACAGTGAGTCCCTGTAGATTTACCCCTCTCTTGGAAGCTATGGACTGTGCCTCCACCTGTTGCTTTTGATTATCGAGGAAAGATTAGTAGCTCACTTTTTGGAGAAAGCCTGTGAATTGTCTGTCTACAGCAGTGGTGTTTTTAGTGTATCCAAAATGTTAACAGGTGACAGCAAGTTCTTTGCCAATGTTCTATTCCAGTGCTCTCCTGGCCGGCCTCCCACTCCCACCCTCTGTAAACTTGAGCTCATCCAAAACTCTGCCGCCTGTTTCCTAACTCGCACCAAGTCCCGTTCACCCATCACCTCTGTGCTCGCTGACCTACATTGGCTCCCAGTCCGGCAACGCCTCGATTTTTACAATTCTCATCCTTGTGTTCAAATCCCTCCATGGCCTCGCCCCTCCCTATCTCTCTAACCTCCTCCAGGCCTACAACCCGCCGAGATCGCTGCGCTCCTCCAATTCTGGCCTCTTGCGCATCCCCGATTTTCGTCGGTTCGCTATTGGCAGCCGTGCCTTCAGCTGCCTAGGTCCTAAGTTCTGGAATTCCCTCTCTACCCCTCTCCCCTCCTTTTTAAGGTGCTCCTTAAAACCTACTTCTTTGACCAAGCTTTTGGTCACCTGTCCTAATGCCTCCTTATGTGGTTGTCAAATTTTGTCTGTTAACACTCCTGTGAAGCGCCTTGGGATGTTTTACTGCATTAAAGGTGCTATTATAAATGCAAGTTGTTTACATTGAATTTCAGGAGCAGTGGTCGTATTAGATTCTTTGAAATACTTGGCTGTTTATCATATCCCTACATTTTAGGTCTAATTTGTAGGTAGAAAAAATTGCAACATAAACCTTCTGTGTATTGTTTTCTTCACAAATGGGACCAACCGTTGAGTTGAAATCTTCACTTTTATGTGCCTGGTAAATAATGATAACCTTCTCCATGCGCTACTAAATGGCTTCTTTAATTTTCTAGGGATGAGGATGACATCAATGATGTGGCTTCTATGGCCGGGGTCAACATCAGTGAAGAGAATGCACGAATCCTTGCAACAAACTCCGAGTTGGTGGGTGCAGTAATCCGGTCCTGTAAAGACGAAGCATTCCTCTCCTCTGTATCGCTGCAAAAAAAAACTTTAGAAATAGGTAGGTGTCCCAGCACAACAGCTCCCAAGTTTTAAAGATATAAGGGGTAAAATGCAATTTCAGGAGAGATGCAAAACAGGCAGTATCAGATCAGCCGCCCATCGTGCGCTGTCTGACGACACCCAGCTCTACCTCACCACCATGCCTCTCGACCCCTCCACTGTCTGATTTGTCACACCGCATGAGCAACCTCCTCCAATTAAATATTGGGAAGACTGAAGCCATTATCTTCAGTCCCTGCTACAAACTGCGTTCCCTAGCCACTGACTCCATCCCTTTCCCTGGCCACAGAGTCCGAACCAGACCGTTTCCAACCCTGCCGTCCTATTTGACACTGAGCTTCCGACCCCATATCCTCTCCATCACCAAGACCACCTACTTCCACCTCCATAACATCGCCCATCTCCGCCCCTGCCTCAGCTCATTTGCAGCTGAAACCCTCATCCATGCCTTTGTTAGCTCCAGGCTCAACTATTCCAATGCTCCCCTGGCCGGCCTCCCACCTTGTACCCTCTGTAAACTTGACCTCAACCAAAACTCTGCTGCCCGTATCTTAACTCGCACCAAGTCCTATTCACCCGTCACCCCTGTGCTCACTGACCTACGTTGGCTCCTGGTGCAGCAATACCTCAATTTTAAAATTCTCATCCTTGTTTTCATTTCCCTCCATGGCCTCGCCCCTCCCCTGTAACCACCTCCAGCTCTACAACCCTCCGCAATCTCTGCACTCCTCCAATTCTGGCCTCTTGCGCATCCCCGGTTTCCTATGCTCCACCATTGGCGGCAGTGCCTTCAGCTGCCTCGGCCCAAAGCTCTGCATTTCCCGTCCCCAAAACCTCTCTATCTTTATCTTTCTCTCTTCTTAAGTCACTCCTTTAAAACCTACCTCTTTGATCAAGATTTTTGTCACCTGTCCTAATATTTCCT
Source organism: Heptranchias perlo (assembly GCF_035084215.1). Classification (NCBI taxonomy): domain Eukaryota; kingdom Metazoa; phylum Chordata; class Chondrichthyes; order Hexanchiformes; family Hexanchidae; genus Heptranchias; species Heptranchias perlo. The sequence continues at coordinate 5,102,804 of NC_090327.1, forward strand.
TATATGGTTCAGTGTCAAATTTTTGTCGATTGCTCCTGTGAAGCGCCTTGGGATGTTTTTACCACATTAAAGGTGCTATATAAATGCAAGTTGCTGGGTGTGTAACGGGCGGCCGATCCGGAAACGCGTGCTTTTGCGCCCCTGCCGATGTTGAATTTTACCCCTGAACGTTCCATATAAAATGGCCTGATGCCTTTGTTTTGTTTGAAATGAGGGAAAGATGAATGTTGATGTTTGAACACTTAATTTGTCTCCCAGGTAATGTGGAAATGTTCTGATTTTCAGCGCGCTTTTAGAAATATCTATTTCTCATCGCAACTTTGGTTTCTTTTTAATTCTATTCTGCTTAACAGACACAGTTTGGTTATTGGGCTGCGTGCTGTGGCTAGATCGGAAGGTTTTTTTTTAAAAAATAGTCACTAGAAATAGTGCATGATTTCTATCTGTTTAATCCATAAACTTTGAATTGTCATCTCAATAATTTAACGCTTTATCAGGGTTCTGGTGAATTTGTGTGGCTTTGTCTCATCAGACTGGTTAATCGTCGTCTGCTGAGAACATGTTGGGAACTGTATTTGCCTGCAAACAAATGCCGAGTCGATTACTAGGCATTTTGTTGGAGCTGGCACTGTACTTCAGATGTGGTGCCTTGAGGGCCCCCGCCCTCAATCATGTATATGAGCCATACAGGACCTCTCCTAGAAGTAGTGTTTTCTCATAAAGCTCCAGCGCACTGCAGGCTTTGGGTGTGAAAATTAGCCAGTGTTCCTAGAATCATAGAATGGTCGCAGCACAGGAGGCGGCCATTTGGCCCATCGTGCCCGTGCCGGCTTTAAGAGCAATCCAGTTGGTTCCACTCCCCCGCTCCTTCCCCGCAGCCCTGCAAATTTTTCCCCTTCAAGTATTTATCCAGTTCCTTTTTGAAAGCCGCGATTGAATCGGCCGCCTCCACCCTTTCAGGCAGCGCATTCCAGATCATAACTAGTTGCTGCGTAAAATTTTTCCTCATGTCGCCTTTGGTTCTTTAAATCACCTTAAATCTGTGTCCTCTGGTTCTCTACCCTTCCGCCAATGGGAACAGTTTCTCTTTATTTACTTTACCTAAACCCTTCATGATTTTGTGCACTTCTACCAAATCTCTTCTCAACCTTCTATGTTCGAGGGGGAACAACCCCAGCTTCTCCAGTCTATCCACGTAACTGAAGTCACTCATCCTTGGTACCATTCTAGTAAACCTTTTCTGTACCCTCTAAGGCCTTCACTTCCTTCCTGAAGTGTGGTGCCCAGAATTGGGCACAATACTCCAGTTGTGGCCAAACCAGTGTTTTATAAAAGGTTCAACATAACTTCCTTGTTTTTGTACTCTGCCTCTATTTATAGAGCCCAGGACTCCGTATGCTTTTTTTTAAACCGCTTTCTCCACCAGTCCTGCCACTTTCAATGATTTGTGCACATTCTGCTCCTGATTGTCATCCAGTCACACTTGACACTGATGTGTGTGGGCATTAGGTGAGATTTGATGGTTCATGCTGTCGAATAGCTTAATAATTCACTATCCAGGCTTGAGTATGCAGTTTTGACAGCTCAGTGAGGTACTAAAGTGTGGGGCCAACTGTGGAACTGTAGCACAGCGTGAGCTGCAGCCCCTTTGGAGAGGAGCATTAAAAAGCTACTTGCCGGAGCAACTTTTTTGGTGCAGCTTGTTGGAGCCCTGTCTGGACAGGATGATGCAAGCTCCTAATCTTGGTCATGAAGGTAAGCCACCCTATATGGAAGCAGAGTTGTATTGGGTGACACTTCTGCACTCCCTGCTGGGACAGTTATGGAGTGGCATTGGCAGTTGTCTGGGGTCTCTATCACACCTGCAATTGGTGCAGGAATTGGCAGAAAGAAAATTCCTCTTATTGGACTGAAGTAATTTTGGAACAAATGGTATACTGGACTGGCATCATGCCAATGTGAATGATAAAGACAAGGATTGTAAATTTCAATAATTTTCTTTTACAGGACTCTGCACTCACTACTTTAGATGATTTTTGCAGAATAACCAGGTCATTCTTGTTTCCAAATCCCTCTATGGCCTCGCCCCTCCCTATCTCTCTAACCTCCGAGATCTCTGCCCTCCTCCAATTCTGGCCTCTTGCACATCCCCAATTTTCATTGCGCAGAAGGCTCAGCCTCCAATGCTGCAGCAGAGATGTTTCCACTTGCGGGGGGCCAAAAAAAGAGTTACTATTAAATCCAATAGGGAATTCAGGAGAATTTTTTTTACCCAGAGTGGTGAGAATGTGAACTCGCTACCACAAGGAGTAGTTGAGGCGAATAGCGTAGATGCATTTAAGGGGAAGCTAGATGAACACATGAGGGAGAAAGGAATAGAAGGATGTGCTGATAGGGTGAGGTGAAGGAGGGAGGAGGCTCGTGTGGAACACCAGCGTGGATCTGTTGAGCCAAATGGCAGTTTCTGTGCTGTACATTCCATGTAATTCTATGTAAATTTCTGAGTGCTCCTGCCAAGCGCTTTGGGATATTTTTACTATTTTTTAAAGGTGCTATGTAAATACATGTTGTCTTTGTGGATACCAGTCTAAAACAAGGCTCTCTCTTTAATTTGGCATTAAATTCTGTTCAAATCAGAGCCTATAGGGATAACTGGTACAGGAAAGTGCAACAATTCACCCTCATTTTAGGAGGGAGAGAAGACATTAGATACTGACATTTGCATCCTATATAACTACGTACAACGCTCTCGCTCAAAGTACAACCATCATATTCAGTAATAAATACATGTTTTTTTCCAAGGGGCATGCTTTTCAGTGTATTTGGAGATGGTTACTAGGTTTACAGGTGTGACTTAAAAATACCATTCACCTACTTCACAATAGGATAGTGTCCCAAGGTACCTGTAATCATGTGACCTAATTATCTAAGTAAAATAATGTTCTTAACTGCAAGTGCTAAGCTGATTGTTTTCCATCTAGACCGTTAAATGGGTTGCTATAGCAGGGGAACTCCCCCCCCCCCCCCCCCCCCCCCCCCGGGTGTTTTGGCCAATATTTATCCCTCAACCAATATCACTAAAAAAACAGTGCCGTTTGTGGCACCTTGCTGCATGCAGATTGGCTGCCGTGTTTCCTATATTATAAAAATGACTACACTTCAGAAAGTACTTCATTGGCTGTAAAGCACTTTGGGACGTCCTGAGGTCGTGAAAGGTGCTTTATAAATGCAAGTTAGTTTGTTTTCCTTTCTACTTATGTTCCCTTCTTTGACTTCCTCCCTTTGCACAGCGCGTGCGGAAGTGGGTGTGAAGTACCTGTTGGCAAAGTTGGCGATGGTTTTGGTGGCGGGGAGGGGTGCGAAAGATAAGTGCACTGATTATGTTGGTCAACATATGTTAATTGGGATGTCAACATATGTTAAAGGGATGGTACTTCTGATTTTTCTGTTGATGATCTGAATTTATCCAAGTGGCACATGGAGGATGCGTTTCATTCTAGGAATGAAGAAGTCATATAATATAATCTTGATCTAAACACGCAGAGGTAAGAGATTATGGTCCTTTCTCCAGAGGCCAGCTTTTACATAGCCTGCAAGAGTCTCCTTGCTCCTTCTTGCATTGCGCTGTAGTGCTCCCATCACCAATCATCACTACTAGCCACTGGAATTGACTATATGCCGTGTAGCAGGATCACTGAAATAACGGTGCTCACATAACCAGTAATTACCCTTTCTCCCTCTCAGCCCACTGGAATGCTGATTGATGTTGAAGATATTTTCAGTTTTAGATTGCATAAAATGCATTGTGTAAGACATTTCAGTGTTCATTAGCCAGTAGACTGGTAATTGGAATTAAATGTTATCTGTTGTTAGACCAATAGCCTGCTTAAAAATTTAAATGTGTTCTGTTCATCTGTCCATAACGCGAACAGCATCTTGCATTTATGTTGCGCCTGGAGCGATTATCAAACCTAATTTGACACCGAGCCACATGAGATAGTAAGGACAGGTGACCAAAAGCTTGGTGAGAAAGGTAGGTTTTAAGGGGAGCGGCGGAGATGTTTAAGGAGGGATTTCTGGGGTTTAGGCTGAAAATGGTGGAGTGAAGGAAATCAGATGCACAAGAGGCCAGAATTGGAGGAGGGCAGAGATCTCGGAGGGTTGTAGGTCTGGAAGAGGTTACAGAGATAGGAAGGGGTGAGGCCATGAAGGGATTTGAAAACGGGGATGCGATTTATAAAATGGAGGCGTTGGCGGACCAGGAGCCAGCATAGGTTAACGAGCATCGGTGGGGCGGGGGGCGGTGGTCCTCACGATAAACTCTTGCCCAGAAACAGCTGGTGGTGGCTGTTCAGCTTCCTGTACGTATGCACAGTGCTCCGCAAAATGTAATTGTACCTCCGAAGGATTAAAGCCGCACATGTAACATAAATAAGAGGAGTAAAAGCAGAAAATGCTGGAAGTGTGCACTCTGCACGTTAACCTGCTTTTTCGCTTTACAGTTGCTGATGGATCTTCTGTACATTTCCAGCATTTTTTTGTGTTTGGTTCAAAAATTAACGTGCAACTTACTAGCTATTGGTAGATACGGAAGGAGATAAATATACTTAATTAAAAGACTGGCTTTTCAGCCAAGTGTGCCCTGAATACCTTTGGCTGATTTAAGTGATATTTGCACTGTTTATGTATCTCTCTCCAAAAGGTTGTGATTAAAAGGAGGCTGAATATAGAATTGTTTTTGGGTATTCTCTAGTTAATACAGCTAAAAGTGCTCGAGAGGCCTTTAGCCCCTGATAATACATAGGATGTCCTATCACTATTTATTTCAGCTTCATCCCTACTCATGGATGTGACTGCAGAATCTCTCTGCAGCCCTTTTTTTCAAGCCTCAAGTGAATACCGCGTTAGAGGTGGAAAGTGCCCTGTAACTGGAGTTAATTTAATTCCAACTGCGTTCTGCCCATGTAATTTGTTAATAAAATCCTGCCCTTTTTTTTAAATCTGAGATAGTTTTGACTATGTATTTAATTCTGTTACAGCTTTTCTTTTGTAAGAAATGAGTTGTGATGGTCTGTCTCACCTTTTTGACTTGCGTCAAAAGCAAAGGTCATTTTTAAAAACAAGGCATTTATCATCAAAAGCCAATTTCACTTCCTAAACAAAAACTAGGAAAAAAAAAACTGAATTTGATTCCATTTCTTTCAAGTTTTTTTTTTAAAAAAAGCACAAGTTGACTTGGAAGTATATTAAATGTTACTAAGACTGTGTGCAAACTGTTTCTTTTTAAAAGTTTTATAGTTGTCTTTAACAAATGGGAAAGTCTGATATCTTCTGGTACGTTCTGTGGCTTTCTTCCTTCACTGTAGCTTGATCTCACTTTTCCCCTGAGCAAGTTTCTGGAGCCTGCAAAAAAAAAAACAGCAAACGCCCAAGGTGCTGGTTTAATGAGTTTTTTTTTTCCTCCCCCCTTCGATTCTGTTGGTGATCTGTCAGGCCTACTGTTTCTCGTTTCCACACTCCTTTTTATGTAACTGCGTCACTGTATCATAGCAATCTGAAAGGAAGTGGGGGTAGAAAAGTGAACCCTTTTAAGTTGATTGAATCTTTGTCTGTAGACATCAGTTTTCTGAATATCATGAAACCTGATTGAAATGGTTATTTGAGTAACCGTTCCAGTGGAAAGAGAAGCATCTTTCAAACACTTTTTTTTTGTTGTAAGTTGCATTCCGTGCCCTCCTTTGCATGGTGTTTCCTTCAGTTTCCGTTACCCCTCCAGCACAAGTGATTTTGGCCCAGGAGAGTTTGCGGACCTCCCCAAAGGCACTTACTCCCGAATGTTGCTTCTATTAACTGAAAGGTGTGTACCCGTTGGAGGTGGGGGTGTGTGTGTGAGATTCATGCACGTTAATAAACTGCCAGAGGAACGGCATTTTTCCTTCAATCCCATGAGAAGAAACAAACAGTTCAGCGTTGTGCTTTTAGGTTTTCAGGCTTGAGCAAATGCATTGAAACTGGCCATTTAGAAATGACACGTTATTGCCATCTTCAGTTGATGGATAGGAATGGGCCTTTGTGTACTCAGAATCATACAGCACAGAAGGAGGCCGTTCGGCCCATTCTGCTTGTGCTAGTCAAATTTTTCCTTTTTGCTTGCCAAATTGGACTGTATATCTGAATTCACAGTTCTATGATAGTGAGTCTGCTTGTATGCGTTTAGCAGATTAATCATAGAGGTGTAATTATGGGACTGAGGGGTGCGCAGTGACCGAAGTGTTTTACATAGAATTTTACAGCACAGAACAGGCGATTCAGCCCAGCAGGTCTATACTGGTATTTGTTCTCCACACGATTCTCCTCCCACCCATCTTAATCTAATCCAATCAGCAGAGCCTTCTATTCCTTTCTCCCTGATGTGTTTATCCAGCTTCCCCTTAAATGCATCTATGCTATTTGCCTCAACTACTCCTTGTGGTAGCGAGTTCCACATTCTCACCACTCTCTGGGTGAAGATGTTTCTCCTGAATTCCCTATTGGATTTATTGGTGACTATCTTATATCCATGACCCCTAGTTCTGGTGGCTCCCACAAGTGAAAACATTTTCTCTACGTCTCCCCTATCGAACCCCTTCATAATTTTACCTCTATTAGGTCACCCCTCAGCGTTTCCTATTCTGGAGAAAAGAGCCCCAGCCTGTTTAGTCCTTCCTGATAAGTACAGCCTCTCAGTTTTGGTATCATCCTTGTAAATCTTTTTTGCACCTTCTCCAGTTCTTCTTTATCCTTTTTGTAATGGAGACTAGAACTGTACACAGTACTCCAAGTGTGGTCTAACCAAGTTAGTATCACAGCCTTTCTACTAAGGTACAAAAAATGCATCCCGGTCACCCACTTGTAACAATTTTATTTTAATAGTTTTATAATGCATCCCGGACAACCAGGATGCGTTGATTTGTGAGTTTATTTTCTTTATGGGAGGTATAACTCTTTAGATGACTGGGCTGTGATGGTGCCACACCTGATTACTTGTCCGCTTTAAACGCAATGGGGAGTCCACATGTGAAAGCGTTGCCCAAGGCAAGAGTAGGAGTGTTTAGCAGTATGTAATAATTAGGGGCACATCACGGGAAAGTCCTTCTTACTCATGGTATATATTCTATCCCTTAGTGTGCATTTCATCTGCATGATATGTTGTAATTTAAAAAATATATATATTGTTTCATTTTAATAATTATTACAAATGTGAAGGGTGCATCTCTCCAGCTACCCCTCCCTCCTCCCAGAAATCATTGAATGCTATCTTCAAAAATTCCCCAAACGGGGATTCATTATTGAAGAGAATTGCCTTCATGAAAAATGTTTGGCGAAAGTTTTGTTTTATCTGGAAAGAAACACACAACATTAATTGCATCCAAAACACATCACTGTGATTTCAGCGCATGCCACCAATGTGAGAAAAATATATACTGTGCTCCCCTTTGCCTCCAAACAAAAACACTTGCCAAACAATTTCACAAAACACTTCCCCTTCAAATTACTTGGCTGTTTTGGCTCCAGTTTCGGTGAATCACAGAGATAATGTAAATAATAGGGATAATTCTGTACTTGCCCTGTGAATGTTATAAATGTGTAGCTAGAGAATAATGAAACAGGAAAAAAAATTAAATGACATTTAAACTATTATGTCGTAGAGAGGAACCATTTTGGTTCAGTTCAGTAAACTGGGGTGTGAGACTGTTATAAAATGGTGCCTATATACCACAACTATTCTACATTCATATAGCGCTTTTTAATATAGTAAAATATCCCAAGGCATTTCACGAGCGTTACTAAACAAAATTTAACACTGAGCCACATAGGGAGATATTAGGACAGGTGACCAAAAGCATCTTAAAGGAGGCGGAGAGGTTTAGGGAGGGAATTCCAGAGCTTGGGGCCTAGGCAGCTGAAGGCACAGCTGCCAATGATGGAGCGAAGGAAATCAGAAATTTGCAAGAGGCCAGAATTGGAGGACCGCAGAGATCTCGGAGGGTTATAGGGCTGGAGGAGGTTACAGATATAGGGTGACATTACCACAGGCCTCTGATTTGAGTGACCAAGACAAGATTTGCAGCCATGTCCATTTATACTGTATAAATTCGTTGCATTGAAAATTCCTATGTCCGCCTGCACCATTGGGATTTCCAACTCGAAAGGTTAAAGGGACATTGGTAACTTGGGTGCATAAGTCTAAGGGATAGGAGGCCGAGATATATTGGTGAACAGATGTTTTTCTGACTGGAATGAAGTATGCAGTGGGGTCTCCCAGGGATTGGTATTGGGACCATTGCTTTTCTTATATATAAATGGCCTGGGCATAGGGAGGACAATATTGAAGTTTCTGGATGATCCAAAACTTGGCCACATAGCAAATAGTGAGGAGGATAGTGGCAGAATTCAGGAGGGCATACAGACTAATGAAATGGGCAGACACATGGCAGATACAGTTTAATGCAGATAAGTGTGAAGTGATGCACTTTGGGAGGAACAACATGGAGAGGCAGTATAAGCTAAATGACACCTTGGGGTGCATATACACAAATCTTCGAAGGTGGCAGGGCAGGTTGATACGACGGTTAAGAAAGCGTATGGGATACTTAGCCTTGTAAATAGGGGCATTGAATACAAAAACAAGGAAGTTATGCTAAACTTTTACAAATTACTGGTTAGGCCTCAGCTGGAGTATTGTGTACAGTTCTGGGCACCACACTTTAGGAAAGATGTCAAGGCCTTGGAGAAGGTGCAGAAGAGGTTTACCAGGATAATACCAGGGATGAGGGACTTCAGTTATGTGGAGAGATTGGAGAAGCTGGGATTGTTATCCTTAGAGCGGAGAAGGTTAAGGGGCGATTTAATAGTTGTTCAAAGTAATGAGGGGTTTTGATAGAGCAAGTAGGGAGGAACTGTTTCTTCTGGCAAGTGGGTCGGTAACCAGAGGCAAAAGAACTGGAGGGGAAATGGGTTTTTTTTTTCCCCAGAGGTTTAAGATCTGGAACGCACTACCTGAAAGGGTGTTGGAAGCAGATTCTATAGGAACTTTCAAAAGGCAATTGGACATGTATTTGAAGAGAACTGATTTGCAGGGTTATGGGGAAAATGCTAGGGTGTGCGACTAAATTGGACAGCTCCTTCAAAGAGCGGGCACGACTGGCCGCAAGGCCTCCCTTCTGTGTTGTAAGATTCTCTGAAGTGTCCAAATTTACCTGCAGTACCTATTGGCGCCTCCCTGATAGGTGTTTTCAGTGTTAGACGTGTCACTGGCCTGCCTGTCGCATAATGCACACTGCCTTGCGTGACGCTCTAGCTGTTGTTTTGTAGTGAGTAAATAGTTTTCATCAGGCCCCATGAGCAGACCCACCCGAGAGGACCTCTGATCACTCCTTTGCACACTGGGTGACCAGAAAATAAACAAAAAAGGTAGGCACAAAAATGCAGCCAGGCGTTGAGGAGCCACACCTTTGGGTAATGGAAGGGGGGCTGCGACCTCTGGCACTCTACATAAGTGTGAAAAAATTGATTAGTCTCGGCCACAAATGGGCGTGCAGCCAAGACACCAGAAGTGGCTCATGTACATTTGATGCCACGACTCCATCAATAAGGAATTCAGGAGAAACTTCTTTACCCAGAGGGTGGTTAGAATGTGGAACTCGCTACCACAAGGAGTGGTTGAGGTGAATAGCCGATGCATTTAAGGGGAAGCTTTATAAACAAGTGAAGAAAGGAATAGAAGGATATGTTAGGGTGAGATGAAGTAGGGTGGGAGGAGGCTCGTGTAGAGCCTAAACACTGGCATAGATCAGTTGGGCCAGATGGCCTATTTCTTAGCTGTAAATTCTATGTAATCACTCTCTTAATTCCCCGGTGGGGCCGGGCAGTTTCCCCAAATGCGAGGCTCCCATCTGGGGACCTTCTCGTGCTATTCGGCGGGATGCTCCACCAAGGTGTGTCCGGTGGTAGACGAGGGCGAGGCAGCAGAGCGTGCGCAACTGCAAGGAAATCCTTCCATGCAGAATGCGTTGGCGTGGAGCGGATTTCTGAGGGAAAGCTAAAGTAGTGGTGCAGAGATTTCAGGGATGGGGCGGTGGTTTTGGGGCCTCGTGCCAATGGGCAGCCCGGTCTAAGTAGGATAAGATCGGAGGGAACCACTCCTGAAGGTAAGAATTAAATTTCACTTTTAAATATCTTCTAAATGGTACCTTTTTTAAAAAAAAAAGTTTTGCCCTCATGTTTTCTGGAGCTCCACTGCCCTTATTTTCCTCCTTCAGACATTTTCAAGTGTCCTCTGTTCTGCCTCTGCCATTGGCCATGGGCCCCACCTCACTCCAATGTGGTTGCTTTCTTGCACCCCTTCCCCAGCTCAGCTGGTGTCTTTTTTTTTTCCCCCCTCCCCACTACCTGTGCCCTTTGCACTTTGTGCAGATGCAGCTGAAGATCCGGATTCTTTCCCCTCAGTCTGGTTCAGTAATAACTGAAGTCGAATACATTTTAAAGTCCAACACATCTTTAATAGCAGGGTTCTTAGTCTGCAGCATTGATTTGGACTCCTGATAGAGTCCCTCTATGCTGGCAGAGCAAGAACAAAAACATACAGAAATCCACACGTTTTTATACAGATGAATAGGGTTGGAACATACTTAACGAGGGTCAACACCAATCATAAGCCGGGCATAGGTTGCCATGCGAGGTTACATTATTTCCGACCAATCATAAATCGTCCATGTGCTGATCATGCTGCTGTTAGACATCAAAGGGGATAACTTCCTCATCTTCCAACTTGGAATGTTCTTCCCTGTTCCTTCTGTTCCTTATCTCCCAACCTGGAATGTCTTCCAACTTTGGCTAAGCTCGTTACCTATATTGATCTGCCATAAACATGGAGACATTCAGACCAGTCCTTGACTCACATCAAAGACCTATTATTGATAAGACAATGCAGGCCTGCTGACTAAGCAAACATATGGCCCAGCAGGAGGGCCAGGCCACTTGTATCAATCTCAGTTACTAACTAATTAACCCTTTCTAACCATTTTGCATTCTGCTTCTTTGCCACGTAGACATTTTAATATTTTACCGAAAACTGACCATGTAGGGATTCTCACAGCCAGCTGGCCCATCCAACCTTGTGCTGCCAATCACCTATCTGCTCCATTCTACCGATCACTCCCTCAAACTAGAGGCAGGAGATGAGACCTTTTATCCATCGATCATAATACACTGGTTCGGCTTTAGCTGGAGTATTGTGTCCAATTCTGGGCACCGCACTTTAGGAAGGATGTGAAGGCCTTGGAGAAGGTCAAGAAAGATTTACTAGAATGGTTCCAGGGATGAGGGACTTCAGTTATGTGGATCGACTGGAGAAGCTGGGGTTGCTTTCCTTGGAGCAGAGGAGGTTGAGAGAAGATTTAATAGAAGTGTTCAAAAACCATGACTGGTTCAGACAAAGTGAATAGAGAAACAGTTCCCATTGGCAGAAGGGTCGAGAACCAGAGGACACAGATTTAAGGTGATTGGCAAAAGAATCAAAGGCAACATGAGGAAAAACCTTTTTACACAGCGAGGAGTTATGATCGGGAATGCGCTTCCTGGAAGGGCGGTGGAAGCAGATTCATTTGTGACTTTCAAAAGTATTGGATAAATACTTGAAGGGAAAAAGTTTGCAGGACTAAGGGGAAAGAGAAGGGGAATGGGACTAACTGGATTGCTCTTACAAAGAGCCGGCACCGGCTCGATGGGACAAACGGCCGCCTCCTATGCTGTAACCATTCTATGATTCTATAAATTATTATGCTTACAGGGAAAGGATCTACTCCGTTTTCGCCCTCCCTGCTCCTTCCTTTTCTCCCTCCATTCCCCCTCCTCTCTTCCACGTTTCCTCTCCCCTTGTTGGAATGTACAGGGAATTGCTCTCTGAGCAGAACATACCAGAGTCAGAATGTCTGCAGCCTCTTAATTGCGCTTACCAAACAAACTTTTAAAAAAAAATCAAAGCAAGAATTTTGGCCTAATTGATCCGTGAACTCACCCAGTGTTACTAGGATTTAGACTTAGTCTTAAAGATTCATAGCTACTTCTTAGCTGCAGGATAATGCATTATGCATCACATGGCATAATGTTCCTGTCCTTGTAGTATATTCAATGACATGAGAAGCAACACAGGAAATTCATTAGGGTTTATATAATATCGCTGTGGTGGTTTTTTAAAATGTCCCTGTGATGTCTTGTTTCCTTCTTTCTCATGGATGTCTGTTTCTCTGGTTATCCTACCTGTGTAGGTCACCAATCATATTACATTATAACTTTTCTCAGATTGGTTATTTCTGCATCTTGTCTCAATCACAAAAGAAGGTGCGATCACTGATTGCTTTTCTTATACTGGTTACTGTAGAGACTTAAGTTGTTGAGATGCACAGGATGCACTGCAGCAACTCACCAAGGCTTCTTCGACAGCACCTCCCAAACCCGTGACCTCTACCACTTAGAAGGGAAAGGGCAGCAGGCACGTGGGACCAACACCACCTGCACGTTCCCCTCCAAGTCACACACCATCCCAACTTGGAAATATATCGCTGTTCCTTCATTGTCACTGGGTCAAAATCCTGGAACTCCCTACCTAACAGCACTGTGGGAGAACCTTCACCATACGGACTGCAGCGGTTCAAGAAGGCAGCTCACCATCACTTTCTCGAGGGCATGATGTGGAGATGCCGGTGATGGACTGGGGTGGAGAAATGCAAGGAATCTTACAACACCAGGTTATAGTCCAACAGTTTTATTTGAAAATCACAAGCTTTCGGAGCTTTTCTCCTTCGTAGTTTCCTTTTGTTTAGATGACTTGGAATTGGGTGTACAGGGCACAATTTCAAAATTTGCAGATGACACAAAACTTGGAAGGGTAGTGAACAGTGAGGAGGATAGTGATGATAGACTTCAAGAGGACGTCGACAGGCTGGTGGAATGGGCAGACACATGGCAGGTGAAACTTAACAGAAGTGCGAAGTGATACATTTTAGCAGGAGGAACGAGGAATGGCAATATAAACTAAATGGTACAATTTTAAAGGGGGTGCCAGAACAGAGACCTGGGGGTATATGTGCACAAATGTTTGAAGGTAGTAGGACAGGTTGAGAAAGCGGTTAAAAGAGCATATGGGATCCTGGGCTTTATAAATAGAGACATTGAGTACAAAAGTAAGGAAGTTATATTGAACCTTTTATAAAACACTGGTTCGACCATAATTGGAGCATTGTGTCCAGTTCTGGGCATCGCACTTTAGGAAGGATGTGAAGGCCTTAGAGAAGGTGCAGAAACGATTTACTGAAATGGTTCTAGGGATGAGGGACATCAATTATGTGGATAGATTGAAGAAGCTGGGGTTGTTCTTGGGGCAGGGAAGGTTAAGAGGAGATTTGATAGAGGTATTCAAAATCATGAAGGATTTAGATAAAGTAAATAAAGAGAAACTCTTCCCATTGGCAGAAGAGTCAAGAACCAGAGGACACAGATTTAAGATGCCAAAGAACCAAAGGCGACATGAGGAAAAACTTTACTACGCAGCGAGTAGTTATAATCTGGAATGCGCTGTCAGAAAGGGTGGTGGAAGCAGATTAAGTCGTGGCTTTCAAAAAAGAATTAGATAAATACTTGAAGGGAAAAAATTGCAGGGCTATGGGGAAAGAGCAGGGCAATGGGACTAACTGGATTGCTCTTAAAAGAGCTGGCATGGGCTCATTGGCCACTTTTTGTGCTGTAACCATTGAGTTCTCACCTCCTAGCTGGAACAGGAGCAGGCCATTCAGCCCCTCGAGCCTGTTCTGCCAATTAGATCAGGGCTGATCTGTATCGTAACTCCATCTACCCACCTTGGTTCCATAACCCTTAATACCCTTACCTAATAAAAAAATCTACCTTTCAGTTTTGAAATTTTCAATTGACCCCCAGCCTCAACAGTTTTTTGGGGGAGGGTATTCCAGATTTCCACTCTCCTTTTGTGCGAAGTGCTTCCTGACATCACCCCTGAATGGCCTAGATCTAATTTTAAGGTTATGCCCCTTTTTTTGTTCTGCACTTCCCCCACCAGACGAAATAGGGTGGATAAAGAGAAACTATCAACTGCTTTACCGCTGTGTGAATGCCTCTCTTTATTCTGCTCACTGGACCCCAGCAGCAGTGCCTGTCCCACCTCTTGGCCACATGCACAGTTTGCCTTCCGTCTGCAGGCTCCACGCCTCTGGTACAGCCTGCCTCCTACACGCTCCGTGCTCCAGCCAGATGTATGAAAGTAGCAGCTTCAACAGCACTAAATAAAGATCTAAAAATAACGCCTAACGTTAGATCAACCACCTGGTGCCAATGGTAAACGCCTACCTGTGCTATCTTATTTGGGACTTTTTTTGTCGTCTTGCTAATTTATTGCATTAAACTAATTTTTTTTTTTAAAAAGTCAAATGATTCCTGCTTCAGGATCCGTTTGATCTTTTGCTTTTTAATTTTTAAAATTTCATCTCTCAAAGTAACGTGTGTGTGTGTGTGTGTGTGTGTGTGTGTGAAATCTATTGTAACCATTTTAAATAAATGCATGTTTCTGATGCTCATTACCTATTTCCACCAAGCTGTGCTTTTCCTCCTGTGATCTCTTTAATACAGTACTTGTCTTCCAAGTGACCTCGAAAGAGAGTGCTTGAGGCAAAATAAAATATGTATATTTTCCATTGCTTGGGGACAGCTTTTAGTTGTGAGATGAATGGTTATTTGAAGTTGTACTGTTAAGAATCCTGATTCCTACCCTTCCAATCAATAAAACAGACTTTTAAAAAAAAATATAGCACACACAAAAATTATGATCTCATTTTCCAGGGAACTGGATTCCTAATGAACAGGAGTCAAGTTGAGTTTCCGACTTCCCAAAGAATTGTGTGCTGCATTTTTGGGCGAGATGAAAAGTAATGCAGCCAATTGTTTTGAGCCGTGTAGGACGAGCAATCATTGACACATTCTTCCTCTTCTACAGGGAAGAGACATGGTGTGACAGAGGTGAATTCCGACGTATTGAGCACCATATCTCACGCAACGCAAGAGCGCTTACGGGAACTTGTGGAAAAACTCACTGTAATTGCACGGCATCGGTTGATGGTGTATAAGGTTTGCCATTCTTTGCACAATTTGTGTTGATAAATAATCATTTCTTATACATACATAAAATGTACAGCACAGAAACAGGCCATTCAGCCCAACTAGCCCATGCTGGTATTTATGCTCCACACGAGCCTCCTCCCACCCCTCGTCATCTAACCATATCTGCATAACCTATTCTTTTCCCCCTCATGTGTTTATCCAGGTTCCTGTTCAATGCATCTAATGCTATCGCCTCAACTACTCCTTGGTACCAAGTTCCACATTTTCACCACTCTCTCTGGGTAAAGAAGTTTCTCCTGAATTCCCTATTGGATTTATTAGTTACTATCTTCTATTTATGGCCCCTAGTTGTGGATTTCCCCCCAAGTGGAAACATCGCTACGTCTATCCTATCAAACCCTTTAGTTATCTTAAAGACCTGTCTCAGGCCACCCCCTCGGTCTTTTTTCTAGAGAAAAGAGCCCCCGCCGATAGAGTCTTGATAGTTTTAACCGCTCCATTCTGGTATCATCCATATAAATCTTCTCCAGTGCCTCTTTATCCTTTCTGTAATATGGAGACCAGAACTGTACACAGTATTCCAAGTGTGGTCTAACCAAGGTTCAATACAAGTTTAACATGAATTCTCTGCTTTTCAATTCTATCCCTCTAGAACCGAACCCTATTGCTTTGTTTGCTTTTTTTAAGTGATTGCTGGTACTTTGATTCCCAGCAGTTCATTTTGTTTCTAACCCAGCATCCCCTTGCAAGCTGCTGTTTGCAAAATAGAATTTCTTTGCCACAGGGAAGGCGCTTCACAGGAGCATTATCAGACAAAATTTGACACCGAGCCACATAAGGAGTCATTAGGACAGGTGACCAAACGCTGGGTCGGAGGTAGGTTTTAAGGAGGGTCGTAAAGGAGGAGAGAGAGGTTAGAGGGGTTTAGGGAGGGAGTTCCAGAGCTAATGGCCTTGGCAGCTGAAGGCATGGGCGCCAAAGTGGAGTGATTTAAAATCGGGGATGGACGAGAGGCCAGATTTGGAGGAGTGCCGAGATCTGAAGGTTGTAGAGCTGGAGGAGGTTACAGCGATTGGGGGGGGGCAGTGAGGCCATGGAGGAATTTGAAAACAAGGATGAGAATTTTAAATTCTCAAGAGGGATTGGAGGATAGTCTATAAATTGACGTGCTACCCCTCATTCAGTGAAGGAGCCTTGTGCTCCCCGTCTGACGCCTATACCACTGATGGATAGTGGCTTATCCAAGTGGGGATTTTTCCGTTGATCACGTTCACCCAAGTGGCTTTCTGACCTTCCGGCATGTTTTCAGTGTGTGAATTGAGGGGGTTAAGTTTCAATGCTCAGCCGAAAAGCCACCACTACTGCTAGTGAAATTAGTCTTTCTGGATTATTGGGTGGGTGGCACTTAAAAGAATCAAGAGGCTCATTTCCTTGCTTGGTAACAACAACAACTTGCATTTATATAGTGCCTTTAATGTAGTAAAACTTCCCAAGCTGCTTCACTGGAGTGTTATCAAACACAGTTTGACACCGAGCAACTTGAGATATTAGGACAGGTGACCAAAGGTTTGCTCAAAGAGGTAGGTTTTAAGGAGTGCCTTACAGGAGGAGAGAAAGCCAGAGAGGTTGAGGGAGGAAATTCCAGGGCTTTTAGGGCCTAGAAAGCTGAAGGCACGGCCGCCGATGGTAGAGCGATGGAAATCGGGGATGCGCAAGAGGCCAGAATTGGAGGAGCGCAGAGATCTCGGAGGGTTGTAGGGTGCAAGAGGCCAGAGGTACTGGTTTAAGGTGCTAAACTGTAACTCTGGGGGTGCCTTAAATTTCTAACAGCCGCTGTCACAGTGTTGCTGACGGGAACCTGCCGTGTTCATAAATTTAATGGCTTGCACAGAGAATTCCTCAGGATTGTAATACCAGATTTCTCATTCACCCCTCTCTCTTTTTGAAACATATCTTTTCATATATGACTTTAAGCTTCGTTTAAGTTTTTAATTAAAGTTCAGTCAGCAACATACTACGTATCCTCTTCAACCACAGGCCGCAATTCCCAAATCCAGAGTAATTTGCTTTTAACTTTAGACATCTAACTCCAAACCACACAGACAATTATGTTTTAAGAGCTGATCTCCTCATAAAGAAAAAAATTAGTAAAAAAAATTATAAGTAATTTCCAAAGGGAGGTTATTTATGTTGCTTGCCTTCGAGCAGGTCACTAATTCAGCTGGCTGGGTAACCAGGGTTCAATAATGTGCACTTGATGTGCTGTTGTGTAGACTGAACTTGGAATCATAGAATAATATTTTCAAAAGACATTCGATAAGGTGCAACACAAGAGGTTGATACACAAGATAAGGGCTCATGGGATTGGGGGTATATATTTGCACGGATTGAGGATTGGTTAACTGACAGAAAACAGAGAGTAGTAATGAACGGGGTCATTCTCAGGTTGGCAGGTTGTAGCTAGTGGGGTACCGCAAGGATCGGTGCTTGGGCCTCAGCTATTTACAATCTATATTAATGACTTCGATGAAGGGACTGAGTATAATGTATCCAAGTTTGCAGATGACACCAAGCTAGGTTAGAAAGTAAGCTGTGAGGAGGACAGAGTCTGCAAAGGGATATGGACAGGTTAAGTGAGTGGGCAAGAATGTGGCAGATGGAGTATAATGTGGGGAAATGTGAGGTTATTCACTTTGGAAGGAAAAACAGAATTTTTTTCAAATGGTGAGAAACTATTAAATGTTGGCGTTCAGAGAGACTTGGGTGTCCTTGTACATGAAACAGAAAGTTAACATGCAGGTACAGCTAGCAATTAGGAGGGCAAATGGTATGTTGGCTTTATTGCAAGGGGTTTGGAATGCAAGAGTAAGGAAGTCTTGCTGCAATTGTACAAGGCTTTGGTGAGACCACACCTGGAATACTGTGTATAGTTTTGTTCTCCTTGCCTAAGGAAGGATATGCTTGCCTTAGAGGAGGTGCAATGAAAGTTCACTAGATTGATTCCTGGGATGCGAGGCTTGTCCTATGAGGAAAGATTGAATGGAATGGACCTCTTCACGCGAGATTAGAAGAATATGAAGTGATCTCATTGAAACATGTAAGATTCTAGGAGGGCTTGACAGGGTAGATGCTGAGAGGATGTTTCGCCTGGCTTGAGAGTCTAGAACTAGGGGACATAGTCTCAGGATAAGGGGTCGGACATTTAGTACTGAGATAAGGAAAAACTTCTTCACTCTGAGGGTCAAAAATATTTGGAATTCTACCCCAGAGTGCTGTGGATGCTCAGTCGTTGAGTATATTCAAGACTGAGCTCGATAGATTTTTGGACTCTGGCCTCAACTCCACTTTCCCTCCCAGTCCCCATATCTCTCGATTCCTCCAAAGATCAGCCATGATCTGATTGGATAGCGGAGCAGTCTCGAGGGGCCGTATGGCCTACTCTTGCTCCTATTTCTTATGTTCTTAATGGATACAGCACAGAAGGAAGATATTCGGCCCATCGTGCCTGTGCCGGTTCTTTGAAAGAGCTATCCAATTAGTCCCACTCCCCTGCTCTTTCCTCAGAGCCCTGCAAATTTTTCTTCAAGCAAATATCCAATTCCCTTGTCTGAAAAAACTAAACAAATGGGAACTCTTATTATAATACAGCAGTTATCCTAATTTGTCTTTAAAACGATGATGGGGTTTGATAGGGTGGACGTAGAGAAGATATTTCCACTTGTGGGGAATCCAAAACTAGGGGCCATAAATTTAAAATGGTCACCAATAAATCCAATAGATAATTCAGGAGAAACTTTTTAACCCAGAGAGTGGTTCAAACATGGAACTTGCTACCATGATTCTATGAATCAGAACTTTGTAGGTGTCTGTATGGTGGTGTCATAAATTCCTGAATGCAGTGCAACCTCTTGCCAGGTAGTGAGAATTGCTGATGGGAGACATCTGGACAACAAATGGAAGCAGCGTGGAATGAGCTGCTCGTCAGCCTTCCGTTTTCGAGAAATGGCATGATCTTAAATGGAATCAATCTTTAATGTTAATATTGGCTGAAAGATGGGGGGGGCGGGGGGGTGGTGAGAAGAGATTTGTATCACGTAACAACAGCTCGCTCTTATATAGCGCCTTTAATGTCTAGGCGCTTCACAAGAAACGTTATCAAACAAACTTTGCGATTAGGAGAGGTGAGCAAAAGCTTGGTCAGAGAGGTTTTAAAGAGCGTCTTAAAGGAGGAGAGAGAGGTGGAGAGGTTTAGGGAGATGAATTCCAGGGTTTAGGGCTTAGGCAGCTGAAGGCACGGCCGCCAGTGATGAAAATCAGGGGTGCGCAAGAGGCAAGAATTGGAGGAACGCAGAGACCTCGGAGGGGTGTAGGGCTGGAGGAGGTTACGGAGACGGGGAGGAGGCGAGACCGCGGAGGGATGAGAATTTTAAAATCAGGGCAGTGCAGGGCCGGGAGCGCGTGCAGCACTGAGACCTTTCCATTGGATATACTGCCGTGCACTTACAACATCCACTGGGAGCCACCTATTGATAGCAAAATGGTATTTCACAAACTTCCCTTCACGTACCTGGTCGAGTACATGTTAGAATTCAAGTTGGGAGGCCGCTCACATCCCTTTATGAAAGGGGTGGGAGGGGGGGCGGTGGGGGAGAGCGTGGACAGGAAGTTGAGCTTACGACCCTGGACTGAAATTGCAGTCTGCAAACAACCAGTGGAATTTAGCTCGATACAGTTCATCTCTCTAAGCGTCACGATGGTTTTGCACGTGGTATTTTTTAAAGTTGATTTGATTCTAACAAGTAGATGTTAAGTAGCTTGCACTGCAAGCTCTAATAACTTAAGTGCTTGCATTGTGGAGGAATTCACTGCAGAATTTCTTTTGAGCAAACTGTACTTGAAAGGGCAGCATTTTTACAGCTTGACTCACTGGCTGCTGACCCCGCAGGAGGATGACCGATACAACCTACTGAACGACACCCGGTCTCAACTGAAGTTTTTTGAGCAGTTGGATCGATTAGAGAAACAGCGAAAAGATGAAGACGAAAGAGAAACGATGCTACGATTAGCAAGGGTAAGAATAGCTTTCATTCCAGTCATATAATTGGGTGTTTCTGGATACTATAGGGTGCTTACTGGCGTCATTGTCTTGCTGTGTGTTGGCGTATCTGTAGCCCTGACTGCACAGAGTGACGTTGGTCTGTCTGAGTTGGATTTTGACCATCACCTAGTTTACTGAAAATGCTTCTTGTTGGGATAGCTTTTGTTAATATTAGCTACACATTCCTTCATTTACAAATGGTGTAGTGTTGTGTAAACGGTTCCCAAACGAAAGCAGTGGAGTTTCATGGTCAAATCCCAGTGGCCCTACTGCTTTTAGATCTTCAAGTATTCTTCAGTATTCCAATAGACCAGTGATGCTCGGATGGATGACCGAAACTGAGAACTTGTATTCTTGCGTCGTTAAGATTGACAAACATGTAAAACGAATAGAAAGTAAGAAAATGCCAGCTGGGAGGCAGGTGGCAAAAGTTGAAAATAAAAATGTGAAGTGAAAATGGTGTGGGGAGGGCAGATGTGACAGATAACCACTATAAGAATGTGATTTTTTGGGAATTACAGCATCTAAACTTTGAAAATTGAGACCACGGGTTCCTGCGTATACAAGCCGTGGGTCAGTAACTGAAAACAAAATGATCTTTGACCCCTCTAATGTGGTCAAAGATGGCCCTGGGAGTGGCATTAGTTCACAGTGCTGCAATGCCCACTACCACACATGGTATTCTTTTTCCCGTATGTCATTGCCTCTCATTGACCGATGTAGATGGAGTGCAGACGTGCAAGTGTGTACCTGTCGTAATGTTGCAGTGGTGCACAGTTGTTCTGTACTTTAGCTGCGTAGTAGGAATTAAAGATACCCCTCGGAGTCGGGGGGGGGGGGAGGGGGTGTGGGGCAACAAGACTGACCCTTGTGCAATCCTGATCAAAGTTTTCTATTACTAGATATCAGTTAAGTAACTTGAGCTTCATCTCGATCACCTACTGGGCTTTCGCCAGAACTCCAGGGCAAAGGATGGGGGTCAGCGGTCAACCCCACAGTGCGCACCCTCCTCCTTTACAAAAACACACGGGTCTAAATAGGTCTTCAGTTCAATCTGAGTTTCTGAAATTCACTTCCTCGACATGTCTGAATCTGATTTTAAAGAATCCATACACCACAATTCAATATTATTGGGACTGTAACCAGGGAGCCTAATTTTAGTAGGTGTAGTTCACACTGCTACATTTGGAACTATTTTCCCCAGGTTGGGAATAAAGCACATTATTGGAACAGAACATGAAAAATGGTTTAATTCCCTCTGTTGACATTATTCACCTTGATCAGATAAAAAATATATTTTTTTTGCATTAGGAGCTGGCAGACACAAGGTTAAGACACAGAAATGCAATTTTTGTGAGCCTTCCCTGGAGTGCCTGTTTAATGGAATGATTTAATCTATATATAATCTGAAATAAACGTGTGGTAATAGCTGATGAGGATGTTCAGAAATCTGTTCCAATCATAAAAGGCTGTTGTGATCGTAAAACATTGTTTAAGGTTAAGATCATTAATATATCTAATTCTGATACCTGGGGAAAGGGGACATTTTTTTAAAGTTCATTTTCAAGTCATTCCCAACCTCATGGTGGTAGGATCACTGACTACAACTCACCCAGTTACCACAGCAAATGAAGGAAGCAAAGCTGCCTTGTACAGATGAATTTTCACAACTCAGCCACTCTGAAGTCTGACCCCATCTGCTCAACAGACTTCAGTCTTGCCCAGTGCAAAAGCAATACCTCTTCAATACTGCACGTAACAGGGGGATTTAGAAACACTGTGTCCTTAAGCTGAAAAACTTCTTTTTGGAATCATTTTATCCAATAGTAGAAACCAAAATAGGTGCAAGAGAATTGAGCAGTCCCGCAGCTGGTCCAATGCTTGTGCTAAATGGATCTGCTTTATTTCGAGGTGAAGGAGTACGGTGGTCGACTTTGTAAATACTGTTAATCCACAAAGTAATTGGTGTTGCACAGGTAACAAACCACTTGTTTGAGTCTAATTTCTGTTAGTGCTTAATGACTAGAGTTTGAACTCCCAATTTTGGATTCGTTTGAAAGGAATTGATAGGGTAGATGGAGAGAAACTTTTTCTGCCGGTGGGGGAGTCCAGGACAAGGGGGCATAACGTTAAAATCAGAGTCCGGCCATTCAGGAGAAAAGTTAGGAAACACTTCTTCACGCAAAGGGCGGTAGAAGTGTGGAACTCTCTCCCACAAAAAGCAGTAGATGCTAGCTCAATTAATAATTTTAAATCTGAGATCGATAGATTTTTGCAAGCCAAGGATATTAAGGGATATGGAGCCAAGGCGGGTAAATACAGATCAGTCATGATCTCATTGAATGGCGGAACAGGCTTGGAGCTGAATGGCCTACTCCTGTTCCTATGTTTAGTTTCTATATTTTTGTACCTTTTTTTTTTGTGTCCTTCAAAATGCAGCGTGGGAAAGACACAATTTATGATTTTGCTGTTAGTAAAAAATTTCTTTATAATTTTTTACTAGAACACATTTCTGAAGTTGATTTTTGCACAATTTCGCCATTCCCGATTCTGACGTCCTAACCAGCCTGGCCAGATAATGTCCTGGCCGACCGGTTTGGCATACCTCAGGAGAGTCCCAATGGGCTCTGCGGCTCATTACCAGCTCCTACCACCTGCGGCAATATTGAGCCATCATTGTCTTTGCTCAATGTGAATCTAAAATGCATCTGCAGTTTTTCGTTCCCTGCTCCTGCTCTCCACCCCTGCCCCCCCCCCCCCCCCAGGCTTTGTCTGATGGGTAAAAACAGAATTAATTAGTTTTGAATAAAAATAACTTGCAGAGTAACTTGGAAGAGCTGCTGTTTTAGAATTCACTGGCCAAAAATTTCTCATTAAATTCCCATGCTTTCTTTTGTGTTTTTCTCTGTTCCTGTTTTTTTTAAAAAAAAAGAAAATGCAATATTTGTATTGTAAGTAGTGATTGCTGAAGGCGGCAGCGAGAGCAAGTTATAACTGACGTGGGGTTGTGTAACCCAGCATTTGTGGGTCAACTGAGTCGCACCAGTGGAGGGAGAGGCAAAGGGCCCGATTTCTCCAATCGTCCGCTCCTGGCACAAGCCTCCAGCAGGTACTGGAAAATTCCCGGCAAACTTTCCCACAGACTTTTGCGTCCGCTAACTTCAATTATCCAAAGAGTGGCTGTGGTTCCAGGTGACTGCCTCTCGTATCAAGTCAAGGGAAAACTCTTGGTACATTGGCCTGAATTTGACCATGGCGAGAATAGAATGAGTCTGAGCTTCCCCTGATGGTTCACAACAAGCTGAAGAATAAGGCATCTCCATGCATTCTACTGCCCAGTTAATTAAGTGATATTTAATAATGCATTTATGTAGCAGTTTGTTACCACACAAATTAAAGAACCCCCAGGAATGGCAGATTTTTTTTTCTCCTACTGCACATAGAGGGCATGCACACAAAATGACCCCTCTCTTCCGAATGAGAATGCCGTGGCCTGGAAAGGTTTGCCACCATTATTTTGAGGTAAATAAAACTCTTGATAGATATAACTTTGGATGTGACCTTGAAACTGTCCTGGACAGTGGTGATCAGTCACTAAGCTGAGTGGTAGACTCTGAACAGTCTTTACTCCGAATAAAGATTGTAAATATTCAAGGATAGAGAAGAAAGACTTGCACTGATACATCTCCTTTCACAACCTTAGGACGACCCAAAGTGCTTTACAGCCAATGAATTACTTTTTGAAGTGTAGTCACTGTTGTAATGTAGGAAACACGACAGCCAATTTGTGCACAGCAAGATCCCACAAACAGCAATGTGATAATGACCAGATCACCTGTTTTAGTGATGTTGGTTGAGGGATAAATATTGGCACTGGGGAGAACTCCCCTGCTGCTCTTGCAAAATAGTGCCGTGGGATCTTCTACAATTACCTGAGTGGGCAGATGGGGCCTCGGTGTAACATCTCAAAAGAAAGACGGCACCTCTGACAGTACAGCACTCCCTCAGCACTGGCACTGGGAGTGTCGGCCTGGATTTTGGCCTCTAGTCTCTGGAGTGGGACTCGAACCCACGACCAGACTCCGAGCTGGAACATCACAAGCTGCAGGGCAGTGTTCGTTACCTTGGCGCACATCAACAAATGTGTTTCCACTTTGTGTGGGCTTTTAATGCTCATAGTTTGTGACGCCAGGGTAGTACTCAACATTAAAGGATAAACTTTTGGCAACTAGATTGGCTGGACAGCCATGGAGGTTCTGAGGTGCTCTGAGGCATATATGGCTGTCTTGTCTGACGCAATAGGCCCTGTCTGCGAGAGAACTTTCCTTAGCTAGTAATGTCAACAGGAAGTTACGGTCAACCTTTTATAAAACACTGGTTAGGCCTCAGCTGGAGTATTGTCCCATTCTGGGCACTGCACTTTAGGAAAGATGTCAAGGCCTTGGAGAGGATACAGAGGAGATTTACCAGAATTGTGCCAGGGATGAGGGACTTCAGTTACGTGGAGACTAGGGAAGCTGGGATTGTTCTCCTTACAGCAGAGGTTAAAGGGGAGATTTAATAGAGATGTTCAAAATCATGAATTGTTTCGATGGAATAAATAAAGAGAAACTGTTTCCACTGACAAGGTGGCCAGTAACCAGAGGACACAGATTGCCGATTGGCAAAAGAGCCAGAGGTGAGATGAGAATTTATTTTTACTTGGCAAGTTATGATCTGGAATGCATTGTCTAAAAGGGCGGTAGAAGCAGATTCAATAGTAACTTTCAAAAGGGAATGGGATAAATACTTGAAGGGGAGAAAATCGCAGGGATGTGGGATTAAATGGATAGCTCCTGTGCTGAGAGAATCTATGATTCTCTGATTGCTGTTGGCTGGCCAAATCTTGAACGTTGCTGGATATGAGTGCAAAAGGTAGGAAGGTATAGGGGAAGCTTTCCACTAAGACGCTGTTAAATGCTGTGTTTCAACTGTCCTGATTCCACCAGCTTTTGTTTTGAAAAGACCTATGGAGTTGTCTCCAGGCAATTCTGCCCCGCTGACAACTATTTAAGATTTCTCAATGCAAAAAGTCAAACTTGGCCCTGCTTAAGAGATTAGCAGGCACATTTTTACATCCCCGCAAGGCGTGAGCAGAAAGGAATGGTAAATTCTTTGAGATGCCAACCTGCGGATTAGACTTGAACTGAAACCCTGTCTGCCGGCTCAGGTGGGTGTCACGATCCCATGGGACTATGTGAAGAGCAAAAAGATTGTCCTGGCCAACATTCTTCCCTCAACCAACACCACATTTAAAAAAAATGTAACTTGTCGTTCGTTTCTTTGAGGTTTGTAGGACACTGCTGGTGCGTAAAAGCTGTTGTTTGTCCATGTAAGTTACCGCTTCAAAAAGTAAAGTTCTCTGACATTTTAAGGCACAGTATAATGCCTTCCTTTCTACCTAACTACCTACAAGTCTGTACGTCTTGGTGTCTGTCCAGATTCTCTCTCCAATTTGTTATGAGCTTATTTCTTGAAGAGCAGCACAGCTGGTCGCCTATGCTGGGAAGCTTGGTCCTGTTTTTATGCCATACTACGTACACCTTTTTGGTTCTAATGCTGTTTGAAGATCAGTAAATGAATCATCAGTCACCAGGGCAAGAGCTGGCCTTTTGAAAGGGACCTCAGACATGGGAAGATGTGAAAGTATGTGGATTAAAGGTGCCTTAATCGAAGAAACACTCTCCTATGGGCAAATACTTAGTCAACACCTTGAATGTTCATAGTTGGCCAAATGAAAGACTTTTGTACTGATTTTCTTTCTCTTCACTGAACCTCAAAATACTTTTCTGTGGGGTTTCCTTATTCCAGTGAGAGGATTGAATCCTCAATGACGTTATCTCTAGGATTTCAGTAAAGCATAATGATAAAAGGTCATCTTCCTGAAACGTTAACTGTTTCTCTCCAGCATCTGCAATATTTTGCTTTTATTAAAACATAATGATGGCTGTGTTTAGCCAGGTAGTGCACTCTCCTCTGAGTCAGTCGGTCTTGGGTTCAAGTCCCACTCCAGAGACTTGAGCACAAAATCCAGGCTGGCATTCCAATGCACTACTGAAGGAGTGCTGCACTGTCAGAGGTGCCTTCTTTCAGATGAGACGTTAAACCGAGGCCCCTTCTGCTCCCTTGGTTGCACATAGAAGATCCCATGGCACTATTTCGAAGAAGAGCAGGGGAGTTCTCCCTGATGTCGTGGCCAATATGTATCCCTCAACCAACATCATTAAAGCAGATTATCTGGTCATTATTACTCTGCTGTCTGTGGGAGCTTGCTGTGTGCAAATTGGCTGCCGCGTTTCCCTACATTACAACAGTGACTACACTTCAAAAGTACTTAATTGGCTGCAAAGCGCTTTGGGACGTCCTGAGGTCATGAAAGCTGCTATATAAAATGTAACCTCTTTAGGCAGGGAAGCCTGTGAGACCAATATAAAAAAACTCACCAAAAAAAACTCTTTAAAAAGATGTTCCCCCCACCCCCCTAGTTGGATCATAGATTTGTAGATAAAGATTGAGCTACTTTCAAGCACCAACTGCGATGAGCAGTCTGGCATTCACCAGATATAGGCAGGGAATGAGATTTTACCATTAAACCATAAACGCACGCACCTCGCTTTATCTCCTCAAAGTAAATTCTGTATTACGCCTGATAAAACATGGGCTGCGGGAACAAAGCAAATAACTTGCGTGTTCTTGTTTTCAAATTAATTCTCCTTCAGACCAAAATGCGAAGCTGTTAAATGTTGGAGGGAGTTGCTTCAGTTTCCCTTTCTGGCTGTTGGTCCATGTTCAGTTCTATTGAAAACCACCTCTTAACTTTATTGCCAGCAGTAACACTTGAACAATCAAGTGCCAAAATAAAGCGGATGTAATTACTACTGCTCTTGCTATTCTTCAGATTGACCACAGATACTAAACCCCTCTCAATATGAGAAAAGTACAAATAATTTCTTGTTATGGTAGTTTTAATTTTAACTCTTGCAAAATTGTCTTGTGGGAGGTGGGTTAATGCACTACGTTTCAAAAGAAAATAAGGACTTTAATCGGGTGGCTGCAGGGTGGGGAGGTGATCTGTATCGCCTATGAAATGGTGGCACGTCTGTTCAAATCACTGTGGGGAAAGGAAATTTGAGGTAGATTCACAGCTGGTTGCTTTTGTGGCTGTACCAGCAGAAATATGTTGGCTGCACTAACCTGGTGGTTATGGTAATGGAGGAGCAACCCAGAGGTGGTTGAATTCAAATCCTGCCATGGCAAATTGTGAAACTGAATCCAATAAATCTAGTCATTTGTGGCCAAGCACCAGGAAATGACCATGAAGCTGGGTTTTGTCATTTTAAAACCCAGCTTCAGGTCCCACCTCTACCCTGGCCAGCGCTGCCAGATCCACAAGCTCATTATCTGGTTGACTCTTAAGGCCTGCGGGGCAACTTGGGGTGGGCACTAAATACTGCCGTGCAATGGCAGAGACTGAGCAGGTGGTGCATGCCCTCAGAGCCCAGAAAAGGCAGAGTTAGGATGCAACATGCCTTCAAAGATGGGATCTCAATTTTCATATCCGAGCTATAAAAGCCTGTGTTGTGACCGGGTGTATGATTTTGAACTCTTGACTAAAATGAAATTGTCCCTTTGCCATTGTTTAACTTTAGCTTCATATGTGTGCATATGCAGGATGAGACTAAACCATACTGTATTCCAGCTGAAGATAACTTGCTTCAGAAATAATCAGCACAATGTGTCATATATCCAAAAGTGTGTCATATAATGTGCAGGGAATAGGTTCTTTTGGAATTGCTTTGCACCTAACTATTATGTGTTCTTAGCACTGTTCAGAATGCCTGCACCTGTTTTAATGTCCTGATGGTTGCAATATTGATGCACATATTCTGTAAATATTACATAATTTGTCTTAGAATTATAGGCTGCTTGTTGTGGAATAGTTATCTACAGCCAGAATGTTAAAATCTATAGACATTTTCTCTTAAACTGGGATCGGATTACTGTTTTTTTTAAACTAAATTACATTTTGTGTTTATTTTCTTGTCTGGAACAGATGACGGTCTCTCAGCAATGAGGAATTTGTTCCAGTATCCTGTTCTGGGATATTGTGAAATAAGTATCAATGTATTCAGTCTTGCATACATCAGAGGTGTAGATTGAACATAACGTTGCTGTATGGTGAACCTGTTAACTTGACTTTTTTTATTATTTGAAAGGATTTTGACAGAATTACCAAAGAGGGATCTAGTTACACTGAGACCTCAGTTGCTAAATATTAATGGGGAAATAAACACAAAGGCGACACAAGGAGGGCTTTGAAGAATGTTGGAAACTTGATTTTAGTTTTTCTTTCTACTTTTTTTTATTTCTTTTAATCACCAGAGTCGAGCCAAGCAAGAAGACCCGGAACAACTTAGGCTAAAACAAAAAGCCAAAGAGGTGAGATTAGTGCGATTTTTTTTTTTTTGCCTCTTTCCTTATTTTTCTGTTGGTTGTTTTCACGAATGGAGTTTTTTTTTTGGCAGCAGTCTCCTGGTATTTAGGTCAGGATTTGTGTAGTCGTTGCATGCCATTTTTGTGGAGGCCTCAGGCGAGGACAGGAACCGCTGAAGGCAAGGGCGACACATCAAACAAGGTCATCGTGGGGAGGATGGAAAATGGGTGTTCCTTCACATTCATCGTTTTTTTTAAAGTTATCTGAAAAATTCCAGCTGTACGTTGGATAATTGAGAGCTGAATTTAATTCTTGTACTAAAATTCAGGATTTGTTATTTGGGAATATCACAATGGGTTACATATTTTAGGATAAATGCTCATTTTGTAAATCTGTTACTGCTTATAATTATTTGGCTCAGAGGCGGAACTGGGATTTAGTTGTAAATGGAAAATGCCTCTGGCTTTTAATTTTCTAAGCCCAGCAGTTTTTCTGTTCTGTGATGGAGCCCTTGTTTCACACAGTTCATGTTTAGCTCTAGGGGTTTTATTTTATAGCTTAGACTGGTTTAAGCTTTTACTCCCAGAGGGTTCAGCATAGCAACTGTAGAAACCAACAAATAAGTTCATTTATGTCTGTTGCCGTCTCACAGTAGCCGACTTTTACATTTCCCAATATCCATTTCCTGACTCTTGTTGCCTGAGAGGAAAACCTCCACTAATTGGACCCTATTTTAATTGAGCCTTAATATTGGAGCTCACTAGTGTTAGCCCCTGGCAATAGGGAATGGAAGCAAATGAAAGTGCCCAACATTCGTGCTGTGTGTGAAATTTTTCACTTGACCTACAGATTCTATTCCCTGCTGAATAAATCATCAAGCCTGTTCGCGTTTCGTGATTAAAGATTTGACGACAGATGCTAATAAAGACAATGCTTAGTGTTTGATAAAGGCTGTGGAGCTGAAGAAATTAGTTTCCATGGACACCCCCACCCCCAACACCCCCCCCCCCCCCCCCAGCTAATGTAACAACTGTGGCTCAAACTAATACTTTTCTAAAGTAGCCTTTTCTGTTTTAATATTCGCCATGAAAAATGGAACGTGTTGGATAGAAAGCTTTTGTCCTGACTTTATTCCTCGACAGAACAACTTTAATCAAGTGCTCCTCACCATTCCTACCCCACCATTCACGACACTTGCCTTTTCTTACACAGCGACTGCTGCTTCAGAACTGTCTGGAAGGCTTTGCTGTGAAATTTATTTCCTTTTGTAGATTGGATGTTAACAAGTTTCCTTCTAACACATGCAAAGCTTACGACTCCAACCTGGTAACTCGCGGCATAATAATGTCCGAGAACCATCTGCCATTGTAAACAACAAAATAAACACCCTGTCTGGCTTTCATCAAACTATTCGATTTTGTTTTAGCTCAACCCAGAATTGCTTCACTCCTTCCCCCTTAATTTAAAAAAAACAAACAAACACTGGGGTGTGGAACGAGCTGCTTAAAAACTGGGACGCAACAACTTCTTCCTAGTAATTCTGTGTCCAAAACTGAGGTTCCTTCAATGGCTAATTAGTCCGGCTGCAGAATTTATCTACAGTGTGTGACCTCTGAGTTCTTTCCTTCCCCCCCCCCCCCCCCCCCCACTCACTCTCACCACCCCATCACACTCCTCTCTTGTGAGGAAGACTTGATGCCTTCACCTGGTGGCACAGTTAAGATTTGAGATTTGTTTTTTTTTTGTGCAGAATCAACTGCAAGTAGTGTTGCACCTCTGTTACAGCGTGCATCATCACCTTAAAAGCAGCAGCACTTTGCTTGTCTACTTTATAGCCCTATGCTGGATTTTGCATGGTAATTCATGCCATGACTAAGCTAATGTTTTAACTGCAAAAAACAACTCCAAATGATGGTGCATTAAAGTTGAATGTGAGCCTGATGTGCATCAAGCTTCTCTTGTAAAGTAAGTGTGAATATTTCAACCAGTAGGTCACTGGAAAGACCCGAGATAGCCTTCAAGGTGGGATTATAATCACAGAATGATGCGGCACAGAAGGAGGTCATTTGGCCCATCGTGCCTGTGCCGGCTCTTTGAAAGAGCTATCCAATTAGTCCCAGTCCCCTGCTGTTTTCTCCATAGCCCTGCAAATTTTTCTCCTTCAAGTATTTATCTAATTCCCTTTTGAAAGTTACTATTGAATCTGCATCCACCGCCCTTTCAGGCAGCGCATTCCAGATCATAACTCGCTGCGTTTTTTTTAAAATTCTCTTTGCGTCGCCTCTGGTTCTTTTGCCAGTTGCCTTAGATCTGTGACATCTGGTTACAAATTACAGTTCAATTTTGGAGTGCAGAAACTCCTGTTGAGGATTCATAGTCACTGGAATTTTGGTTCTATTTTATAACCCAATATAAACCTACTGTACTCTGATGATTACGGCTTCACAAGCTAATGGCCGGGTAGGACTTTAGTGTTGTACTCATCTATTCTCAAAAGGGTGATTTACTTTACGGTCACACTTAGCATGGGTCCACAGCTGGAAGATTGAATTTCCCCGCAGAGAAGTGTCACCCAACACTGAAAAGCCAAATGTTAATGAGAAGAGCTTGCAGGCTGAACCACTGGAAGAGAGAAGGCTGAGGGGTGTCCCGATAGAGGTCTTTAACATTATGAAGGGGTTTGAAAGACATAGAGAAGATGTTTCTATTTGGGGTTGGGGGGGGAGTCGGAAACTAGGGGGCGTAAATGATGGTCACTAATAAATCCAATAGGGAATTCAGGAGAAACTGCTTTACCCAGCGAGTGGTTAGAATGTGGAACTCGCTACAACGAGGAGTGACTGTCTCTATGCTATTCGCCTCACTTAAGGGGAAGCCAGAAAAGTACATGAGGGAGAAAGAAATAGAAGGATAATGCTGATAGGGTGTAAATCCTATGTGGCTTTAGAAAGTAACACCACGTTCTTGTTTTGAAACAGATGCAACAATTGGAACTTGCACAGTTGCAGCAGCGGGAAGCAAATCTTGCAGCACTAGCTGCCATTGGACCAAGGAAAAGGAAAGCTCCTGATTCCCCAGGTCTCGGGACAGGAAGTGAGGTACAGTAGACCTTTTTGCTCCTCCGCTCTAGCCCAAATCTGACAAGGAATTTAAATGAAGGCTTTTCCCATTTTCCTTCATCTTGCTCGCCTTAACTCTAAATGTCGCTGTGTTGTATGACTGCTTGTCGTGGTCAAGTTAAAACTTTCTCCACCTTTACACTGGAAAGAACAAAGCCGTCCATTTCAGCGTGCTGCAGAAACCCTGCACCCTCGCATACAATTCCACCCCTTCCCCAGCTGCCCATTCGGGCTGAACCCCAAGCACGGCCCTGCTTGATAGATCAATGGATCTGAAACTCATCTCAGGCCAAATTACCCAACAACCTGTTTTCGCCCTCCCTTGGCGTTATCATAGAATTTACAGCACAGAAACAGGCCATTCAGTCCAACTGGTCTATGCCGGTGTTTATGCTCCCCACGAACCTCATCCCACCCTTCTTCATCTCACCCTGTCAGCACATCCTTCTATTCCTTTCTCCCTCATGTACTTATCCAGCTTCCCCTTAAATGCATCTATACTGTTTGCATCAATCATTCCAAGTGGTAGTGAGTTCCACTCTCTGGCTAATGAATATCTAATTGGAATTATTAGTGACTGTCTTTTATATTTATGACCCCTAGTTTTGGACTCCCTCTTCTCCCCACCACCACAGGTGGAAACCTTTTCTCTACATCTGCCCTATTGAGCCACTTCATAATTTTAAAGACCTCTATCGGGTCACCTGTCAGCCTTCTCGTTTCTCGAGACAAGAGCCCCAGCCGGTTCAGACTTTCCTGATCGTTATAACCTCTCTCTTCTGGTATCATTCTTGTAAATCTTTTTAGTACCATCTCCAGTGCTGCTATATCCTTTTTGTAATTTGGAGACCAGAACTGTGCCCCAGAACAGTATTCTAAGTGTGGTCTAACCAAGGTCCTACACAAGTTTAACATAGCTTCTCTACTTTTCAATTCTATTCCTCTAGCAATGAACCCAGTGTTTTGTTTGCTTTTTGTATGGCCTTATTAACCTACTTTTAATAATTTGTGAATCTGTACCCCTAGATCCTTTTGCTTAGCTACCCCACTTGGACTCTTATTTTCCAAGGAGCATGTGGCCTCTTTATTCCTCCTGCTATAATGTACCACCTTACACTTCTCTACATTGAAATTCATTTACCCGCCAGTTCTGCAAGTTTATTATCAACCTCAATTCCTACCACATCACCACTGCGGTGATTCTGATCCGTGCATTTTGTCGTCGCCTGTCATTTCTTGAATGACCTCTTCACTAGTCTCCTGAGCTGCAGCATACAGTTGAAAACTGCACAGCCATCCTGTAGTGAGTTCCTGTAGTCTGTGAATTGCTGTCCCCTAAATGCATTGATTCTGAAATCCTCGTCCTCCTTTGCAAGTTCCTGCATTGGCGTCGCTCCATCGTGCTTCTGCAGCCTCTTCCAGCCCCATCACCGAGTTTGCGCCCACCATTTTCTAACGATGGTCTAACGTACGTCACCTTGCCCTGCCGTCTGTGTTGGACCCTTCAGCCATCAAGGAATTCTCTTCCTAAATCCCTTCATCTTGCTACATCTCTCCCCACCTTTAGAAGCTTTAAAGTTTATCTCTTTGTAACATGCCTTCAGTCACCTCCCCTAAAGCTTCTAATTCCTGTTTGATATCGGTTTCTTCCACCTCACTCCTTTTGTGAAGTGCCCTGGGTCATTTTGCTACATTAATGATTCTTTATATGGGCATGGAATACCCTACCAATTCCTACCACTTGCCCCAGCTGAAGTGAGCTAACTCGGAACAGACCAGGGATTGAATCTAAAACCTTCTTGATTTGTAGGTCTCACTGGATAAATTTGCTGAGCCTAATCCATTTAAGTGGTTTTTTTTTAAACAAAAGACCAGTACATTGAAGTAAAAGTCAGAGCTGTAAGAGTGGCAAGCTTTGGGTAGCATTTACAAACTGCTTGATTCCTCCATTCCAGTATTGTAGCTCTCTTGGGGAAGGAGAATAATAATCCTTTTCTGAAATAATGGCAAAAAATGCATTTCAGGGATGTTTATGTTGAATTGCATTGGTTGCTATTATAGACGTGTGGAGATGTTTGGGAATATTTCTGGTTGACGCTCCTGAATATTTTAGCAGTCTTGCAGTTTAAGTCCTTCAAAGCTGATTTTCCTTTTTGCAGTATCTGCTGTCCCTTGAGAGAAGCATTTTCTTGTGAATATTTTAATTACCCCATGTTTGAATGTTATTGCTGAGCATATCTTAAACTGCTGTCTCTAAAAACGGAGTACATTGAAACCTTCAAGAGTGTTTGTTTTAAATTTAGTAAAAGAAAAAATTCATCTTGAATGAGATTTGGTAGATTAAAGAACAAGAATGCAGTTCTTAATTTTTTTTGGTTTCTTTGTTCCTTTTTGTGTAACTGTTTAACTTTTTTGTCTGTGTTCCATTTTCATTTCATAGAATAGAATCATAGAATGATACAGCTCAGAAAGAGGCCTTTCGGCCCATCGTGCAGATGCTGGCTCTTTGAAAGAGCTGTCCAATTAGTCCCTTTTACCCTTCAAGTATTTATCCAATTCCCCTTTTGAAAGTTATTGTTGAATCTGCTTCCACCGCCCTTTCAGGCAGTGCGTTGCAGATCATCACAACTCGCTGCGTTTTAAAAAAAAATTCTCCTCTTGTCGCCTCTGGTTCTTTTGCCAATCACCTTAAATCTGTGTCCTCAGGTTCAATTTCCCATTGAATGATTTCTTATTTACTTTCTTTGCTCAGCATTTATCTAAAAATAAGTAAATCGCTCGTGTTTCTTTTTTAGACTGACTCGATGCTGACATTGCAGTTGGTTTTGTGTAAAAGCTTGACCTGATTTTCTTTCACAGTGCTATTGTGTGTGTTTTGGCTCCCTTCTTGCTGCACTTGCTTAAATATCCATCAAGTTGAATTTGCATAAGTTTTTGCCTTTATGGTCTGAGATATGTTCAGTACCAGCCGTTCCTCTGCATAAAGGATGGGACCAATGAAGGCCATTCAGCCTATTGAGCCCATTCCTTCCACAGATCATAGACTGTTTTGCCCTATCATGGACTATATCCAACTTAATGACTCCCAAAGCAAGGCTCTGCAAAGTTTTCCTTTGCCTCCAAAGGTAGTCAAGTGAAACTATTTAACTTTACAACATACATTAGTCGGGTTGCCAACTCTAATTGGGACATACTCCTGGAGGCTTCATCACATGAGCCTCCAGCTGCCCTGCCCAGTCAAACCACCTTGCTTCCTCTCTCCCACCCCAATCGCCAATATTTTTCTAACTAATAACGGTGTTCAAAGAAAATGGAAGAGAAGAACCACTTTTTCTAATGCCCCTATGATTATTCTCCAAGTGTCGCTCGCATGAAATGTCCTGGAGGTTAGTCTTTTAATTCCTGGAGACTCCAGGACAATCCCGAAGGGCTGGCAACCCTAGGCATTAGTCATCTGATGTCGTCTATAGCGTGATGTTTCTATCCGTATCAATTTGGGAGCTAGCATATTCCATAGATTATTTCTATCATTTTCACCCTTCAGTCCCATTCCTAACAAGATATTTGTCCAGTTTTTTTTTTGTAAGGAGTTAATGGAGAAAGCATTAACTGCTATTGCTGGGAGTCTGTTCCACATATCTACTGCTCTGTGGGAAAAATAATTTTTTTTTTTCTAATCTCTAGTCTTGCCTGAGGCTGACTAATTTTATATTCGTCCTCTAGTTCTGCGCTCACAGTCCAAATTAAATAACCTGCTTGCTTCTACATTATCTATGCCTCTCAGCATTTTAAAGACCTAGATCATCTTCCCCTCTTCTCACCCCCGCCACCCCCCCCCACCCCAGTCTTCTCTCCAATGAAAAAAAGTTTAGTTCTGTGTCCCTTTTCATAAAGTGGGCCCTAAATCTTGGAATAATTTTTATGCTTTCACTCATTAGTCTTCAATAGGTGGGGGGAGTATTCTTGGAAATAAGTTGCCCTGAATTATACAATATTTCACTGTGTTCTCGGCAGTGATCGAGTCACTGTTAGAATAACTTGTTTTGAGGTGCAGTAAATGATTCCAGTTAGCCTTAATGACAGCTCCACATTGAACTGGATTCAGGGAAACCTGTAAAAACGGACACCTGCAAAAAAAAAAAAGTTATTGAGACCCAAGTAACTTGCATGGTAAAATATGCAAGAGGCGCTCTCTGAAACCAGGGCACTCGCAAATTACAAATTTTAAGTTGCAAAAGGTACTTGGTGCACTGAAGGCTGCCTTCAGTGCACCAAGTACCTTTTACAACTTAAAACGCGGGGGACACAGGTCAGCGCGAGGCAGCGGCAGGTTTTGTGGAAGGGGGAGATAGTCACCTCGCGTGCATAGCAGCAGAGAAACGGGCCCCGTCCCGGGGCTGGGGCGAGAACTCCCCATTTCTGCTGAACGTTTTACAGAACGTACAGCGACCTTTTTGAAAATTAGGACGCCTGCAAAAAAAGACAGCTGATGCCAGTCCCTAAGGTGCCCATAATTTATAGGTTTCACTGTACTGTCGGGGTCAATAATTCAATCCAAATCCCAAATTTTGTTTTTTGCTATTGCAAATGGAATTCAAATTAAGGTCCCTTCATTTTGTACCCATTTCACAGTTTTTGTTGTGCTGCATCTTGTGCTGGACTGATAGGTTTGCATTCAAATCTATGTAACTCCTTGGCTTCTTTAAGACTGCTGTTTTATTGAGGTAAATCTCGTTACGTAAAATAGAATCGCAGAGTGTACTGACTGCTTTCTTTTTATTCATTAAATTTAACCTTTGTTGAGAATCAGTGCCTTCTGTTTAATACAAACTACTGGAATTCATTGCCTGACTAGCTTTACAGAGTGAATGCAAACCTGCATCTGCCTCAGTGGGTGGCCCTTTAATTAGGATGTAAACTGGATAACTTTTAACTCTTGAACTGTTGTCAATTCCAGGAAATTCCAAACATCTCGGCCTGGCTTTTCAAAAGAAAGAAAGTTTTCAGTTTACTGTACTCAAATGAACCTTGATATTAGTGTAGCTAATCAACTTTACAACTAAAATATTCTGGAAAATCTGCTTGTCCATTCTTCCCCTCCCGTAAGCTGTAGCTCAGTAGGCAGCACTTTCGCCTCTCCGTCAGAAGGTAGTTGGTTTGGGTCCCACTCCAGAGACCATGAGTGCATAATCTCGGCTGACACTCCAGTGCAGTACTGAGCGAGTGCTGCACTGTCAGAGAGTACTGTCTTTCGGATGAGATGTTAAACTGAGGCTTCCATCTGCCCTCGCAGGTGGGTATAAAAGATCCCACGTCACTATTTTGAAGCAGAGCAGGGGAGTCCTGTCCAATTTTTATCCCTCAACGAACATTACTTATATAAAAAAATGATTAATTGGTCATTTATTTCATTACGGTTTCAGGGCTCTTGCTGTGCATGAACTGGCTGCTGCATTTCCAACATTACATTACAACATTGACTCCATTTCAATAGTACTTCATTGGCTTGGGGATGCCCTGAAGTCATGAAAGGTACTATAGAAATGCAAATTTGTTCTTTCATTCCTGTTCTCTCTCTTTTGACTTATAACTCCTGTCCTCTTGTTCTTTGTGTCCCATTGCCATCTCAACTGTGCATCTCAACACTTTAATAAAAAAAAACCTGAATTGTGTTTTCCCCCCCTCCCCCTTCGTCTTTCCTACAATTAAAATGTGTTCAGTTCTTTGAGCCTCCCATAACTTTCAATCCAAACTCCTGGTTCTTTGGTTTTTATAGAATAGTCATTTATCCTGTACCTCTAATACAGGTCCAAGGATTAGGAAATACCAAGACGTCTGGTTAATGCTTTGTTTATCAACTCCGTTAGGTAGCACAACCCCTTAATACAGTGTCCAAGAGACTGGTACGACACAAAACTAGGTGGGGTTGTGCGGAAGATGCAAAGAGGCTTCAAGGTGATTTAGACAAGTTGAGCGAGTGGGCAAATTATTGGCAGATGCAGTATAATGTGGATAAATGTGAAGTTATCCACTTCGGAAGGAAAAACAGAAAGGCAGAGTATTATTTAAATGGTGATATTATTTAAATTATTTAAATAGAGATCTTGAAACATTTGCCTGAGGAAGGAGAAAATCTCCGAAAGCTTGTGAATTTAAAATAAAATTGCTGGACTATAACTTGGTGTTGTAAAATTGTTTACAGATGTACAAAGGGACCTGGGTGTCCTTGTACACCAGTCACTGAAAGCAAATATGCAGGTGCAGCAAGCAGTTAGGAAGGCAAATGGTATGTTGGCCTTCATTGCAAGAGGATTTGAGTACAGGAGCAAAGATGTCTTACTGCAGTTATACAGGGCCTTGGTGAGACCACACCTGGAGTATTGTGTGCAGTTTTGGCCTCCTTATCTAAGAAATGATATACTTGCCATAGAGGGAGTGCAGTGAAGGTTCACCAGACTGATTCCTGGGATGGCAGGACTGTCTTATGAGGAGAGATTGGGTCGACTTGGCCTGTATTCACTCGAGTTTAGAAGAATGCGAGGGGATCTCATTGAAACATATAAAATTCTGACAGGGCTAGACAGACTGGATGCCTCCCCTGGCTGGGGGGTCCAGAATGAGGGGTCACAGTCTCAGGATACAGGGTAGCACATTTAGGACTGAGATGAGGAGAAATATCTTCACTCAGAGGGTGGTGAACCTGTGGAATTCTCTACCACAGAAGGCTGTAGAGGCCAAGTCACTGAATATATTTAAGAAGGAGCTAGATAGATTTCTAGACACAAAGGGCATCAAGGGGTATGGGGAGAGAGCGAGAATATGGTATTGAGATAGAGGATCAGCCATGATCATATTGAATGGCGGAGCAGGCTCGAAGGGCCGAATGGCCTACTCCTGCTCCTATTTTCTATGGTACCAATTGTAACTTGTGTGCAGAGGACTCATCAGGATGTTGCAAGCGTGTTGTTTTGACTGCTCACGCCAACTTCAGCAAAACTGGGCTGATGTCCCCAAGGAATTCCCTTGTTAAACCTCCACTGCGCCCTCCTCCTTTTAAGACCCTCTTTAAAACCTACCTCTTGGACCAAGCTTTTGGTCCCTCCTTCCAATATCTTTTGGCTCAGCATCCATTTTTTGCCTGATTACACTTCTGTCAAATGCCTTGGTCCACTTTTATATAAATCAAGTTGTTGCCACGCATTGTATTGCAGTGAGTGGTTTGTAGCTGCCAATAAGCCAGTGTGCAGTTAAGTATGATCTTGTGTGGACACAGTATTTATACATTATATCATGTCTGTGTGCACTCCTGGCTACGACATCTTACTTTTGTTGGCACATTTTTGGGTTAACTTTTTCTCTCTCTAAGTTCAAATGTCAGCATTTATAATGGGAACTGCCTATATAAACTCGTAACACTGCAACTATATTTCCCTGCCTGTGGAATGCTGTAGCACCTCCGTCTTGCATCTCCTGGTTCCTCAGCCTGTGTTCCAAGAAACTCCTATTCTCCAACAAACACTACTTCTCCACTTTCCAAATTGGATGCGTTTTGGTACAGAACTGTATAAAGAATATAAAATCAGAGTAATGTATAAAAATAAGGACACACTGTATGACCTTTAAATGGGGGGTTGAATTATGTCTGTAGGTCCTGGTCCAGTTATCCAGCTGCCTGTAAATCTGAAGACTATATTTGGCCTTGACTCATGACTCCCCGTGTACACTGCCACCGGAGATCAATTAAAATTATGTTCGTTGCTTGTCTACACGTTGCTACTATTTAAAATGGACAGAAATTACTCAAAAGTGTGAGCTTGCTAACTTTCTAGCGTTGGGGCACCTAAATGCGATCTGCAATCCAGATACTGCGGTTACTTTGCTCTGAATTTAAGGGCAAGCTAGATAAACACATGAGGGAGATAGGAATAGAAGGTTATGCTGATAGGGTGAGAAGAAGAGTGGTGGAGGGAGGCTCGTGTGGAGCATAAACACCGGCATAGACCTGTTGGGCCGAATGGCCTGTTTCTGTGCTGTTAATTCTATGAATTGATCAGGTCTTTAAATAAGTGGTTTTTGTTTCAAGTATGCTCCCCTGGTTTAGGCTTCATGCTGGGGTTAGTTTAGAGGCCTTGCTGTCTCAATACTACTGAGTCCACAGTCTCATCCGCCTTGGTTTGGCTGCTTGCATCTGTGCTGTCCGCCTGTGGCATGGGTTGGAACTGCAGCTGCAGAAAAAGCAAAAGTACGCATTTGTACACGTGAAGAAATTTGGCCTGGTCAATGGAGCTCCGGTCAATCACTCCACACTCTTTCACATCCCAAGCACTAGGACTCTGTGTTTAAACGTGGTATAAGTTACTGTAACTACCTCTCACTGAGGCATGGATAGGCACCGCAGTCCAGAGTGTAAGTGGACACCAATCATTTTAATTAAGGCATTTCCAACTGTTGGTGATCTGTACTTTTCCATGGCAGCAGAGATTTCTGCAGCTCCTTAATTTCAGATTTTTGATGCGTTGCAGCGAGGACTGAAATTCTGTCCTTTGATCAACCAATTCTTGTTGCATCTGCTCCTGTTTTGTATTTCATAAATCTAACACTCATTATTTTGGGTTAGGAAGATGCCGAATAACTGACTGCAAGTCTCCAGATCCAGTCCACCCAGCTTTCATAACTAGTGCTTAAACAAGCTCTTTGTGACTATTAGATTGCTCAATGGGAGTCTGGTATAGGAATTTTATCATGTGCAGTTGAGTCCTCTTAAGATTAACTCATTTTAAAAATTAACTTTTTTAATCACCTCTTCTGTTCGCTGCAACGTGAAATACCATAGTTAAGAATTCATTCCACAAGATCATTTTTCTATCTTTCATGGTCATTTAAGACCAAATTACTGCTACTCCCCCTCACTGTAATAACTTTTTAACAAAATTGCTGGCAATAGGGGCTTTCTGGTTGTAAATGTGTTTAATATCTTTAATTGGTAAATATTAGCAAACCAACAAAATGGGGGGGGTCATTTTGCTAACACATTTATTGATCAGTGTCTTGTTTGCTGTTTTTCGAGGGACTTTTCTACTGGGAAATACACTTTTTTCAGCTCCTCCCTCCCCTTCCCCTGCCTATTTATTCACTCTTTTTGATCAGCTGAGTTTAACATATCGCCTACAAACTACCACCAGCAGACTGCCCTCCATAGCAATGCACATACGAAACTGATGGTCAAGCTGGTCTTTTCCTGCCCATCAAGCCTGGCCCCCACACAACGGTGGCCAGAGCATCATGACTAGACCCCCCAACCCCACAGCCATGTAATTTCCTCGGAGAGGCAAAACGAGGGAAAAAAAACCCACGGTCAGTAAGGGGGAAAATGCTCTGGAAAATTTCTCTCCGACCCCCTCAGGCGATTGAAACCAGTCGAGGAGATCACAGGGGACCGAGTGTTAACTATAAAAACACTTACCTTCTATATGATGCGATCTCTGCCCCCAATCAGGAACTGGTCCAGCTCCCTCTTGAAGGCAGTGCAGAGAGTCGGCGCCCACCACACCAGCCGGCAACACGTTCCAGAGGCGCTGTTCTGGTCTTGTATCTCATTTATAACAGCAAATGGGAGTGGAGTGGATTGGTCAACCAAAAAAATTGTCCTTACAAATCTAGTGCAACAGAGAAACCGGACAAATTAATTGATTTTTGGCAGGTTTTAAAAATTTGCAGAGGCCCACAATTGACGTCATTGCCTCTGTCACTGCTGAATATCAATGCCACAGCTCTCCCACTTTTTCTTCAACTGCCATACTCCTACCAGCTTTTCAGTACAGTTCGGTAGTATAAACAACGTCTTAATGGCGTTAAGCAGCAGGAAACGGGTTGTGCAGCAGCCTCATTCTTGATGCAGTCCAGCCAAAGTTCGTACCAAGCTCCAGATCAGTTAATGGCACTGTCATCCAAAGCTTGAGAGTAGAAGCCCCATGTCGGGCAGACGTTTTGTAGTGAACAGGTACAAGTAAGCAGTCGAAACGGCTAATGAAATGATGCCCTCTCTCTCACGGGTGTTGAAATTCAAAAATGAGCAGGTGTTGCTTCAGTTGTACAGAGCCTTGGTCAGACCCCACCCGGAGGACTGCGTTCAGTTTTGGGCACCGAACCTCGGGAAAGAAGTATTGGCCTTGGAAGGGGCACAGCGCAGATTCACCAGAATGATACCAGGGCTTAGAGGGTTAAATTATGAGGACAGGTTGCATAAACTTGGTTTGTATTCCCTTGAGTTTAGAAGGTTGAGAGGTGAACTAATTGAGGTAAGAACATAAGAAATAGGGGCAGGTGTCGGCCGAATGGCCCCTCGCGCCTGCTCCGCCATTCAATAAGACCATGGCCGATCTATCTCAACTCCACTTTCCCGCCCGATACCCATACCCCTTGGTTCCCTTGAAGCCCCAAAGAAGATGTTTTAAATGGTAAAAGGATTCGATAGGGTAGATACAGAGCAACTATTTCCTCTGGTGGAGAAATCCTGGACCAGAGGGTATAATAAAATTAGAGTACGGCTGTTCAGGAGTGAAATCAGGAAGCAGTTCTTCACGTTAGTGAAAATCTGGAACAGTCTCCCCCCTAAAAGCTGTAGATGCTGGGGATCAATTTTCTTTTTTTATTCGTTCAGGTGGGTGTCGCTGGCGAGGCCGG
This sequence comes from Heptranchias perlo, assembly GCF_035084215.1. NCBI lineage: Eukaryota > Metazoa > Chordata > Chondrichthyes > Hexanchiformes > Hexanchidae > Heptranchias > Heptranchias perlo. The sequence continues at coordinate 5,145,345 of NC_090327.1, forward strand.
CATTTATTGCCCATCCCCAATTGCCCTTGAGAAGGTGGTGGTGAGCCGCCGCCTTGAACCGCTGCAGTCCGTGTGGTGAAGGTTCTCCCACAGTGCTGTTAGGGAGTTCCAGTCTGACAGCTATGTCCTTCAAGACTTGGCCAGCTCGGTCAGTCGTGGTGCTACCGAGCCACTGTTGGTGATGGACATTGAAGTCCCCCACCCAGGGTACATTCTGTGCCCTTGCTACCCTCAGCGCTTCCTCCAAGTGATGCTCAACATGGAGGACTGATTCATCAGCTGAGGGATGGCGGTAGGTGGTAATCAGCAGGAGGTTTCCTTGCCCATGTTTGACCTGATGCCATGAGACTGAGGTCTACAGATTTTTATTGGGTAAGGTTATCAAGAGATATGTATCAAAGGTGTGTAAATGAGAGTTGAGGGACAGATTTAATACAGCCATGATCTAATTGAATGGTGGAACAGGCTCGAGGGGCTGATTGGCCTACTCTTGTTCCTGATGAGTAATTATCTCTCCGTGTTCTGTTGAAGCATTTTTTGCATTTGCATTACCTGGAGTTCAAAATATTCCTTGAGCTGTCTGCCCTCCCTTGATTTTAAGTGTCGACTATAGTCAGCTTGTTTTTGAAGAGCTCAGTACATCCCAGAGAGTTACAGATCAATCAATTTATTGGACATCTATGGCTAACCAGTTAAAACATTACTGAAGGTTAGTATTTAAAAACATTTATTTGACACCACTATGGGGAAGAATCAATGAAGAAATTACAGCTTAGATTTTAACTCCTGGTGCGTGTGAGGGCTTGGGCGGTAAACAGTCTCTTTCCTTCCCCAGGAGATTTTAAACTCCTGGGCCTCATCTGCATGCTGACTGTCTGTCCCCCACCCGAACCTGGCAGGAAGCCATGGCTAGGCAGGTGGGAGCGTAATTTCGGGAGGCCGCGGCTGGGGTCCCAAAGGAATGGCCCCGGTAAATGCATGGGCAGGTTGGGAGGGCGTCGCAGTTGAGGCCTGAGGTTTTCTTGTGGAGCCTGGAGGAATGCTCCGGTACGGATTTACATATTGTCTTATTAATGTATTATCCACATTATCAGCATATATTTGGTATCAGCCTTGGCTCAGTGGGCAGCACTCTCCTGAGTCAGAACATTGTGGGTTCAAGTCCCTACTCCCAGGGACTTGCGCATATAATCCAGGTTGGCAATCCAGTGCAGTACTGAGGGAGTGGTGCCGTCTTTCGGATGAGACCTTAAAATGAGGCCCAGTCTACCCCCTCAGGTGGATGTAAAAGATCCCACAGCACTATTCTCAAGAGCAAGGGCGTTCCAATATTTATTCTCAACCAACATCACTTAAAAACCAATTAATCTGGTTATGTATCTCGTTGCTGTTTGTGGGATCTTGCTGTGTGCAAATTGGCAGTTCGTAAGAAATGCAGCAATGACTAACAGAAAAGGACCCGCTGGTCCTTCCAGCCTGTACCACATAATTGCGATACCTTGTGCATCACTATATATACACTCCCCACCCCACCTGGAACCAAGTGATCTCCCGGGAGAGGCAAAAACAACATTAAAAACGCATATCAAGTTGGGTTTCCCTACATTAGCATGGTGACTGCACTTCAAAAGTACTTCAGCTGAAAAATGCTTTGGGTCGGCTTGTAAGGCGCTATATAAATGCAAGTCCTTTCCTATATTTACTTGCCATGTTTCTTTAGATGGCTCCTTTTTGTGGAGTTATACATTAAAATTTCAGAATGTGTACAATGCTAGTGTGTCCTCTTTATCCATATAGTTGAGGTACACATCCTCTTTTCCCCTCGCTGTACAGTGTACTGTTAGAGGTACGGCTTTCTTAGAGGTACAGCAGAAAGCACAAGTGTTTTTAACATGCCATAGTTTTCTTTTAATACTGCGTCGGCAAAACTTTTATATATATTTTTTAAAAAGTCTCTCTGGCATTGTGTATGTCCATGCTGTGATCAGGAGGTTGATGGCAATGCACACATGTTTTTATGGTGATGATCAACATTGCCACTGTTGAGTAGTTTCTACTACGTACTATCCACCTAGAGAGGGTTCAGAAGCATGCTTGTTTGTTGGTGATTATGGTCATGGGTGTGGGGTCGGTAGATGGGTCCCTTTTGGGATTGGGGAAGCTTGAAATAAGATATGCCTGGCGATGGATGTTTCAGAACCCAAGATCACGGTGTATGTGATTGCACTAGAGAGGGTACAGAGGAGATTTATGAGGATGTTGCCAGGACTGGAGAATTTTAGCTAATGAGGCAAGATTGGATAGGCTGGGGTTGTTTTCTTTGGAACAGAGGAGGTTCAGGGGATATTTAATTGAGGCGTATAAAATTGAGGGGCCTAGATGGAGTGGATAGGGAGGACCTATTTCCCTTTGGGCAGTCTACGTACATTCCCTCGGGAGAAAGGTAGGGGAACCAAAGCTAGAGCTCCCTGGATGATGAAAGAGAGTGAGTAAGATGAAGCAGAAAAAGGGGACATACAACAGATGTCAGGTTGACCATACAAGTGAGAACCAGGCTGAATATAGGAAGCTCAGGGAGGAAGTGAAAAAGGAAGTGAGGGACAAAGAGAGTATGAGAATAGACTGGCAACTAACGTAAAAGAGAATCCAAAAGTCTTCAATAGGCATATTAAGGAGACAGTAGCAGAACAGTTGGATAAACATAATTTAATAGGACAAAGTTAGCATGGCTTTACAAAGGGGAAGTCATGTCTGACAAATTTGCTTGAGTTCTTTGAGGATATAACGTACAGGGTGGATAAAGGGGAACCAGTGGACGTAGTGTATTTGGACTTCCAGAAGGCATTCGACAAGGTGCCACATAAAAGATTATTGCTCAAGATAAAGAATCACTGGATTGGGGGTAATATTCTGGCATGGGTGGAGGATTGGTTATCTAACAGGAAGCAGAGAGTTGGGATAAACGGTTCATTCTCGGACTGGCAACCTGTAGCCAGTGGTGTTCCGCAGGGGTCGGTGCTGGGTCCCCAACTCTTTACAATCTATATTAACGATTTGGAGGAGGGGACCGAGTGTAACATATCAAAGTTTGCAGATGATACAAAGATGGGAGGGAAAGTAGAGAGTAGGACATAAAAACGTACAAGGGGATATAGACAGGCTGGGTGAGTGGGTGGAGATTTGGCAGATGCAATACAATATTGGAAAATGTGAGGTTATGCACTTTGGCAGGAAAAATCGGAGAGCAAGTTATTACCTTAATGGCGAGAAACTGGAAAGTACTGCAGTACAAAGGGATCTGGGGGTCCGAGTGCAAGAAAATCAAAAAGTTAGTTTGCAGGTGCAGCAGGTGATCAAGAAGGCCAACGGAATGTTGGCTTTTATTGCTCGGGGGATAGAATATAAAAACAGGGAGGTATTGCTGCAGTTATATAAGGTATTGGTGAGACCGCACCTGGAATACTGCATACAGTTTTGGTCTCCATACTTAAGAAAAGACATACTTGCTCTCGAGGCAGTACAAAGAAGGTTCACTCGGTTAATCCCGGGGATGAGGGGGTGGACATATGAGGAGAGGTTGAGTAGATTGGGACTCTACTCATTGGAGTTCAGAAGAATGAGAGGCGATCTTATTGAAACATATAAGATTGTGAAGGGGCTTGATCGGGTGGATGCGGTAAGGATGTTCCCAAGGATGGGTGAAACTAGAACTAGGGGGCATAATCTTTGAATAAGGGGCTGCTCTTTCAAAACTGAGATGAGGAGAAACTTCTTCACTCAGAGGGTAGTAGGTCTGTGGCATTTGCTGCCCCAGGAAGCTGTGGAAGCTACATCATTAAATAAATTTAAAACAGAAATCGACAGTTTCCTAGAAGTAAAGGGAATTAGGGGTTACGGGGAGCGGGCAGGAAATTGGACATGAATTTAGATTTGAGGTTAGGATCAGATCAGCCATGATCTTATTGAATGGCAGAGCAGGCTCGAGGGGCCGATTGGCCTACTCCTGCTCCTATTTCTTATGTTCTTATGTTCTTAAATAGTAAATGGGTAGTAAGAGGAGGGGTGGGGCTGATTAAGGAGATCTACGCATGGAGGCAGAGGGCATGGCTGAGGTACTAAATGAGTACTTTACCAAGGAAGATGCTGCTGCCAAAGTCACAGTAAAAGAGGAGTTTGTTGAGATACTGGATGGGCTAAAAATTGATAGAGGAGGTACTGGAAAGGCACCCGGTCCGGATGGGATGCATCCTAGGTTGCTCAGGGAAGTTAGGGTGGAAATTGCGGAGGTACTGGCCATAATCTTCCAATCCTCCTTAGATATGGGGGTGGTGCCAGAGGACTGGAGGATTGCAAATGTTACACCCTTGTTCAAAAAAGGGTGTAAGGATAAACCCAGCGACTATCGGCCAGTCAGCTTAACCTCGGTGGTGGGGAAACTTTTAGAAACGATAATCCGGGACAAAATTAACAGTCACTTGGACAAGTGTGGATTAATTAAGGAAAGCCAGCACGGATTTGTTAAAGGCAAATTATGATTAACTAATCTGAGTTTTTTTGATGAGGTAACAGAGAGGGTTGATGAGGGCATCGCAGTTGATGTGTATATGGACTTCCAAATGGTGTTTGATAAAGTGCCGCATAATAAGCTTGTCATCAAAGTTGAAGCCCGTGGAATAAAAAGGGCAGTGGCAGCAATTACTTGAAAGGAAAACATTTGCAGGGCTGCAGGGAAAGGGCGGGTGAGTGGGACTCGCTGGATTGCTCTTGCAGAGAGCCGGCACAGGCTCGGTGGGCCAAATGGCCTTCTGTACTATAACCATTCAATGATTTTTAGCAGAGAGGTCAATAACCAGGGGGCATAGATTCAAAGTAATCGGTAGAAAGATGAGAGGGGAAGAGCTGGAAAGTGGCATTAGGCTGGATAGCTGTTTTTCGGCCGGCACAGACACAATGGGCCGACTGGCTGCCTCCTGTGCCGCAAATTTCTATGATTCTAGGTGGCAAGCCATGCCCAATGCCTGAGCTAGGTAAGTCCGCACTACAGGTACAGGAACAGGTATACCTGTCACGTGCGGCCATGGTTCTTCCCACTCTGCTTCAGCCCTGCAAGTGCAAACGAGTAGGGTGGCCCTAGCTGGACAAGCAGCATGGAGCTGATGAGTTGCATGGTTTTAGCTGGTTAAACTCCAGAAGTACTCCCGTGCACACTGGTTCCCTGCACCTTGGTCTGCATCTAAGCTGTGTGTGTCGGTGGAATATGTTGCAATGGGAAAGGAGTTTGCCTTCCATGTTGAGCAAGCAGAAACCGTACAAGTAGGTGTAGATTTCACAGCAAGTTAAATTGGAAACTCTTGATGGTAATTAGTTTCTACTTGTATCCGACACCTGGCTCACCAAAACAAAAACCTTTTTAACACGCCTTGGCCCAACTGAAAGCGTAGGTCGGTGCCCTTTTCTCAGGCATTTGTGGCTGCTGGCCTCAAGCTAGCCATGAGGAAATGCCGCAACAGCGGTACAGGATAACTTGTGCTTTGTATTTTGTGTTTAGTTGAAAAATCATTATTTTCCTGCTATGGGCAGGGGGTGCCTAAGCATTGTCATTGCACAACGAGAACAAAGTGATGTATGGTCTGCCTTTAACTACACCCAGAGTAAGATGTGGCAATAGGCTATCTTTTCCCCCCACCACTTTATTGACTGCCTGTTACTGTTTTGCTGAACTAGCATTAGCAGCCTTCCTAATTAAGCTGTCTGTAAACTAGAGGGTTTAGCTTTGTTGGGTGGGTACGGTGTCATTGTGAATTCGCGCTTTGTTCGTGCTGCACAGATCTTGCAGAGCTGGGCAGTGTGCAACGTGGAGTGTTTGCCTTGAGCAATGAAGCTGATAGCTTGGATTTTAAACTGTTGACAGGGAGGTGTTCGTGTTCTGTTTGGATTCCCACAGGTGTAGAATTTGTACGTTAGTGCCATGAAAGGCATAAATGCAGCTTCTCATTGTTGACATGTTGGTATATGTTTAGAAATATATAAACTGCTCCGTTTAGGAAGTTGACCTCTTTGGGAATGTAATGTCAACAGTAGCATTGAAGCCTTCAGTTTTTTTGTGAATAATTCTTAAATTTTTCTGAACATTTATCATTAATCAATGTGCAATATACTTGAATATGAGAATTGCTACCCCCTAGTGTATTGGTCGAAATACCATAAAATTGAAAGACTTGCCAGTGTTTTTTAAATATATTTTCTGTATCCCCATCATAGCTCTGTCTCTATCACCGTAAACATTTAATCCCTTCACCACCGGCGCACCGTGGCTGCAGTGTGTACCATCTACAAGATGCACTGCAGCAACTCACCAAGGCTTCTTCGACAGCACCTCCCAAACCCGCGACCTCTACCACCTAGAAGGACAAGGGCAGCAGGCACATGGGAACACCACCACCTGTATGTTCCCCTCCAAGTTTCTCACCATCCTGACTTGGAAATATATCGCAGTTGGGTCAGACTGCAGCGGTTCAAGCAGGCTGCTCACCACCACCTTCTCGAGGGCAATTAGGGATGGGCAATAAATGCTGACCTTGCCAGCGACGCCCACATCCCCCGAATGATTAAAAAAAATCAATATCATATCTATATTGTAGATATATATAATATTTTATCTTCCCACAAAGAATCCTGAAATATATCAAATTACAGTCATTGTAGTTTTTTTTTAAGGAAATGTCTCATGAGACATTGTTCTTAGTAGGCCTGTAGTTTGAAAGTAAAGGACTTTTTTTTTGTCCCCTCTGGAGCCTCAAGTGATCAAGTTTTTCAGAACAATTATATTCATTTACAAATGTAATCTCTGGAGATGAAGTTTGTAAATGTCCTTTATGCTACTTTAGAATCCTTCAAATTCTAAAGATGTGACTGGTCAGGTGTTATAGATGTTCACAATCTCACTAGATTTTAATGCATCTTCAAAGCACCGTGAATCTGTAGTATAACAATCGGATGAGACGTTCAACCGAGGCCCAGTCTGCCCCCCCCCCCCCCCCCCCCCCAGGTGGACGTAAACGATCTCCTGACACTGTTTCAAAGAAGAGCAGGGGAATTCTCTCCAGTGCCCTGGTCAGTATTTACCCCTCAACCAAGATCACTAAGACAGATGATCTGGTCATTATCACATTGCTGTCCGTGAAACCTTGCTGTGCGCAAATTGGCTGCAGCGTTTCCTACATTACAACAGTGACTACACTTCAAAAGTTTAAAAAAAAACTGAAAACAGAGTTAGGGATAAGCGGGTCATTCTCAGGTTAGCAGGCTGTAACTAGTGGGGTGCCGCAAGGATCGGTGCTTGGGCCCCAGCTATTTACAATCTATATTAATGACTTAGATGAAGGGACCGAGTGTAATGTATCCAAGTTTGCTGACGATACAAAGCTAGGTGGGAAAGTAAGCTGTGAGGAGGAAACAGTCTGCAAAGGGATACAGACAAGTTAGATGAGTGGGCAAGAAGTGGCAGATGGAATATAATGTGAGGTTATTCACTTTGGTAGGAAGAATAGAAAAACAGAATATTTTTTAAATGGTGAGAAACTATTGAATGTTGGTGTTAGAGGGATTTGGGTGTCCTCGTACAAGAAACACAAAAGGTTAGCATGCAGGTGCAGCAAGCAATTAGGAAAGCAAATGGCATGTTGGCCTTTATTGCAAGGGGGTTGGAGTATAAGAGTAAGGAAGTCTTGCTAAAATTGTACAGGGCTTTGGTGAGATCTCACCTGGAGTACTGTGTACAGTTTTGGTCTCCTTATCTAAGGAAGGATGTACTTGACTTAGAGGCAGTGCAACGATGGTTCACTAGATTAATTCCTGAGATGAGAGGGTTGTCCTATGAGGAGAGATTGCGTAGAATGGGCTGAAACACTCTGGAGTTTAGAATGAGAGGTGACCTCATTGAAACACAAGATAGAGGGGGCTTGACAGGGTAGATGCTGAGAGATTGTTTTCCCTGGCTAGAGTGTCTAGAACTAGGGGGCATAGTGTCAGGATAAGGGGTTGACCATTTAAGACTGAGATGAAGAGGAATTTCTTCACTCATGGTTGTGAATCTTTGGAATTCTCAATCCCTGAGGGATGTGGATGCTGAGTCGTTGAGTATATTCAAGATAGATTGATAGATTTTTGGACTCCAGGGGTATGGGGATTGGGCAGGAAAGTGGAGTTGAGGTAAAAGATCAACCATGATCTAATTGAATGACTGAGCAGGCTCGAGGGGCCGTATGACCAACTCCTGCTTCTGTTTCTTATGTTATATATTTCGTTGGTTGTAAAGCGCATTGGGACCTTCTGAGATCGTGAAAGGCGCTATATAAATGCGAGTTTTTTTTCTTATGATGTAGTTTGCATACATACCTTCATATTCCAATGTATTTGGGGGGAGAAATGCCTGTTCCATCCATTTGAATCCTCATTATTTTCTTGGAGGATTATAGAAAGCACAAAAAGTCTAAGAAAATAACAAAGGGAAGAGAGTATGGTGGGGGGGGGGGGGGGGGGGAGGAAAGAACTTCCAGATGGTATCAAGGATGATGTCGTCTATATGGGCTTCCAGAAGGCATTTTGATCAAATTTTGCACAAGTGATTATTAGGGAAAAAAAAAGGTACTTACGCTTGCCACTTTGCTCTTGCATAAACCATCTCCTTTTTAATGCTGGTCCTCGTCAGTCTTGTAGGTTACGATTCAATCACTGAAAGAATCGCAAATCAAACGTTTGCCTGTCAGGTGAAAATATTTGTTTTGTAACATGCTAGCAACCCCTCCAATAGATTCCATTGTTGGTCTGTAGATTTAGCAACTAATGATTTGTTCTACCCCACCCTATTCCAGCCAGTTCCTTGCTCAGACCTTCAAAGTTGGCCTTGTTTAAATCCAAAAACCTGGTTTGTGACCCTCCTTTCTCGCTTTCGAGCCCGACTGTGAATTCACCATCATATTACGGTCATTATTCCCATGAACATCACTATTAGATTGCTAGCTATTTCTGGTTCATTACTGATAACTAAATCAAGTATCATCTGCTCCCTTGTTGGGTTGAAGATGTGATGCTTTAGGAAACTACTTTCAATGTATTTGTTGAATCTATTCCCATTTCTACTTGTGCTACCATTTGTCTCATCCCATAGGCAAGTTGAAGAATCCATTATTATGACATTTTTCTTCTTAAAGTTTGCCTGATCTGCATGTGGGATGGGTGGGGGGGGGGGAAATCCAAAACTAGGGGCCATAAATAAAGGATAGATACTAATAAATCCAATAGGGAATTCAGAAGAAACTTCTTTACTCAGAATGTGGAACGTGCTACCACGTGGAGTGGTTGAGGTGAATAGCATAGATGCCTTTAAGGGGAAGCTAGATAAGTACATGAGGGAGAAAGGAATAGAAGGATATGCTGATGGGGTTAGATGAAGAGGGGTGGGAGGAGGCTCGTGTGGAGCATAAACACCAGCATAGACCAGTTGGGCCGAATGGGTGGTTTCTGTGCTGTAAGTTCTATTTAATTCAAAGATACTGGCAGACATGCTTTACTTTGGAGCCTGCAGTCAGGTGAAGCTTTACAAAATGATTGCTGGCCTCGGGGTTTTGGGAGTGAAGTTTTTTTTTCTTTTTGAAGTGCGTGTGGACAGAAGGGGGCCCTGCCCCTGACCGGCTTGAGGGTGTGAGACCACTGGGAGATTTTCTAGCCCCGCAAATAAGAGGTTCTGGCTGTCGTTTATGGGATCCTCATTCCATCGTTGGCTATTTTAAAGGAGATGGGATTGGAGCAGTGCAGGATGGAGGAAAGGAGAGAGATTTGAGTTTGAGGAGGATGTACCCCTCAAGATAGTTTTTTTTTTCTTTCCCCCCCACCCCAAAAATAGAATTTACGAGCCACACAGATCATATGAAGACCTGTGAGGAGCTCTGCATTAAAATGTTTCATATTAGAGGCTATAGCGGAGTGGGACTAATTGGATAGCTCTTTCAAAGAGCAGGCACAATGGACCGAATGGTGGCCTCCTGTGCTGTATGATTCTATGACCGCTGTGTCACCTGCATGAAGAGCTGCAGCCAAGATCATTTGTCCAGACAGCTGTGCCTACAACAGCAAAAATTACTATGACACTCATTTTTATGCCACCGTCTCATTTTAAAGCAGCCACAGGGGACTTGTGATATATCTCTCAGGCTTCTCCTGGGCACGTATTTATCAGGTCAACGACACCATTTTGAGAAGAGCAGGGTAGTTCATTCAGTTTGGCACACCTACTGGGCAGCAGCGTGATAGGGACGCTATCAGCTGGATGTCTGGTCTATCAGATCCTGATCACCCCGAGTGACTGCGTCCTACATTCTCGCCCCTTCCCCGTATCTGAAATACCAGGTTCTGTCTGTCCTGTCCCCGACTGCTTTCAGGGCTGAAGGCTGTGTTTCTGAGGAGGAGGAGGAGGCACCAACTAGTCCCAGGGCCACTGGGGGATGTTTCAGTCAAGCTGTCACATGTTCTATTGATGCCTGCAATGATGAAAGACCTTCCACGATGCCACAAATGAGGGCTGCACGCTCCTGTCACTAGTCAGTTGTCGCACGTCCTTGGACTCTTGACCTCCGAGCCTGCAGGTAGGTGTGATGTTGCTCGAACGTCCTTTTCAGGCAAGTACCTATGAGATCTGAGTCCCATAACTCCACAGGGGCAGCTGTCTTGGTGGCCATCTCTGCAGTATCCCCTGGGAGCTGGTCCATCCTCACCCACCTCTCATTTGTGTGGCTCCCTGGTGCTCGGTCAATCTACTACATCCTCTCTTAGACTGTCTACTTCCCTCTGAGCTGGTGCGTGGAAGTGAGGAAACAAATGACGCAGAGGATGATATTGAGGGGTTTGCGGCAGAGGAACATGGGGTGGCGTTTGTTCCAGGTACTCGTGTGGCCTGCTGCTCATTATTTTCATCAGTATCAGCATCGAAGCCTACGGTGGGAGGTGCTGCCTTTCGAATGAGACGTTAAACCGAAGCCCCGTCTGCCCCCCTTGGGTAGATGTAGAAGATCCCATGGCACTATTCGAAGAGGAGCAGTGGAGTTCTTCCCAGTGCCTTGGCCAATATTTATTCTTTAAACAATGTCCTTTTAGCAGATTATCTGGTCATTATCTCATTGCTGTTTGTGGGAGCTTGCTGTGTGCAAATTGGCTGCTGCGTTTCCTACATTACAACAGTGACTACACTTCAAAAGCACTTCATTGACTGTAAAGCGCTTTGGGACGTCCTGAGGTCGTGAAAGGTGCTGTATAAATGCAAGTCTTTTCTTTTACAGGAAAGAAATTTGTTCCTGTCTCATTCTCCACTGCACTCCCTCTCCCCGTAGCTGCGATGGATCTGTAGGAAAGATAGCATATCCTAAAAATGGGTGGTGAGAAACCCATACACTAAGTACAGTTACGGGTGAGGAAGCTCCCTTCTATCTGTTGCTTTACAGGGATGCCATAGTGATTGTGTAGGTCTGCATCCACTAGCCTGTATCCTGCAATGTCCCATTTATCTTGCCCGTCTCCAACAAGTAGAGCAAGTGCCTCCACATCAGCTCTATGGTCTACTCTTTGAATAGTCAGTTCTTTAACGTTGGAGGTATTTACCCTCCAGTCTTTGTGCATGTTCCTCCTGCGATAAGATTGAGTGCGTTAAGCCAAGAAAGAGCTTGCATTTATACGGCCTTTTCATGTCCTCAGGATGTCCCAAAACGCTTAACTGGGAAGGGACGATATCTTGTCTGTTGCCTTGTCTGCCCTCATCAGGCCATTGATCATTTTACGGCACTGGTCTGCAGTTCTGGGATCGAGAGGTGGTCCTCTATTATTGCCACTTTCTCTCCACATGCTTCTGAAGTTTCCTCCCATGGGCACTCAAGTCTTTTTTTCTTGTATGTCGTATTTCATCCCCTCCCTATCTCTGTAACCTCCTCCAGCCCTCCGAGATCTCTGCGCTCCTCCAATTCTGGCCTCTAGCCCATCCCCGATTTTTATCGCTCCACCATTGGCGGCTGTACCTTCAGCTGCCTAGGCCCTAAGCTCTGAAATTCCCTCCCGAAACCTGTTTGCCCCTCTCTCTCCTCCTTAAAACCTCCAAACTTCTGGTCACCTGTCCTAATATGTCCTTAAATCAAAATACTACGGATGCTGGAAATCTGAAATAAAAAAAGAAAATGCTGGAAATACTCAGCAAGTCAGGCAGTATCTGTGGAGAGAGAAACAGAGTTAACGTTTCAGGTCGATGGCCTTTTGACAGAACTGCTGTTTCTTCCTCCACAGATGCTGCCTGACTTGATGAGTATTTCCAGTATTTTCTGCTGATATCTCCTTATGTGGCTCGGTGTCAATTTTGTTTGATGATCGCTCTTGTGAAGCACCTTGGGACCTCTTAGTACGGTTTTTAACTTCGATACAAGTGCAACAACTTGCATTTATGTAGTTTAACGTATTATTATATTTGCGTGTTCTGGAAAAGGTAGAATGTTATTTGGTTGGCTTTTTTCAGGGGTGAGAAGAGGAGGGATGCTATTTTTTCTTTTCAGATGTGCAATTCCTGGTTTATTGAATTGAGTTTCCCGAAGTTGAATGCAAATTTGAAAGTCTGAAAAATCACGCTTCTACCTATGTGCCCCGAAGCCATGAGTTCAGGATGCGAATTCGGCGTTAACTTATATAAGAACATAAGAAATAGGAGTGGGCCGTACGGCACCTCGAGCCTGCGTCGCCATTCAATCAGATCTTGGCTGATCTTTGACCTCGACTCCACTTTCCCGCCCGATCCCCATATCCCTTGATTTCCCCAAGAGTCCAAAAATCTATCGATCTCTGCCTTGAGTATATTCAAAGACTCAGCATCCACAGTCCTCTGGGGCAGATAATTCTAAAGATTCACAACCCTCTGCATGAAGAAATTCCTCCTCATCTCAGTCTTGAATGCCTGACCCCATATCCTGTGATTATGCCCCCTAGTTCTAGACACTCTAGCCAGGGGAAACAACCTCTCAGCATCTACTCTGCCAAGCCCTCTCAGAATCTTATGTTTCAATGAGGTCACCTTTCATTCTTCTAAACTCGAGTATAGGCCCATTCTACTCAACCTCTCCTCATAGGACAACCCTCTCATCCCAGAAATTAATCTAGTGAACCATCGTTGCATTGCCTCCAAGGCAAATATATCCTTCCTTAGATAAGGAGTTCAAAACTGTATGCTGTACTCCAGGTGAGGTCTCACAAAGCCCTGTGCAAATGTAGTAAGACTTCCTTACTCTTTACTCCAACCCCCTTGCAATAAAGGCCAACATACCATTTGCCTTCCTAATTGCCTGCTGTACCTGCTTACTAACTTTTTGTGTTTCTTGTACGGGGACACCCAAGTCTCTCTGAACACCAACATTTAATAGTTTCTCACCATTTAGAAAAATATTCTGTTTTTCCTACCAAAGTGAATAACCTCACGTTTCCCCACATTATACTCTAGCTGCCACCTTCTTGCCCACTCACTTAACCTGTGCAGACTGTGTCCTCCTCACAGCTTACTTTCCCACCTAGCTTTGTATCGTCAGCAAACTTGGATACGTTACACTTGGTCCCTTCATCTAAGTCATGAATATAGATTGTAAAGAGCTGAGGCCCAAGCACTGATCCTTGCGGCACCCCACTAGTTACAGCCTGCCAACCTGAGAGTGACCCGTTTATCCCTACTCTTTTCTGTCCTTTAACCGATCATTTATCCATGCTAATATATTACCCCCAACACCATGCGCCCTTACCTTTTTTTATTTGTTCATGGGATGTGGGCGACGCTGGCAAGGCCAGCATTTATTGCCCATCCCTAATTGCCCTCGAGAAGGTGGTGGTGAGCTGCCACCTTGAACCGCTGCAGTCCGTGTGGTGAAGGTTCTCCCACAGTGCTGTTAGGTAGGGAGTTCCAGGAATTTGACCCAGCAACAATGAAGGAACAGTGATGTATTTCCAAGTCGGGATGGTGTGTGACTTGGAGGGGAATGTGCAGGTGGTGTTCCCATGTGCCTGCTGCCCTTGTAATAACCTTTTTATGTGGCCCCTTTATCAAATGCCTTTTGAAAATCCAAATATACTACATCCACTGGCTCTCCTTTACCTACCCTGCTCGTTACAATTCTCAAACTCTAATAGATTTGTCACATACGATTTCCCTTTCATAAAACCATGTTGACTCTGCCTAATATGATTTTCTAAGTGCCCTGTTACCACTTCCTTTAATGGATTCCAGCATTTGCCTGACAACCAATGTCAGGCTAACTGGCTTGTATTTCCAGGTTTTCTCTCTCCCTCCCTTGAATAGCGGGGTAACATTTGCTACCTTACAATCCACTGGGACCGTTCCAGAATCTAGAGAATGTTGGAAGATCATAACCAACGCGTCCACCATCTCTGCAACCACCTCTTTTAGAACCCTCTGATGTAGGCAGTCAAGTCCAGGGATTTGTTGGCTTTTAGTCCCATTAGTTTCTCCAGTACTTTTTCTCTAGTGATATTAATTGTTTTAAGTTCCTCAATCTCATTTATCCTTTGGTTCCCCACTATTTCTGGTATGCTTTTTGTGCCTTCTACTGTGAAGACAGATACAAAATATTTAATGCATCTGCCATTTCCTGATTTCTCCATTATAATTTCTCCTGTCTCAGCCTCTGAGCGACCAATGTTTACTTTTGCTACTTTCTTCCTTTTTACATACTTGTAGAAGCTCTTACAATCTGTTTTTATATTTCTTGCTAGTTTACTTTCATATTCTATTTTCTCCCTTTTTATCAATCTTTTTTGGTCGTCCATAGTTGGTTTCTAAAACTCTTCCAATCCCCAGGCTTATTACTCTTGGCAACATTAGAGGCCCCTTCTTTCAATGTAATACTCTCCTTAACTTCTTTAGTTAGCCACGGGTGGATCACTTTTCCCATGGAGTTTTTATTTCTCAATGGAATGTATATTTGTTGAGAATATTGAAATATTTCTTTTAAATGTTTGCCATTGCTTTTCAACTGTCAAACCCTTTAATTTAATTTCCCAATCTACCTTTGACAACTCGTCCCTCATACCTATGTAATTGGCTTTATTTACGATGTGGAGATGCCGGTGATGGGCTGGGGTGGACAAATGTAAGGAGTCGCACAACACCAGGTTATAGTCCAACAGCTTTACTTGAAATCACAAGCTTTCGGAGCTTTGCTCCTTCGTCAGGTGAGTGAAGGGTTGCATAAAGGCACAGCATATATAGTCAGAGAACAATGCCTGGTGACTACAGATAATCTTTCTAACTGCCCTTTATCACACCTCGGCAGAGAGATAATCACAGCAATCAAAAGAGTGAATGGTGTTCAGACAGGTTGGTCAGGGAAACATTACATCCAAGAATACTGAATACACAAGGGGTCAAACCACCAAAGACAGAGACAGAGAATGACCAGTTGTATTAAAAACAGATAACTTTTTTTCGCTGTGTATGGAGAACAAGCCAACTACAACTTGAGTCTGGATGACTCTACGTCAGGTGGGGTTACATGTAGCGTGACATGAACCCAAGATCCCGGTTAAGGCCGTCCTCATGGGTGCGGAACTTGGCTATCAATTTCTGCTCGACAATTTTGCGTTGTCGTGTATCTCGAAGACCGCCTTGGAGAACGCTTACCCGAAGATCGGAGGCTGAATGTCCTTGACGGCTGAAGTGTTCCCCGACTGGGAGGGAACCCTCCTGTCTGGCGATTGTTGTGCGGTGTCCGTTCATCCGTTATCGCAGTGTCTGCATGGTCTCGCCAATGTACCATGCTCTGGGGCATCCTTTCCTGCAACGTATGAGGTAGACAACGTTGGCCGAGTCACAGGAGTATGAACCATGTACCTGGTGGGTGGTGTCCTCTCGTGTGATGGTGGTATCTGTGTCGATGATCTGACATGTCTTGCAGAGGTTGCCGTGGCAGGGTTGTGTGGTGTCGTGGGCGCTGTTCTCCTGAAAGCTGAGTAATTTGCTGCGAACGATGGTCTGTTTGAGGTTAGGTGGCTGTTTGAAGGCGAGTAGTGGAGGCGTGGGGATGGCCTTAGCGAGGTGTTCGTTATCATCGATGACATGTTGAAGGCTGCCAAGAACATGGCGTAGTTTCTCCGCTCCGGGGAAGTACTGGACGACGAAGGGTACTCTGTTGGTTGTGTCCCATGTTTGTCTTCTGAGGAGGTCTGTGCGATTTTTCTGTCTCTCTGTCTCTGTCTCTTTGTGATTTGACCCCTTGTGTATTCAGTATTCTTGGTTGTAATGTTTCCCTGACCAACCTGTCTGAACACCATTCACTCCTTTGATTGCTGTGATTATCTCTCTGCTGAGGTGTGATAAAGGGCAGTTGGAAAGATTATCTGTAATCACCAGGCATTGTTCTCTGACTATAAATGCTGTGCCTTTATGCAACCCTTCACTCACCTGACGAAGGAGCAAAGCTCCGAAAGCTTGTGATTTCAAATAAAGCTGTTGGACTATAACCTGGTGTTGTGCGACTCCTGGCTTTATTTAAGTTGAAGACTCTGGTTTCTGACTTAAGTACGTTACTTTCAAACTCTATGTGAAATTCTATCATATTATGATCACTCTTCCCCAGAGGTTCTTTTACTGAGATTACTAATTAACCCTATTTCATTACACAATACAAGATCTAAAATAGCCTGTTCCCTGGTTGGTTCCACGACATATTGCTCTAGGAAACTGTCTCGAATACATTCCATGAACTCATCTCCAAACTACCTTTGCCAATTTGATTTGCCCAGTCTATATGCAGATTAAAGTCCCCCACGATGACTGCATTTCCTTTGTTACAAGCTCCTATTATTTCATGATTAATACTCTGTCCAACGGTATAGCTACTGTTCGTAATAACTTCTAGTAATCCTGAAAAAATGGCATTTATTGCACAAGTAATAACTTGTTTAATTCTTGTACTCACAAAATTCCAATTGTACTGCTGACACTTTTTAAAAAAAAACGAACACAGAATTACAAAGATACAAGTCAGATTGAAGGACTAATTTTGTAGAAACTAGACCCTGTTCTGATGAGGTGCAGAAAGATGCATGTGCTGAGAGGAGCTGATGTGCTTTACTTGAAGAGAACATCTTTCTTCCTTCTCTTAATGGGCTGTGCAGCCTTTGAAGCGCTGTCTACGGTATGTTAAGGATTAAGAATCGAGATGAATTCAGTTTTACACATGTCTTTTTGATGTTGGAATGAATAATCAACAATGTAAAATCCATTTTTTTTTTAAACAATGAATGCCAGGTGGTTTCCCCAATTTAAGCAGAAATGTTGTATTGACAGACCTGCAACCTAAATGTATGATGAGCAGAAATGTGTTTCCATTAAATTTAGTTTTAAGTAACATTTTAAAGTCAGTGTGCTGCGCTGACTGACTTTTTACATGGGGAGAGTTCTGAGCTATGGCACTGGCATCTTCCTGCATCTGCCTTCACAGATGCGTGGCTAGGGGGGTGGTGGTGGGGGAAGAGATCAAGAAATTGGAGGGCCCTCGTTTTCACAGCTGGGCCTCCAGGTAACGCTGGAGATTTCAGAGATGGAACCAACCCAGGAAATTTAATTTTTTTTTTAGGAATTAGGTTTCAGATTGCTCAGGGAATACTTTTCCTGCCAGAGCAATGTTTTCTAGATATCCATTAACGGCTGGTATCCTCCTGTCCAAAACCTTATTCAAACAAAGACGCATCTGGGTTTGATATCAATAGCCATCTGAATGGTGTACCCGTCTTCATAATGTTGCATAAGCTTAGTCTCCCAGCATTGCAGTCACCCAGGCATCTGTCTTGTTTCCTTGCCCATGCCACGTTAGTGGGTGAAAGTAGAACAGAGTCTCCATTTCGCAATGCTGTCAACGTCAGGGTGATATTTTGGTTTATTTTCCTTCAAATCTTACTTTCTTAGCGGGCAAACACATGGCAGAATGAAATTTAATGCAGAGAAGTGTGAAGTGATGCATTTTGGAAGGAAAATGAGAGGTACAATAAAGCAAATGGTACAATTTTAATAGGGCTGCAGGAACATAGAGACCTGGGGGTTCAGGTACACAAAGCACAAAGGTGGCAGGACATGTTGAGAAAGCTGTTAAAGCTACAGGATCCTGGGCTTTATAAATAGAGGCAGAGAGTACAAAAGCAAGGAAGTTATGCTAAACCTTTATACATCCCTGGTTAGACCCCATCTAGGGTCCAGTTCCAGGCACCACACTTTAGAAAGGATGTCAAGGCCTTGGAGAGAGTACAGAGGAGATTTACCAGGGATGAGGAAATTCAGTTATGTGCAGACTAGAGAAGTTGGGATTGTTCTCCTCAGAGCAGATCTGGTTAAAGGGAGATTAAATAGAGGTGGTCAATATTGAGGGGTTTTGATAGATTAGTTAACAACAACTACTTAAATTTATACAGCGCCTTTAACGTGATATAACATCCCAAGGTGCTATATAAATAGTGGATAGGGGGAAACTGTTTCCACTGGCAGGAGGGTCAGTCGCCAGAGGACACAGATTTAAATGGGGGGGGGGGGGAATGGGAGGATGAAGAGATGAGAATATTTTTTACGCAGCGAGTTGTTATGATCTGGAACGCGCTGCCTGAAAGGGCGGTGGAAGCAGACTCAATAATAACTTTCAAAAAAGGAATTGGAAAAACACTTGATAGAGAAATTTGCAGAGCTATGGGGAAAGAGGGGGAGTAGGACTAATTGGACAGCTCTTTCAGAGAGCAGGCACAATGGGCCAAATGGCCTCCTGCGATATGAGCCTACATTTGAAATGAAGTTGTTTTAAGTTATTGAAGAAAATGATGAGGGATGGTAAGAGTAGGAATTGAAGGAGATCATTACCCGAGGAAGGGAAGTACTTACTGTTTTTGTCTGCTTCCTTGGTAAGCTACTTTTTCAAAGAAATATTCCTACTCACTAGTTTAAATCTTATTAATCCCCTACCCCCTGTTTGTTGCGAGATCCACCATCTTAAACGGAGAGAGAAAAACAAGAAATGTAAAAACTAAAGCGCAATTTTTTTTTAAATTGCGAAGTAAGTACAAAAAGGAGGAGAAAACTAGTTTTATAAATGCTTTCATCATATACTAAAGAAAAAATCTTTCTTTGCCAATATGAACTACAGATGCAAAATTATTTATAGATTTTTACTTATAAAAATAAATGTTTAAGTAGATAGCATACTCTTGTTTTGATTAATGCATTTATTAATTACATAGAATTTACAGCACAGAAACTGGCCATTCGGTCTGTGCCGGTGTTTATGCTCCACACGAGCCTCCTCCCACCCCTCGTCATCTCACCCTATCGGCATACCCTTCTATTCCTTTCTCCCTCATATTTATCTAGCTTCCCCTTAAATGCATCTATGCTATTTGTCTCAATTACTCCTTGTGGTAGCAAGTTCCACATTCTCACCACTCTCTGGGTAAAGAAGTTTCTCCTAAATTTCCTATTGGATTTATTAGTGACTATTTTATATTTATAACCCCTAGTTTTGGACTCCTCCACAAGCGGAAACATCTTCTCTACGTCTACCCTATCGTTCCCCTTCACAATCTTAAAGACCTCTATCAGGTCACCCGTCAGCCTTCTCTTTTCTGGAGGATGTGCTGAAATAATATAATGTGGGTGGGGTGGGGAACACTGTAGCAGAGGGGCTAACGTCTTCATCCTTTAGACTAAACAGCACCCTCCATAGAATGGGGGGGGGGGGGGGGCTATACACTGGGAAACGGGAAGGTGAGTGAGATGAAGAAATGAGCTCTACTGGCACAAACTGGCATGTTCTTTGCTCTGTTCATTTGTTGCTGGGCGGATGAGAACTTTAGTGCAAGATTCAGTCCTGCAGCATCCTTTGGTGTTTAATCTACTGTAATAGCCCAGTCTTAAAAAACCTTTTCATAAGAGTTTTTGGTCAGACTTTAGGGGTTGTTTGTTGCTGTTAAGTAGAAGATTGTGTTTGTGTGCATTTTGTAAGTGGTAGTTCGAATCAAGTATTGAGTAAGAATCAATTTTGCATGGACAAATCTCTGGACCATGTGTAAAATCTGTTAAACTCTGAAATAAATGGGAACCAGATGCTGAGCTGTCGCGATGTAGCCAACTAGAAGCCTTCCTTCAACTTGTAAAATCTAAACTGATGCTCACTTTGAAATTTAACCCTTTGCTGATAGTGTTAGATGAAGTAGGGATGGAGGAGGCTCGTGTGGAGCATAAACACCGGCATGGACCAGTTGGGCCAAGTGGCCTGTTTCTGAGCTGTACATTCTATGTAAGCCTATTTTAAAATTCAGTGTGAGGCTTTTATCATGTCTGGTGAAATATTGCTGATTCATTGGTTGGTTTCCAATCAATTTTACATCAAAAGACTAGATGAGCTGAATGCCCACAATCAAATATTTTGCTGATACAAATGAATTTTAGCTCGAGAGATTAACACCTTTAGAAATGCATTATGTACCGTATCCCTTTCAACTCTCGCTAGCAGCATAATTATGCATGAATTAGTTTCCATCACACTAACTGGAATAACTGAAAACATTCCATCTCTCCAATTCACGATATACTTTCACACATTACTCGCTCGTGTCTGTTTATAAAATTGCGAAAGATGCAAAATATTAGTGAAATCTGATCTGTAAGTCATGTGCTTTCAAATCCGCTATACAGGTGAGCTTTTTTTATTCCTTCATGGGATGTGGGCGTCGCTGGCGAGGCCGGCATTTATTGCCCATCCCTAATTGCCCTTGAGAAGGTGGTGGTGAGCCGCCTTGAACCGCTGCAGTCCGTGTGGTGAAGGTTCTCCCGCAGTGCTTTTAGGTAGGGAATTCCAGGATTTTGACTTAGCGATGATGAAGGAACGGTGATGTATTTCTAAGTTGAGATGGTGTGTGACTTGGAGGGGAACGTGTGCCCTGATCTTGGTGCATTACCTGGTTAAGAATAAGAGTGCACTATGTTGGAGCATCAGTTGGGAGGCTTTAGTTGTCCTCTGCACCATAGGAAAGGAAAAATCAGCCAAGACTCTTGCACCTGATCAGTATTCAGTGACGTGTATTGGAAAGTACGAGTGCGTGGACATTGGATATCACAGCTGAGCCCAATTCTGTGTGTGCATGGGGTCGGCTGGGGGAGGGGGGTCAGCCAGCTGTGATGCCCTTCACGGTGAATAACCAGAAGGTACTTGCTGTCCAGGTTCTTGCAAGAAGGTTGAGGTGCCACAAGGCTGCCAGCACACATTTGTGAGAGTCGGCGCTTGAGAGGAGCGAAAAATGACGAATAGTTACCGTATAATGTGATGCATAACTTGCATCTTTGAGCTGCAAGTTTTTACACGCTAGTGTTATATTACTGTATGGTAAAGTAGGTCTTAAAAGTAAAGTTGTAGCAGCGTGCGATGAGGAACGATGAGAGAGTTTAGTCTTCACGTTATTTGGAATTGTGATGGAGAGTGGGCATTTGTGCTTTCATTATGCTGCAAAAGCTGATAGAGTATCACCTCCCATTTATTTTTTTTGAATCCTCTAACTAGACCTTGCAAGAAGTGCTCACTTAATGGTTGGAGGGGAAGAGACCATTTGATTTAATTCACTCAAGCTTGTAGTTCTTGAACTGGTAAAGAGAATCCTTAATTTGAAGCTCTTTGTACAGGGTTTGATTGAATCCCTTCTTGCTGCACGATTGATGCCGAACTTAATGAAATTCTTTTGGTGGCCTGAATTGTAAGTTTTAATAAGCTCCGCAGTCTGAAGTCTTGAATGTCTTCAGTAAGCTTAGATTTATTTTGGTTTCTTTTTTTTTCTATTCCCCCCCCCCCCAGTGTAAGTGTTGTAAAGTACCAGTTGTGGACTCGTTAATGATGGGACTATATTTGTCATGATTAACACACCGCCTCATTAAAGAAAACGTTTTTTTTTTTAAAAAGATGGTCTACAGTTCTGAATTGAACAATAAAGCAATAGTGTGTCGTAGAGAATAGTGTATTAGTTTTAACCACCCCGGGTTATTTTTGAGAAATTATTACCAGGACTTAATGGCTGCATTTTTTTTTAAAAACTGCTGCCATTTGTCCCTGAAGTTCGGGCGATGACTGTGGATTGTTAAAGGACAGCACCATTGGGTTACAGAAAATCCCCAGTGGTTGTGTTTCATTTATAACATTGCCTTGGGCCTTTCACTGCATCCTGTTGGAATGACCTCCTTTTCAACCCTGTGCTGTCAGTTGTGGTGCGGAGCGCAATTTTCTTTTGACCGCATTCCAGTTAGTCACGTGGCTCCCCTGGCTTGAACTGTAACCTTTTCCTTTGGTGCGTGCTTTACCTGCGACCTGGCATTATCAACAGCCTCCCTCTTACCGCCAGAGGTGTTTGAAGAACTACAATCTTTTGAGCTCCGTAGCGAGCAAAATCTTGCACAAATGAAGTGCGATGCGTTGTGCCGAGCTCGTTTCTTTTGTCCTGCGATTAATTCCCAGAAACTATTTATCTGTTGACCTGAGGGCTTGGTGAAATTGTCCTTGGGGCTGAAAGTGGACCACATACTCTGGCTTTCAATTAGATCTACATAAATTCAGTCATCACCCAGAATCCCATCGAATTACCAGAGAAGCTATAGCCCAAAGCTAGACAGTTAATGTTTTTGCATTGGTCGATGAAAGATGGTTCTTATAGGCGTTGATTGTGAAATGTGCTCACATAGATATTTACATATTTAAACACGATCCTGCGTGTGTGTGTATAAATATAACTTGTTGCATGTACAATTTTTCTAGATCCAAAATATATGACTGCTTAAAAAAGAATTCATGTAATTTTGTAAATGGATGAAATTAGATTTGTGCAGCTTCTCATCGTATGGGATCCCTTTGACCTCTCTGTGCTTTGCCATTGGCAGATCCCCTTTTGTGAATTGTTCCAATTGATGTTGGATTTTTAGTGCCTAACATATTGATGCAGAACGTTTACCATGTGTAGCTGCCAGGTGATAGGCTCCAAATGTGGTTCATTATTTACCCAAGAAATTGCTGTAAAGAACATTTCAAACAGCAAACAGTTTGGCATTGATATCGGACAATCCCTTTTTTTTGTATGTCTTGATGTCGTACTTTTGTACACAATCTCCGTTTCCAACTGCACAGCCTCTCCATAACAAACGCTGCCTGCTTCCACCTCGAATATTGCCTGTCTCCACCCTGCCTCAGCTCGTCTGCTACTGAAAACCCTCATCCATGCCTGTCGCCTCCTAGACTCGACTATTCTAATGCTCTCGTTGCCTTGCTCCCACCCGCCATAAACTGTAGCTCATCCTAAGCTCTGCTGCCTGTACGCTGTCCTGCTCACCCATCACTCCTTGCTGGCCTACATTGGCTCCCAGTCGCCCAACAATTTGAAATTCTTATTCTTGAGGATAAATCCCTTTGAGGCCTCTCGTAGGAACAGGAGTAGGCCATTCAGCTCCTCGCGCCTGTTCCGCCATTCACTTAGATCCTAGCTGATCGGTACCTTAACTCCATCTATCCTCTCCAATCTCAGTACTCTCCAGTCTTACCCTAGCCTTTTGTGCATTCCCCCTCCTTTTGCCCCCATCGTAAGTGGTCATGCCTTATTCTCTGGAATGCCCTCCGCCTCCCCACCTCCCTCTCCTCCTTTTTAAGACCCTCCCTAAAACCCACTTGTTTGACCAAACTTTTGGTCACTCTTCCTAATATCTCCTCCTTTGCTCAGCATTCATTTTATTAATGTTTATGCCTCTGTGAAACACTGGGATGTTTTTCTACATTAAAGGTATGGTATAAATCCAAGCTGTTAACCTTATTGGTGCACAAAGAACCATTCTGTGTGCCATTTTTAATAATTGACATTTTTGATGAGTTGTGGAATTTTTTTTTTTAAGTAATTAAGTACATACCGCTGTAAATTTATCTTTTCATATTTGTTTCTGGGATGTTGGCAACCCTGGTGAGGCTGCATTTAATGCCCATCTCTAATTGTTCTGAGACGGTGGTGGGCTTTGTCCTTAAACCGCTGCCGTCCTTGTGACGACGGTGCTCCCATACGACGGTGTTTGGGTAAGGAATTCTGGGATTTTGACAGTGATGATGGGATGATATACACCCATGTAATGGGAGGGGAACCTGAAGGTGGTGGTGTTCCCATAATGTTACTGCTGTAACACACCAAGTCCCATTCACCCATCACCCCCTATGCTCGCTGACCTACATTGGCCCCTGGTCCGAGAACGCCTCGATTTTAAAATTCTCATCCTTGTTTTCAAATCCCTCCATGGCCTTGCCCCCTCCCTATCTCTGTAACCTCCTCCAGACCTACAACCCTCCGAGATCTCTGCGCTCCTCCGACTCTGGCCTCTCGCGCATCCCCGATTTTTTTAATCGCTTCACCATTGGTGGCCGTGTCTACAGCTGCCTAGGCCCTAAGCTCTGGAATTCCCTCCCTAAACCCGTCTGCCCCTCTACCCCTCTCCTCCTTCGAGATGCTCCTTAAAACCTACCCCTTTGACCGAGCTTTTGGTCACCTGTCCTAGTATCTCCTTATGTGGCGCGGTGTCAAGTTTTGTTTGATAATCGTTCCTGTGGAAGTTTTACTAGGTTAAAGGCACGATATAACCGCAAGTTGTTGCTGCTGCTGCTGTCCTTCTCGATGGTGGTGTTTGTAGGGCTGGGGGGCGCTGTCGAAGTAAGCTCGAGGAATTGCTGCAGTGCATCCTGTAGATAGTACATACTGTGGCGGAGGGGGTGAATACTGAGCACAGTGGTGTAACGGTGTTGATCAAGTGGACTTTTTTTTTGGATACACCAGAATGAGGGGTGAGTATTCAATCACATTCCCGTCTTCAGGCCCTGCAGATGGTGGAGAGGCGTTGAGAGTTCAGAAGGTGAGCCACTCATCTAGATCACCCAGCCTCTGTGCTGCTCTTGTAACTATGCTGTTGTTATTGCTGGTCCAACTTCTGATCAAAGAGACCTCTTTTTTCCCCCCCCCCCGGGTATTGATGGTGTGGCTCATGGCAATGGTGATGGCACTGAAGTTCAGAGAGGCAACGGTAGAGTCTTTCCTTCTGAGATGGTCATTGCAGGCCACTTGCGTAGTATAATTATCTGCCACTTGTCAGCCCGAGCCTAGATGTTTCCCAGGTCCTGCTAGACTGGTGGGAGATACTCCCTCATCGGATGAATTGTCACTGATGTTGAGCATGCGGGAACCGGCAGCGAACAGCCCCCACCCCTGACCTTGTGATGGCGACACGGTCAACTGAAGATGGTTCAATCTAGGATGCTTCCCTGAGGAACTCCTGCAGCAATGCCCTTGGGGCTGTGGTGATTTGGCCTCTGACAACTGTGACCGTCTTCCTGCGTGTCAGGTCTGACTGCAGCCACTGGAGGGTTTTCCCATTGACCTCAGTTTTGCTAGGGCTCCTTGTTTGAATGCTTCCTTGATGTCTGGGTCAGCTGCTCTTGCCTTTCCGCTGGCATTCAGTTCATACGTCATTGTCTGAATCCAGGCTGTGATGAGGCCAGGAGTCGAGTGGTTCTGGTGGAACATGAACTGAGCAGTGAGCGAGTTATTGGTTAGTAGGTGCCGTTTGTTGGCATTATCGATTACTTTTTCCATCAGTTTTTTGATTGGGAGAAGGCTGATGGGGTGGTAGCTGGTCTGGTTAGGTTTGTGCTTTATGTGGATAGGACGTGCCCAGACACACCTCCACATTGGACCGATGCCAGCGTCCTAGCTGCACTGGAATAGCTTGTCAATGGGGCCGACTGGTTCCGATCCACACGTCTTAGATTTACATACCATCTTTTAAGAAAATATCCCAACATAGTACAGTGCTTCGATTCGGTGAAGGGGGCAGGAGTTTCTTTTTAAAGGAGCTTATGATCAATGACCAATATTTATCCCTCGACCAATATCAAAAAAAAAACCACACACATGATCTGGTCATTTATCTGATTGCTGTCTGTGGGATCTTGCTGTGTGCAAATTCGCTGCCGCGTTTCCTCCGTTACAACAGTGACTACACTTCAAAAGTACTTCATTAGCTGTAAAGTGGTTTGGGGTGTCAGTCATGAAAAGCACAATATGGGCAATTTTTTTTCTCTCCTTTTTTTTCCTTTTCTTTCTCTTTTTCTTCAATTTGAATGCTCAGTGATCATACTTGTTTTAAATATGGTGGTTCATTCCACTGTCCAATTTTAATTGTGCCCTTTTTTTAAATATAACTGTGGTTTGGGTGTCGGCCAACTGCCTGTCCGTAGCTTGTGTGTAACCTTCATTTGAACTGGAGAGTAACGGCTTGGTAATGGTGATCACTGTAGCCCAGGGATTATTGATGTTACTGCTGGAAATCTGACAGCCACAATTCAAAAAAGGGCCCATTGTATTAAACTGTAAAGGTGATCACCTTGATACTGAATTCAAATTTACTTTGCAAATATGGAAATGAACAAAAAAAAATTTCCATGAAAATATTGGGAGTGCTGCTTACTAATGAAAATGCAAGAGGTAATTCTCTGACTTCACACTCTCAAAGAAAGAACTTGTATTTATATAGCCCCTTTCATGACCTCAGGATGTCCCAGCAAGCTTTATAACCAGTGAAGTATTTTTTGAAGTGTGGGCATTGTACTTTTGTAGGAAACGCAGCAGCCAATTTAGGCAAAGCAAGCTCCCACAAACAGCAATGTGATGATGATCAGGTCATCTGTTTTTAGTGATGTTGATTGAGGGATAAATATTGGCCAGGACACTGAGGGAGAACTTCCCAGCTCTTTGAAATAGTGCCATGGGATATTTTACGTCCCCACCCAAGAGGGCCTTAGCGAGGATGCTTGGGATATCGTGTGGACTGTGCCCTGGATATTCCTGTGTTTTTTGGAGGGCGAGTGCAAAAATCAGAAAATTACCTCCTACGCAAAGGTACTTGGTACGGTCTGAGAATGTGGCAGATTTTGTGGATTCTCAGCAACAAATCACCCACTGAGAACTGACAAACTAGCTGTGCAACTGCAATATGAATCTCTTGACATATTTTCTGCTTATAAGGCACTCGGTAACAGCAAGCATCTCCCCAGTCGGGTCTAACTGCTGGCTGTAGAATAAAGCTGTACGTATGTGTCCCAATAAACGCGCCTTATTATCACGCTGTGAAAATCACCTCTCCTGCATCAATGTGACATCTTCTGTTCCCCACACTATCCATCCTTTCTCCGCTCTCTCTGGAGTGCGAACGCCACAGTAGAGGCAGTTTATTGATGACCTGCATCCAGTAGAGCTAGATTGAGACTGCTCAAACTCATTTCGTATAAGATACTTAGCTCATAAAGAGATCGTGACAGCACAGAAGGCCATTCGGCCCATCGTGCATGTGCTGGCTCTTTGAAAGAACTATCCAATTCATCCCACTCCTTCGGTTCTTTCCCCATAAGCCCTGCAATTTTTTCCCCTTCAAGTATTTATCCAGTTCCCTTTTGAAAGTTACTATTGAATCTGCTTCCACCTCCCTTTCAGGCAGTCTATTCCAGGTTATAACAACTTGCAGCGTAAAATAATTTCTTCTCTCCTCACTGGTTCTTTTGCCAATACCCTAAATCTGTCCTCTGGTTACCAAACCTGCTGCCAGTGAAAAGTTTCTCCTTATTTACATTATCAAACCCTTTGTAATTTTGAACACCTCTATTTAATCTTCTCTTAACCTCCTCTGCCCTAAGGAGGACAATCCCAGCTTCTCTAATCTCTGCACATAACTGAATTCCCTCATCCCTGGTACCATTCTGGTAAATCTCCTACACCCTCTCCAAGGGCTTGACATCCTTCCTAAACTCTGTTGCCCAAAATTGGCCACAATACTCCAGCTGCAGCCTAACTAGTGATTTATAAAGGTTTAACATAACCTCCTTGCTTTTGTACTCTATGCCTCTATTTATAAAGCCAAGAATCCCGTATGCTTTTTTAACAGCTTTCTCAACTTGCCCTGCCACCTTCAAAGATTTTTGTACATACACCCCCAGGTGTCTCTGGTCTTGGACCCCCATTTAAAATTGTACCATTTTAGTTTACATTGCCTCTTACTCTTCCTTCCAAAATGAATCACTTCACACTTCTCGGTGTTAAACTTCGTCTGCCATGTGTCTGCCCATTTCACCAGTCTGTCTGTCTGTGTCCTCCTGAAGCCGCCTACTCTCCTCCTTGCTATTTACTACTTTACAGTGTTCTGTGTATCAGCTGAACTTATCGCTCCTTCTAACAACAGTTAACCTTCTGCTTTCCAGGGATTAAGTGGCAGCGGGAATGCACTTGGCAGTCTTGGATCAACAATGGCTCGAACGTACCTACGGCAAAGAGTAACGCGAGTTAATCTCAGGGACCTCCTCTTCTGTTTGGAGCAGGAGCGAGAAACGAATCATTCGCTGATGTTATACCGAGCGTATCTCAAATGAAAAGAAATATAGGCTGGATTGATGCACAAACACTGATGAGCCCTAAATGATGATGGTTGCACAGACGCTTCTGCTAAATGAATGCGTTGTTTCAGGAGACTGTGACTCTAGACCTTGATTGTCCTTAACTTGTTTACTCTCGTGACTTATTGTTTTTTAAAACTGAATGCAGATAGACGGGTACAATTTTGATTTTTGTTTCCAGAGAATGAAACCGAATTCTTGATTAGGTAGAATTTTCCAATATCACTTGTGACACTGAATTCCTTCTGGTTCAAAGATTCAGAAAACTGGATGGTATAGGAGGTATTTTATACATAAACAAAAAAAATTAACCTTTTGCAATTGTTCCATTTCTCAGTTGACCCTCTACTAATAACTGTGATACAGAAAATTGTTAAATGACTTGCAATGTTTTTTTTTCTCCCCCCTTAAATGTGCATGGACATGTTGCTATTCGACAGGGTAAATCCATGGATGTGTTTCCCTTTTTGAAGAGATTTTTGAAGTGCTACGATCCTTTTCTTCCTGCTCTGTATAACAGGTGCATCTGCTGTTCACACTGCTTTTCGCCAAAAAGTAAGTCTTTTGTATGTACTTGCTTTTCAAGCTCAAACCAATTAATTTTACATGACTAGTTTAACCGTTTTGAACAGTCTAGTGCCACATTTGCTCCTCTTCCACTGCAAAAAAAAATCTCCATTACTCCCGACCATTCATGTTATTTTAGACTCCTTCCTCTGGGTCTTGATCACAACTTTGCTTTTTGGGAAGTCTTGTGTGGGCTTTTCAGAAGAGCGTGAAATTTATTTAAAAAAATAAAAGGAACCCCGTTCTTCATTCCAACAAATATGACTGATGCAAAATTAACTGTGGTTCTTCCTCCTCCCTTACACCTCCCAGTAATTGTTAGCTTAGGCAAATCTTAAGTGAGTCTTAAACTGAGTCACCTGACAATCATGCTGAATCCCCCCTCTCATCTCTCCCCACCACCGCACACAAAAAATCATATCCTTAGCTTTGGGGCAAGAACAGATATGGTTACTTGAGCAATCAACTATATTTGATTCTACTCGAGTGTTAACTCTACCTGATAATTCCATAGTGGCAAAGACCCATTCTGAGATTAAAGCCTCAACACTTAGGTTCACATCCAGCACAGGTGTCAATTTGTTGGACCAAGGTATATGGCGGCTGATCATTTCCAATGTTTTGGTATTGCATCCAGAATTCCAGATTTGCTACCTTATTGCACCTTTTGTAATAGGCTGGTGGGGTCTCGGAGAGCACTAGAATTGAGGTATGTGTCCATGTTAGATTCAGACAGATAAGTGGGTATGTACTCACTAAGGTGTTAGTTTGGCTCAGTGGGTAGCACTCTGGCCTTTCAGTCAGGAGGTCGTCGATTCAAGACATTCCAGGATTTAAGCGCATAATCTAAGGCTCCACACCCAGTGCAGTACTGAGAGTGCTGCATTGTCGGAGTTGCCATCTTTTTGGAGATGTTACTGCCTGTTCAGGTGGACTTTAAAAGTCCACGGGCACTATTTGAAGAAGAGTTCTCCTGGTATCCTGCCAAACACTTACCAGCGCAACCAAAACCAATTTAACTGGTCATTTATTTGTCGTCAGTAGCACCTTGCTATGTGGAACTCTGCTGTCATGTTTCCCTCCATAGCATCGGTGACCACACTTCAAAAGTAGTTAATTGGCGGCGAAGTGCTTTTGGATGCCGCAAGGATGTGGAACAGTGCAGTACAAATGCTGGTTCTTTTCAGGGTGAGACCTCGTTGGCCCTTCAATTCTGTTATTAAGGATAAGTACAACTAATGGTAATGAGGCATTCCGTTACTTGCATGGGTGGTTGAACTGAATGGAATCCTTGCCCAGAAAGAAATGCAGTGCGTTGGGGCTCAGCTTGCGACTATGCTCTGCTCTTCTCCAGTGGGTCATCCAGGAGATACCACATATTTATCTATTATATTTCGAGTATAACGAACAAAGGAGGAGATTAGGTCATTTACCTTGATGTTCAGCAACATTATTCTGTGAATAACTAGTCTATAATCTCATATTTCCAGCCTTTCTCTCAGGTGGTTTATCTCTGCCATAGACATCTTTCCATAGACATGGCTGGAAACATGAAGGAATTTGGTTTATTTGTAAATAAATGATTGCGTTCCTTACTTTCACCCCTGCCAGAAATTATCACCGCCACTAGGCTTACTTTATTGATCTCGTACTAATATCTGATGAAGAGATGAACTGAAGGTAGCAGGTGCATCCTTTTTATGATGTGGGGAGGGAGAGATGATCACATCTGCCCAAACGTCTAAAGGAGAGTGGCATTCTTGTAATTCTCTTCCCACCCCGGGTTAGATAGGTGAAAGAATGAGGACAGCTGCAGCTGAGACAGCAACGCCAGGAATTCCCCTCGCAGGCCCTCTCCGTCGGCAGCCGGAAGATTGGCGGAAACCCTGCTTGCAGGGTTTGCACCGACCGATCTTCGGCCAGACTTGCGGCTGCCGATTTGGGAGAACTCCCCGAGGAAGTTCCCGGCGTCATTACTTCACTAGTGCCGAGCACTTCCTAATAGCGCAGGGTTTACAAGCTTTCAACCTAACTCTGGTATTCCGATTAATGAATGTTGGGAGAAAAGCCTAGAGGAGCTGGATGTCACTTTATAAACGTCTCTCGACGAGATGCGTTGAACAACTGGGATCATTTCAGGTGTCAGTTTTCCGCATCTACCAGACTCTGTACAGGAACGTGTTTCCAGATGACTTGTTCATGTGGAAAGGTACCCTTGTGTAATGTCGGTTTTGACATTTCTTTCTATTTCCCCCCCCACCGCCATTGCTATCTTCAGGCAAACCTGACTTGACTTGGAAAAAAGTTACGCCTATCATGTAAAGCATCGTGGTAACGTTATATTCAAAACATTATTTGGCCACTAACACATCCAGTGTAACATTGTTTAGGTTTATCTTCCATCAGAGTAGGAGGTGGATTTTTTTTTTTCGCAATTTAAAAAAAAAACTCTGGGAATATTCTGCAATAAAAATGATATAATTTTGGTGCCATTGAGTTTTTTTTTAATATATTATATCCTATAATGTAAAGATGGGTGCAAAGTAGTTTTGTGCCACTGACAATTCATAGTTACCTTTACCATTAGGAGGGGTTACAGAGAAACTCGTGCTGTACCATATAATGTCGCCTGCATTTTTGAACACTGTTAAGAGCACCTTGTACTCATTAAGCCTAATAAAGCTGAGGATTGGTTCTGGGGTGTAAATAGTAAAATGAGATTTAAGCCAAAGTTATATAATATATAAGAATGTTTGGACCCATGTGCATTATGACTGGTATCAGGTTCCTTTATTTGTACGTAGGCTTACAAACAGCACATGCTGTGTAAACATTATTTTTATTAAGTGATGTATATAAGCTACATTTCTTCTTGATAACCATAGTTATGTTGGTGCTTTGTACCTATTTTGTATAAAATTTTCTTTATATTTTCAGATGCCCCTATATTAAAGTAATCTTTATTAAACATTTGAAAGAATGTCAAGTGTATATATATGTTTGGTTTTGCGTATAACTTTAAAAATCATGAAAATGAAGAATGGTTATACTTGTATTTTTATCAAAATGGATTCTTGCATTAGGTGTCAGCTGTGGCTCAGTGGGCAGCACTCTCGCCTCTGAGTCAGAAGGTTGTGGGTTCAAGCCCCACTCCAGGGACTTGAGCACCTAATCTCGGTTGACACTCCCAGTGCAGCACTGCCGGAGGTGCTGTCTTTCGGATGAGACGTTAAACCGAGGCCCCGTCTGTTCTCCCATATGAATGTAACAAATCCCAAGGCACTATTTGAAGGAAAAGCATAGTTGTTCTCCCGGTGTCTTGATCAAAACTTGTTCCTCAAGCAACATGACTCAAACAGATTATCTGGTTATTTATCTCATTGCTGTTTGTGGGACCTTGCTGTGTGCAAAATTGGCTGCCGAGTTTCTGTACATTACAACAGTGACTACACTTCGAAAGAAAAAAGTACTTAATTGGGCTGTGAAGGGCTTTGTGACATCCTGGGGTGGTGAAAAAGTGCTATATAAGAGCAATTTCTTTCTCACTTAATTACTTTAGGCCCAGATTATATGTGGCTCTGAATATATTGATCACAATTTATATTGCTGTTTTGAGGTTTTTAATTGTTTTTTTTTTTAAAATGGAAATTGTCTTTTATTTTACTTTGGCAAGTAATCTAGCTGCAAAATATCTTAGTGCCAGGTTCATAGATTGTCAAAGTAATCCAAGGTTCTGCAACAGAAGGGATTATTTACAACAAAAAAAGACACGTCTTATTGGCACAAGGCAATTCAGTGATTTTTTTTGTAATACAGTACAGACTCTGTAATATTTGAGATATTTAGTGAACCTTGAAAGCTACAGTAACTTGACATTAATTTTACCCGTAAAAATTTGCTTCTGCCATATTGGATTTATTCAACAAAGCATCTGACCTTTCAGTCCAGCCCACTACTTGCTCAGCTGAAGAAGCCTAGTTTAATGACTTTTTGTGCTACTTACATGCATGTTACTAGAGTCATACAGCACAGAAAGAGGCCATTCAGCTGGCTGTGCCCGTGCTGGCTCTTTGGAAGAGCTGTGTCACTCCCCCTGCTCTCTTCCCATACTAGGTTTGTATAAAGTTTAAAGGAGATATTCGGACAGGTGGCCAAAAGCCTGGTCAAAGGTTTTAAGAAGCGTCTCGGAGGAGGGAAAGACTGAGAGGTTTAGGGAGGGAATTGCAGAGCTCCGGGCCTAGGCAGCTGAAAGCACGGCCGCCAGTGGTGGAGCGATTAAAATCGGGGGGTGACCAAGTGCTCAGAATTAGAGGAGGGCAGAGATCTCGGAGGGTTGTAGGGCTGGAGGAGGTTAGAGATGGGGGGGGGGGGTGGGGCGAGGCCATGGAGCGATTCGATAACAAGATGAGAATTTTTTAAAATCTGCGTTGCCTCGTGATATGGCAGTGTAGGTCAGCGAGCACAGGAGTGATGGGGACTTTTGTGAGTTAAGATACGGGTGGTATGGATGACAGATCACATCGACATCCAAGTATTTTCTCAAGCTTTAAAAGGTAACCTACATAATTCACCTTAAACACGGGCAAGTTGAGTTTAAAATGTCCTGCAGAGTTAAGGGGGAGGTTACAAGTAATTTTTTTTTATATAAAGAGTTGTTTGTACATGAAATGTCCTACTGGGAACAGTTTTTATATGTTAACGGCACTTTATAAATGCAAGTTGTCACAAGATCCCCTCTCTACCTCTGCACCTTTTTCTTTTCCTGGGACATTTACTCATGTTCACCCTGTCCTTAAGAAATTGCCCCCACTTACCCTTCCAACTATTAACCTTAGATTGGTAATTTCTCACGTTTTGGAAGCTGCTCAAATTTTGCATCTTCCAAATACGTTATTATAGTTTTTGACATGACTGTTCCACTGATGATCTTGTTCAGTGTTCTGCATCACTAGAACTTTGCTCTTCAACAGTTTGTTGAATCATCTGTCATTGCCTTTGACATCACCAAAACCTTGATGGGGTCTGGCATCACATGTGTCTAAACAAATTGCCCTCGTGACCTTTTTTTTTTCTTTCCTCCCCCCCCCCCCCTCCCTCCCCAAAATATATATTTCTCTCCCCACTCTCCTGAAAGCAATGATTCAATGCCTGTGTATGGTTCCACGGGCTCTGTTAGCCACCAAACCCCGGTTCTATGCAAGAGCAATCCAGCTAGTCCCACTCCCCCGCCTTATCCCCGTAGCCCTGCAAATCTTTTCCTTTCAAATACTTATCCAGTTCCCTTTTGAAGGCCATGATTGAATCTGCCTCCACCACCCCCTCAGGCAGTGCATTCCAGATCATAACCACTCGCTGTGCTTTTTTAAAAAAAACGTTTTTCCTCATGTCACCTTTGGTTCTTTTGCCAATCATCTTAAATCTATGTCCTCTGGTTCTTGACCCTTCCACCAATGGGAACAGTTTCTCTCTATCTATTCTGTCTGGACCCTTCATGATTTTGAATATCTCTATCAAATCTCCTCTCAACCCTCTCTGTTCCAAGGAGAACAACCCCAGCTTCTCCAGTCTATCCACATAACCAAAGTCCCTGATGGCTGGAATCATTCTAGTAAATCTCTTCTGCACCCTTTTTCATGGCCTTCACATCTTTTCTAAAGTGCGGTGCTGAGAACTGGACACAATGCTCCAGTTGTGGCCGAACCAGTGTTTTATAAAGGTTCATCATAACTTCCTTGCTTTTGCACTCTGTGCCTCAATTTATAAAGCCCAGGACCCCGTATGCTCTTTTAACCACTTTCTCAACTGGCCTTGCCACCTTCAACGATTTGAGCACATATACCCCCAGTTCTCTGTTCCTTTACCCCTTGTAGAGTTGTGCTCTCTAGTTTATATTGCCTCTCCTCCTCCTTCCTACCGAAATTTATCACTTCGCATTTTTCTGCGTTAAATTTCATCTGCCACTTGTCCACCCAATGTCAAGCCTGTCTATATCCTCTTGAAGTCCATTCCTATCCTCACTTTACTACGCTTCCAAGTTTTGCGTCATCTGCAAATTTTGAAATTGTGCCCTGTACACCCAAGTCCAAGTCATTAATATATATCAAGAAAAGCAGTGGTCCCAGCACTGACCCCTGGTGAACACCACTGTACACCTCCCTCCAGTCTGAAAAACAACCGTTCACCACTACTCTCTTTCCTGTCCCTTAGCCAATTCTGTATCCATGTTGCTACTGCCCCCTTTATTCCATGGGTTGCAGTCTTGATGATAAGCCTACCATGCGGCACTTTATCAAATGCCTTTTGAAAGTCCACATACACCACATCACTGCATTGCCCTCATCTACCCTCTGTTAACTCATCGAAAAACTCTTATCAGGTTAGTTGAACACGATTTGCCTTCAACAAATCCGTGCTGGCTTTCCCTAATCAATCCACACTCGTCCAAGTGACTTCTCACTCTGACCTGAATTATCGTTTCTAAAAGTTTCCCCAACATTGAGGTTAAACTACGCATGTTTGGAAGATTATGGCCAGTACCTCTGCAATTTCCACCCTTACTTCCCTCAGCAACCTAGGGTGCATCCCATCCACACTCGGTGACTTATCTACTTTAAGTACAGCTAGTCTTTCTAGTACCTCTTCTTTATCAATTGTTAGCCCATCCAGTATCTCAACTACATCTTCCTTTACTGAGACTCTGGCATCATCTTCCTTAGTAAAGCATTTGGATTCTTGTGTAGCCAAGAGCAGCCAGAACAGCCACATAATATCATAGTAGGTACAGCACAGGAGGAGGCCATTCGGCCCATTGTGCCTGGGCCAGTTCTTTGAAAGAGCTATCCAATTAGTCCCACTCTCCTGCTCTTTCCACGTACCCCTATAAATGTTTTCCCTTCAACTATTTATCCAATTCCCTTTTTGAAAGTTACAATTGAATCTGCTTACTTCACTCTTTCAGGCAACACATTCCAGATCGTTACAACTCGCTGCGTAAAGAAAGAAAAAATGTTTCCTTGTGTGGTTTCTGGCTCTTGTCCTCTGGTTACCGACCCTTCTGCTACTGGAAACAGTTTCTCCTTATTTACTCCACCAAAACCATTCATGATCTTGGATACCTCCATCAACTTTCACTTTCTGTGCTACCAGCACCATCCATGCACTGGTGATTTCATGGATGTCATATCAAGATACAATGAGCAGGTCCCAACTACATTGCTGAAGACCCCAGTAAGGTATGTCATTCCATAAAACCCACAAGCAGTAAGTGTGCATTATAACTGCCCCTATCCTCTTGTTTAAGATAGGGCAAATGTATCTCTTTCTCACTTGCTCACTCATTAGCATAATCATAGTTTTACTTTCTTGTTACACCAAATGTGTATTGGTCAATGACCAGACCAGACTTGAATTTTTCCTAGCCTGTCATGAGTTTGTTTGCTGAATTTTGATGCCCTGCTAGCAGTAGAAACTGATTTTGCTAACCTAGGTCTGCAAGACAAAGCTTTTACAGAAAAAATGTGCAATCCAAGGCAGCGAGTGTCTTTTCTTGACACAAGACAGGAGAGGGGCGGACAGGTTTAGGGAGGGAATTCCAGAGCTTAGGGCCTAAACAGCTGAAAGCACGGCCGCCAATGGCGGGGCGAAGGAAATCGGGGAATGCATAACGGCCCATAATTCCACAGGATCCAGCTGGGAGAATTCCTCGCCTTGACGAGAAGCAGATGTGCAGAAAATAATCTCAACCACAAGATCCCCTGGAATACCTGGAGAATCACCATTGCCCTGCAGCAATTAAAATGATTGTGTTCTGACAAAATTCTCAGGATGTAGAAGGAGCTCAGCGCACTACAACTGTGGAACAAGACAACTGCGCAATATCATAACTCTATGATAATACTGCGTTATTGCCAGATTTGCCGATGCCATGACTGAGAAAATAAAATCTATGGTACCTCTGACAATCCTGTTTATTCTATTCAAAGTTTAATTGCAATTGATAGTAATCATGGCTTTAACCTGTGTCATTAACTACTTGCCACGTTCCATATACAAATAAAAAGGTAAAAGTGGAAGTGTTGGGAATGAGATGACCTCTCGCACAGAAGTCTGTATTACTCTGGGACTTCGAACTAGTTGAAATATGGTTGGCAAGAAACACCAGTACCTTCAAGTGCAGCTACGTTGAGGGATAATCACTAACAAAGGGCTTTGCTGTAAAAAGAATATTATCTCACACATGCTATTTTTCTCCCAACACATCATCCGCCAGCTCCCTTAGGATATCGACATATTCCTTGCAATTACTTCAGCAAACTGTGTTTCTGTTTAAATCTTAGGTCAAAAGTGGGCATTCATCATAGCTTGTCAATTCAGGAAATCATAGACTCTTGCACCACAGAAGGTGGCCATTCGGCCCATCGTGCCTCTGACAGCTCTTTGAAAGAGCTATCCAATTACTCCCTTGCTCTTTTGAAACTTACCATTGAGTCATCTTCCCACTGCCCTTTCAGGCAGCGGGTTCGAGATCATCGTAACTTGCTGAGCAAAAGAGAATTCTCACGCCCCACTAGCTTTTTTGCCAATTATTTTAAATCTGCGTCCTCTACATACCAACCCTCCAGCCACTGGAAATAGTTTCTCCCTATCTGCTCTATCAAAACTCCTCAATTATGAATACCTTTATTAAATCTCCCCTTAACCGTCTCTATTCCTTGGAGAACAATCCCATCTTTTCCAGTCTCTCCACATAACTGAAGTCCCTCGTTCCTGGTACCGTTCTAGTAAATCTCCTCTACATTGCCCAGAATTGAACACCGTCCTCCAGCTGAGGCATAACCAGTGATTTATAAAGGTTTAGTATAACTTCCTTGCTTTTGCACTCTATGCCTCGATTTTATAAAGCCCAGGATCCTCTGCCACAATCATCAATAACATGGGAGTAAGATTTCATTCCAGTATGAATCCAGATGAAGAGACTTAAATCCATGTGTATTCATGTACGATGTATGTGCGCAATCTCACTCTCAGAGCAGATCTTCAGGTTTCGTCCTAGCTGCAGAGTCTAGTTTTACTAGTGCTTCCTGCACTCGCGCCCTGGTCTGTTTGGGACTGATTGATTTTGTCATGTACTGGAGCTGCATCATTGGAGTGTCTATTGGCACCACTGTGTCAGCCAATGAATTGGAGGCGGGTGGAACTTGCAGCAAGCTTTGCGAATAATGAATACTTTGTGTCAATCTTCACAAAAGAAAGGGACGATG
This sequence comes from Heptranchias perlo, assembly GCF_035084215.1. Classification (NCBI taxonomy): domain Eukaryota; kingdom Metazoa; phylum Chordata; class Chondrichthyes; order Hexanchiformes; family Hexanchidae; genus Heptranchias; species Heptranchias perlo. The sequence continues at coordinate 5,183,740 of NC_090327.1, forward strand.
CAGACATTGTAGTTAAGGAGGAGTGTGAAATATTGAATGGGATGAACATAGTGAGAGAGGAAGTATTAAGGGGTTTAGCATCTTTGAAAGTAGATAAATCGCCAGGCGTGGATGAAATATTTCCCAGGTTGTTAAGAGAAGCAAGGGAGGAAATAGCGGAGGCTCTGACCATCATTTTCCAATCCTCACTGGATACAGGCGTGGTGCAGGAGGATTGGAGGACTGCTAACGTACCGTTGTTTAAAAAGGGAGAAAGGGATAGACCGAGTAATTATAGACCAGTCAGTCTAACCTCAGTGGTGGGCAAATTATTGGATTCGATTCTGAGGGACAGCATAAATTGTTATTTAGAAAGGCATATGTTAACCAAGGACAGTCAGCATAGGAAGGTCATGTCTGCCTAACTTGATTGAATTTTTTGAGGCGGTAACAAGGAGGGTTGATGAGGGTAACGCGTTTGGTGTAGTCTACATGGATTTTAGCAAGGCTTTTGACTAGGTCCTACCTGGCAGACTGGTCAAAAAAGTAAAAGCCCATGGGATCCAAGGGAAAGTGGCTAGTTGGATCCAAAATTGGCTCAGTGGCAGGAAGCAAAGGGTAATGGTTGATAGGTGTTTTTGTGACTGGAAGGCTGTTTCCAGTGGGGTCCCACAAGGCTCAGTGCTAGGTTCCTTGCTTTTTGTGGTATATAGCAATGATTTGGACTTGAATGTGGGGGGCTTGATCAAGAAGTTTGCAGATGATACAAAAATTGGCCGTCTGGTTGGTAGTGAGGAGGGATGCTGTCGACCAGAGGAAGATATCAATGGACTGGTCAGGTGGGCAGAAAAGTGGCAAATGGAATTCAATCCAGAGAAGTGTGAGGTAGTGTATTTGGGGAGGTCAAACAAGGCAGGGCAAGGAATAAATGGTACGATACTGAGAGGTGTAGAGGAAGAGAGGGACGTTGGAGTGCATGTCCACAGATCCCTGAAGGTAGCAGGACAGGTAGATAAGGTGGTTAAAAAGGCATATGGGATACTTTCCTTTATTAGCCGGGGCACAGAATATAAGAGCAGGGAGGTTATGCTAGAACTGTATAAAACACTGGTTAGGCCACAGTTTGAGTACTGTGTACAGTTCGAGTCACCACATTACAGGAAAGATGTGATTGCACTGGAGAGGGTACAGAGGAGATTTACGAGGATGTTGCCAGGGCTGGAGAATTTTAGCTATGAGAAAAGATTGGATCGGCTGGGGTTGTTTTCTTTGGAACAGGAGGCTGAGGGGAGATTTAATTGAGATGTATAAAATTATGACGGGACTAGATAGAGTGGATAGGGAGGATCTATTTCCCTTAGCAGAGAGGTCAGTGACCAGGGGGCATAGATTTAAAGTGATTGGTAGAAGGATTAGACGGGAGATGAAGAGAAATTTTTTCACCCAGAGGGTGGTGGGGGGTCTGGAACTCACTGCCTGAAAGGGTGGTAGAGGCAGAAACCCTCAACTCATTTAAAACGTACTTGAATGTGCACCTGAAGTGCCGTAAGCTGCAGGGCCACGGACCAAGCGCTGGAAAGTGGAATTAAACTGGATAGCTCTTTTTCGGCCAGCACAGACATGATTGGCCGAATGGTTTCCTTCTGTAACTTTCTATGATTCTGTGAAACGGTCTATTTAAACAGCGCACTGCAGCAAACAAAGTCTTTTTATTAATTCATTCATAGGATGTGGGTGTCGCTGGCAAGGCCAGCATTTATTGCCCATCCCTAATTGCCCTTGAGAAGGTGGTGGTGAGCCGCCTTCTTGAACCGCTGCAGTCCGTGTGGTGAAGGTTCTCCCACAGTGCTGTTAGGAAGGGAGTTCCAGGATTTTGACCCAGTGACGATGAAGGAACGGCAATATATTTCCAAGTCAGGATGGTGTGTAACTTGGAGGGGAACGTGCAGGTGGTGGTGTTCCCATGCGCCTGCTGCCCTTGTCCTTCTTGGTGGTAGAGGTTGCGGGTTTGGGAGGTGCTGTGGAAGAAGCCTTGGCGAGTTGCTGCAGTGCATCCTGTGGATGGTACACACTGCAGCGACGGTGATAGAGGGAGTGAATGTTTAGGGTGGTGGATGGGGTGCCAATCAATCAGGCTGCTTTGTCCTGGATGGTGTCGAGCTTCTTGAGTGTTGTTGGAACTGCACTCATCCAGGCAAGTGGATAGTATTCCATCACATTCCTGACTTGTACTTCATGGGTGGTGGAAAGGCTTTGGGGAGTCAGGAGGTGAGTCACTCGCCACAGAATACCCAGCCTCTGACCTGCTTTTGTAGCCACAGTATTTACGTGGCCGGACCAGTTGAGTTTCTAGTCAATGGTGACCCCCAGGATGTTGATGGGGGATTCGGCGATGGTAATGTCGTTGAATATCAAGGGGAGGTGTATGGACTCTCTTTACCAAGTCTATTTAAAAAGAGTCTCCACCAAGTGCAGCAAACACAACTCATGACTGAAACTACAGCAACTTCTCCTGATAAAAGCAGGATTATTTCCCCAGCAAAATGCAGGGAGTGGAGGATAGCTACATAATAAAAATTATGCTTATAAAATCAACCCCAGTCACCTACAGCAGTGTGGTCTGAGGGTGGGATTGACAGGGGAATCACCCAATCACCTCCATTCTGGCCAGGAATAGTGGTGTCACTAGATGCAGCCCTGAATCATGGCTTGCTGGTTGTGGATGTTGAAGTGAAAACCCAGGACCTGCGTGATAGATGGATTTTAGTTATAGCTTCAGCAACGTAACAATGAGGAGCCACTGCAAGAGAAGCAGGTACACTGAGAAATATCTTCAATCTATAAATGTAATTAACAGAATATCTGTTGCAGATTTCTCTGGCAACCCATCAGTCACCATAGTAACTTGCTACAGCCCAACTAGTCCAGATGCAGAAATACTAAATTTTTATGATGAATTATGTAGGATAACAGAATCCATCCCACCCCATAACTGATTATTGGAGGTGATGTTTCAAAAGTACTTCATTAGCTGTAAAGCGCTTTGGGATGTCCTGAGGCCATGAAAAACGCTTTCTCAATGCAAGTTTTTTTTATTATTCGTTCATGGAATGTGGGCGTCGCTGGCAAGGCCTGCATTTATTGCCCATCCCTAAGTCTTTTATAAGAACACAAGAAGCTGAGCAAAGAAATAGTTCACTATTTTTTTCATGAGGATGCAAAGGGGAACAGAATTACTTCTCGATTACATCACTGAATTCCACCTCTCGTCCACAAATAATAACTTTGCAAAGAAAAAAACAAAAGGAAGCAAGAGTATAGTGAATAAGGCAGCTGAGCTAAGGGCACAGATAGACATGTGGAAGTACGATATCTCCGCTATTACTGAAACATGGCTTAAAGAGGGGCAGGAATGGCAGCTCAACGTTCCTGGTTACAGGGTTTTCAGACGAGATAGAGAGGGGGATAAAAAAAGGAGGGGGGGGTGGCAATATTGGTTAAAGAAACAATTACAGCTGTGAGGAGGGATGATATGTTAGAAGGATCATCAAATGAGGCCATATGGGTTGAGCTAAAGAACAAAAAAGGGGCAGTCACACTGCTGGGAGTGTACTATAGACCCCCAAACAGTTAGAGGGAGATAGAAGAGCAAGTATGCAGGCAAATTTCTGAGAAGTGTAAGAACATTAGGGCAGTAATAGTCTGGGATTTCAACTACCCTAATATTAACTGGGATACAATCAGTGTAAAAGGTATTGAGGGCACAGAATTCTTAAATTGCATTCAGGAGAACTTTTTTTAGCCAGTACATAGCAAGCCCAACAGAGGTGGAGGGGTGCAGTTCTGGATTTAGTTTTAGGGAATGAAGCTGGGCAGGTGGAGTGAGTATCAGTGGGAGAGCATTTTGGTGGTAGTGATCATAATTCAGTTAGATTTAGCATAGTTATGGAAAAGGACAGAGATAGAACAGGAGTAAAAGTTCTCAATTGGGAAAAAGCCAATTTTACTAAGCTGAGAAGTGATTTAGCAAAAGTGGACTGGAAACAGCTACTTGAAGGTAAATCAGTGTCAGAGCAGTGGGAGGCATTCAAGGGGGAGATTCAAGGGGTTCAGAGTAAACATGTTCCCACAAAGAAAAAGGGTGGGACTGCCAAATCTAGAGCCCCCTGGATGACAAGGAGCACACAGGGTAAGATAAGGCAAAAAAAGGGAAGCTTATGTCAGACACCGAGAGCTCAATACTGCAGAAAGCTTAGAGGAGTATAGAAAGTGCAGGGGTGAAATTAAAAAGGAAATTAGGAAAGTAGAGAGAGGGCATGAAAAAATACTGGCAAGAAAAATCAAGGAAAACCCAAAATGTTTTATAAATACATTAAGAGTAAAAGGATAGCTAAGGAAAGAGTAGGGCCTATTAGGTTATCTTTTTGGTCTCTGTGTGGAGGCAGAAGATGTGGGTATGGTTCTTAATGAATACTTTGGGTCTGTCGTCACAAAAGAGGGGAACAATGCAGAGATTGTAGTTAAGGAGGAGGAGTGTGAAATATTGGATGGGATAAACATAGTGAGAGGAAGTATTAAGGGGTTTAGCATCTTTGAAAGTAGATAAATCGCCAGGCCCGGATGAAATGTTTCCCAGGCTGTTAAAAGAAGCAAGGGAGGAAATATTGGAGGCTCTGACCATCATTTTCCAATCCTCCCTGGCTACAGGCATGGTGCTGGAGGATTGGAGGACTGCTAACGTTGTACCGTTGTTTAAAAAGGGAGAAAGGGATAGACCGAGTAATTACAGGCCAGTCAGCCTAACCTCGGTGGTGGGCAAATTATTGGAATCAATTCTGAGAGACAGTACAAACCGTCATTTAGAAAGGCACAGATTAATCAAGGACAGTCAGCATGGATTTGTTAAGGGAATGTCTTGTCTGACTAACTTGATTGAATTTTTTGATGATGTAACGAGGAGGGTCGATGAGGGTAGTGCGTTTGATATATTGTATATGGATTTTAGCAAGGCTTTTGACAAGGTCCCACATGGCAAACTATTTTAAAAAAACTAAATGCCCACGGGATCCAAGGTCAAGTGGCAAATTGGATCCAAAAGTGGCTCAGTGGCAGGAAGAAAAGGATAATGGTCGACGGGTGTTTTTGTGACTGGAAGGCTGTTTCTCGTTGGGTTCTGCAAGGCTCAGTACTAGGACCCTTGCTTTTTGTGATATATATTAATGATTTGGACTTGAATGTAGGGGGCTTGATCAAGAAATTTGCAGATGATACAAAAATTGGCCATGTGGTTGATAGTGAGGGGGAAAGCTGTAGACTGCAGGAAGATATCAATGGACTGGTCAGGTGGGCAGAAAAGTGGCAAATGGAGTTCAATCCAGAGAAGTGTGAAATAATGCAATTGGGGAGGGCAAACAAGGCAAGGGAGTACACAATAAATGGGAGGATAATGAGAGGTGTAGCGGAAGAGAGGGACCTTGGAGTGCATGTCCACAGATCCCTGAAGGTAGCAGGACAGGTAGATAAGGTGGTTAAGAAGGCATACTGGATACTTTCCTTTATTAGCCGAGGCATAGAATATAAGAGCAGGGAGGTTATGCTAGAACTGTATAAAACACTAGTTAGGCCACTTGAGTACTGTGTACAGTTCTGGTCGTCACATTACAGGAAAGGTGTGATTGCACTAGAGAGGGTGCAGAGGAGATTTACGAGGATGTTGCCAGGACTGGAGAATTTTAGCTTTGAGGAAAGATTGGATAGGCTGGGGTTGTTTTCTTTGATACAGAGGAAGCTGAGGGGAGATTTAATTGAGGTGTACAAAATTATGAAGGGCCTGGGTAGAGTGGATAGGGAGGACCTATTTCCCTTAGCAGAGGGGTCAGTGACCAGGGGGCATAGATTTAAAGTGATTGGTAGAAGGATTAGAGGGGAGCTGACGAGAAATTTTTTCACCCAGACGGTGGTGGGGGTCTGGAATTCACTGCCTGAAGGGGTGGTAGAGGCAGAAACCCTCATCACAATTAAAAGGTACTTGGATGTGCGCCTGATTTGCCGAGACCTACAAGGCTACGGATCAAGTGCTGGAAAATGGGATTAGGCTGGGTAGCTCTATTTCGACCGGCCGAATGGCCTCCTTCTGTGCCTTTAAATTTTCTATATTTCTATGGTTGTAGGAAAACTTTGGACGTATCAATCCCAAAGTGGTAAGAAAGCCCAGCTGGATTACATCTTATTACGGACAAACAGTGTTGTGAATGTTGAAGCTTACATCTCATTTAATACTGTAAGGTCAGACCAAAGTATTTTGACATCAAACATTAGTCTTAGCTTAAGGGCTCCAAGAACAAGCAGCCGAGTGCCAGGCAGAAATTTAGACTGGTGTAAATTGAATAAGGATAGTGACATGAAAAGCCATTTTACTATAAGTCTCAAACAGATTTGCAGAACTTTACAACGAAAAGGAGAAAACACCATCAGAAAAATATTCACTCTTAGTAAAAGCTGCAGCCGAAACTTCACCAAAGGTAATCTCCAAGAAAGCTTTAAGAAACCTAACCTGAAAAATGATCCCCTAGTTATAATACTGCAGCAATAGTACTTTCTCCAGATGGTGATAGTCTTTTCAAAGAAAGAAAGACTCGCATTTATATCGCGACCTCAGGGTGTCCCAAAGCGCTTTACAGCCAATGAAGTACTTTTGAAGTTCAGTCACTGTTGTAATATAGGAAACAGCAAGGTCCCACAAACAGCAAGGTGATATTAACCAGATAACCTGTTTTAGTGATGTTAGTTAAGAGATAAATATTGGTCAGGACACTACTTCCAGGGCATAGACAGGCAAGACTCTGTAACAAGGAAAGCAGCTGACTCCAAGGAAAGGAAATATGGTTTTACTATCCAGACGAAAAGGAGGTGAAGATATCCATCATGAAAGATCATAGACTTCAGTTTTACTAATGACATTGCTCTCTGCAATAACACAGTAAAAGATCGACAGGAATCACTAAAATGGAAACAGAAGCAGCACAAGTTCTTCCATTGAACGGAGAGAAAACCAAATGTACAATGTTAAATATCAACAAGGAAATGAGAGAGTTGAAAACTATACCAAATGTAGTATTAGAGGAGGCAATGACTTTAAATACTTGGGATCATGGAATGGAACAAAAGAAAAGGATAGCGACTCTGGAATAGATGAGACCTCTTCAATCAAATGAATCGAGTCTGGAAGTGCAAAGGGCTGGGCAGGAAAGATAACATCAACAAGGTATTCAGAAGCACAGTGGAGTCAGTGTTTATGTATGGTGCTGATTAAAAGAAGGACTTGCATTTATATAGCGCCTTACACGACGCTACATGTCCCAAAGCGCTTTACAGTCATTGAAGTCCTTTTGAAGTATTTTATGATATATATTAATGACTTGGACTTGGGTGTACAGGGCACAATTTCAAAATTTGCAGATGACATAAAACTTGGAAGTGTAGTAAACAGTGAGGAGGATAGTGATAGACTTCAAGAGGATATAGACAGGCTGGTGGAATGGGCGGACACGTGGCAGATGAAATTTAACACAGAAGTGCGAAGTGATACATTTTGGCAAGAAGAATGAAGTGAGGCAATATAAACTAAATGGTACAATTCTAAAGGGGATGCAGGAACAGAGAGATCTGGGGGTATATGTGCACAAATCTTTGAAGGTGGCAGGGCAGGTTGAGAAAGCAGTTAAAAAAACATACAGGATCCTCGGCTTTATAAAAAGAGGCATAGAGTACAAAGCAAGGAAGTTATGTTGAACCTTTATAAAAGTCATCTATAGGCATATAGATAATAAACGGGTAGTAAGAGGAGGGGTGGGGCCGATTAGGGATGACAAAGGAGACCTACTCATGGAGGCAGAGGGCATAGCCGAGGTACTACATGAGTACTCTATTTTTACCAAGGAAGAAGATGCTGCCAGAGTCCCAGTAAAAGAGGAGTTAGTTGAGATACTGGATGGGATAAAAATTGATAGAGATGGTACTAGAAAGGCTGGCTGTACTTAAAGTTGTTAAGTCACCAGGTCCGGATGGGATGCATCCTTTGTTTGCTGAGGAAGTAAGGATGGAAATTGCGGAGATACTGGCCACAATTTTCCAATCATCCTTAGATACGGGGGTGGTGCCAGAGGACTGGAGAATTGTGAATGTTACATCCTTGTTCAAAAAAGGGTGTAAGGATAAACCCAGCAACTATAGACCAGTCAGTTTAACCTCGGTGGTGGGGAAACTTTTAGAAACGATAATCCGGGACAAAATTAACAGTCACTTGGACAAGTGTGGATTCATTAAGGAAAGCCAACACGGATTTGTTAAAGGCAAATCATGTTTAACTAACTTGATAGAGTTTTTTGATGAGGTAACAGAGAGGGTCGATGAGGGCAATGCAGTTGATATGGTGTATATGGACTTTCAAAAGGCGTTTGATAAAGTGCCACATAAAAGGCTTGTCAACAAAGCTGAAGCCCATGGAATAAAAGGGGCAGTGGCAGCATGGAAATTGGCTAAGTGACAGGAAACAGAGAGTAATGGTGAACGGTTGTTTTTTGGACTGGAGGGAGGTGTACAGTGGTGTTCCCCAAGGGTCGATACTAGGACCACTGGTTTTCTTGATATCTATTAATGACTTGGACTAAGTGTACAGGGCACAATTTCAAAATTTGCAGGTGACACAAAACTTGGAAATATAGTCAACAGTGAGGAGGATAGCGATAGACTTCAAGAGGACATAGACAGGCTGGTGGCATGGGTGGACACTTGGCAGATGAAATTTAATGCAGAGAAGTGCAAAGTGATACATTTTGGTAGGAAGAACAAGGAAAGGTAATATAAACTAAAGGGTACAATTCTAAATGGGGTTCACAGGCCTTTGAAAGTGGCAGGACAGGTTGAGAAAGTGGTTAAAAAAGCATAAGGGATCCTGGGCTTTATAAATAGAGGCATAGAGTACAAAAGCAAGGAAGTTATGTTGAACCTTTATAAAACACTGGTTTGGCCACAACTGGAGTATTGTGTCCAATTCTGGGCACCACACTTTAGGAAGGATGTGAAAACCGTAGAGAGGATGCAGAAAAGGTTTACCAGAATGGTTCCAGGGATGAGGGACTTCAGTTATATGGATAGACTGGAGAAGCTGGGGTTGTTCTCCTTTGGAGCAGAAAGGATTGAGAGGAGATTTGATAGAGCTATTCAAAATCATAAAGGGTCCAGACAGAGTAGACAGAGAGAAAATGTTCCCATTGGCGTTAGGGTCGCGAACGAGAGGACACAGATTTAAGGTGATTGGCAAAAAAAACAAAGGCGACATGAGGAAAAACATTTTTACGCAGCGAGTTGTTACGACCTGGAATGTGCTGCCTGAAAGGGTGGTGGAGGCAGATTCAATAGTAACTTTCAAAAGAGAATTGGATAAATACTTGAAGGGGAAAAATTTGCAGGGCTACGGGGAAAGGGCGGGGGTGTGGGACTAACTGGATTGCTCTTGCAGAGAGCCGGCACGGGCTCGAAGGGCTGAATGGTCTCCTTCCATGCTGTAACCATTCTATGATTGTATGAAAAGCTGAACAAGTCTCAATCCAGCAGAATCTGGCCCTATATTTTCTGACTTCCAATGCACGGTACCACAAAAGATCCACTCCAATCTTTTAATACTCCTCTTTTCTAGCAACTATCAAGTTCCCTTTTTAAATCATTTATAGGCTGTGTTTCAGCAATAGTTTGTGGCAGAGAATTCCACATTCCAACCACCCTAATCTCCCTTTAAATCTTTTTTGTGATTATCTTAAATTTGTGCCCTTTCATTACCACACCACTGATCAGTGGGAACAATCTAACACTATTTACTATATAACCTTTCGTAATCTTGAAGACCTCTGTCTGGTCACCCCTTAACCTTCTTGGCTCCAGGGGAAAAATTCCTAACTTCTCAACTCTCTCTTCATAAAACTGTAATCTCCCAACCCTGGCAACATCCTACTGAATCTATACATTTCCATTGTTTTCAAATCCTTCCCCATAATGGAGCGCTCAAAACTGCATAGAGTTCTCTACATAGGAAGGGACAGGAGTAGGCCATTCAGCCCCTCGAGCCTCTTCTGCCATTCAATCTGATCCGTATCTTAACTCCAACTATCCGCCTTGGTTCCGTAACCATTAGTACCCTTGCCTAACTAAGGTCAGCTACAACTTCAATGGTACTTTCTTGCTTTTGTATTCTATGCCTTTAGATACAAAAATCGAGGATTCCATTTGCCGTTTATTCATGGTCTTATTTACTTGTGCTGCCACCTTTTAGTGACCTATGTATCTGCACATCATGGTCCCTCTGATCTTCCACTGCATTTAAAATGTTACCATGTAAGATATATTTCCCTTCACTTTATTTTAGCTTCCAAAATGTTTACCTGCCTCTCTGCCACCTATCTGCCCCCACTGCTAGCTTCTGTATGTCTTGACTCTTTCATATTCCGATTTTTACCATGCTTCCAATTTGTTATCATCGGCAAATTTCAATATTGTTCCCTTAATTCCTAAGAACCAGATCATTTATGTCTATGTCAAATAAGTGTTACCCCAACAAAGACCCCTTTAGAACGCCACTCAACGCATCTTTCCAGCATGAGAAACTTTCTTTTACTCCTAGCCTTTGCTTTTCTGCCCTCCAACCATCTCGCGATTTACCATAAGACCATAGACCGCAAGAGATAGGAGCAGGAGTAGGCCATTCGGCCCCTCGAGCCCGCTCCGCCACTTAATGAGATCATGGCTGATCTGATTTTAACCTCAACTCCACTTTCCAGCCTTTTCCCCAGATCCTTTGACTCCCTTGCTGATCAAAAATTTGCCTAGCTCAGCCTATTCAATGACTCAGCCTCCACAGCTTTTTGGGGTGAAGAATTCCAAAGATTCATGACCCTCTGGGAGAAGAAATTCCTCCTCATTTCCGTCTTAAACGGGCGACCCCTTATTTTGAGGCTATGCCCCCTAGTTTTAGATTCCCCCATGAGGGGTAACATCCTCTCAGCATCTACCCTATCGAGTCCCTTCAGAATCTTGTATGTTTCAATAAGATCTCCTCTCATTCTTCTAAACTCCAATGAGTATAGACCCAACCTGTTCAATCTTTCCTCATAAGACAACCCTTCCATACCCGGAATCAACATAGTGAACCTTCTCTGAACTGCCTCCAATACAAGTATGTCCTTCCTTAAATAAGGGCACCAGAACTGTATGCAGTACTCCAGGTGTGGTCTCACCAGCACCCTGTACAGTTGTAGCATGACTTCCCTGCTTTTATAATCCATTCCCCTAGAAATAAAGGCCAATATTCCGTTTGCCTTCCGGATTACCTGCTGCACCTGTATGTTGACTCTTTGCGTTTCATGAACAGTTTGGGTCTATACTCATTAGAGTTTAGAAGAATGAGAGGAGATCTTTGTGTTCCATGTACAAGGACACCCAGATCCCTCTGTACCGCAGCATTTTGTAGTATTTCTCCATTCAAATAATATTTTGCTTTTTTATCTTTCCTCCCAAAGTGGATGACTTCACATTTTCCTACATTATATTTCACCTGCCAAATTTTTGCCCATTTGCTTAACCTGTCAATATCCCTTTGCAGACACTTTGTGTCCTCATCACAACTTGCTTTTCCACCTATCTTCGTATCATCAGCAAATTTGGCCACAAGACACTCTGTTCCTTCATCCAAGTCATTGATATATATTGTAAATAGTTGAGGCCCCAGCACTGATCCCTGCGGCACCCCACTAGTTACAGATTGCCATTTTGAAAATGACCCTTTTATCCCGACTCTCTATTTTCTATTAGTTAGCCAATCCTCTATCCGTGCCAGTATATTACCCCCAACACCATGAACTCTTATCTTGTGCAGTAACCTTTTATGTGGCACCTTATCGAATGCCTTTTGGAAATCCAAATATACTGCATTCATTGGTTCCCCTTTATCCACCCTGCCCGTTACTTCCTCAAAGAACTCTAATAAATTTGTCAGACACAATTTCCCCTTCATAAAACCATGTTGACTCTCCTAGATTGTATTATGAGTCTCCAAATGTCCTGCTACTATTTCCTTAATAATGGATTCTAGCATTTTCCCAATGACAGATGTTAGGCTAACTGGTCTATAGTTACCTGCTTTCTGACTCACTCCCTTCTTGAATAGGGGCGTTACCTTTCCAGAATCTAGTGAATTCTGCAAGATTACAACCAATGCGTCCACTATCTCTGTAGCCACTTCCATTAAGAACCTCGGATGCAAGCCATCAGGTCCAGGGGACATGTCAGCCTTTAGACCCATTAGTTTACCTTTTTTTTATTCGTTCATGGGATGTGGGCGTCGCTGGCGAGGTCAGCATTTATTGCCCATCCCTAATTGCCCTTGAGAAGGTGGTGGTGAGCTGCCTTCTTGAACTGCTGCAGTCCGTGTGGTGAAGGTTCTCCCACAGTGCTGTTAGGAAGGGAGTTCCAGGATTTTGACCCAGCGACGATGAAGGAACGGCGATATATTTCCAAGTCGGGATGGTGTGAGACTTGGAGGGGAACGTGCAGGTGGTGTTGTTCCCATGTGCCTGCTGCCCTTGTTCTTCTAGGTGGTAGAGGTCGCGGGTTTGGGAGGTGCTGTCGAAGAAGCCTTGGCGAGTTGCTGCAGTGCATCCTGTGGATGGTACACACGGTGCGCGGGTGGTGAAGGGAGTGAATGTTTAGGGTGGTGGATGGGGTGCCAATCAAGCGGGTTGCTTTGTCCTGGATGGTATCAAGCTTCTTGAGTGTTGTTGGAGCTGCACTCATCCAGGCAAGTGGAGAGTATTCCATCACACTCTGACTTGTGCCTTGTAGATGGTGGAAAGGCTTTGAGGAGTCAGGAGGTGAGTCACTCGCCACAGAATACCCAGCCTCTGACCTGCTCTCGTAGCCACAGTATTTATATGGCTGGTCCAGTTAAGTTTCTGGTCAATGGTGACCCCCCAGGATGTTGATGGTGGGGGATTCGGCAATGGTAATGCCGTTGAATGTCAAGGGGAGGTGGTTAGACTCTCTCTTGTTGGAGATGGTCATTGCCTGGCACTTGTCTGGAGTGAATGTTAATTGCCACTTATCAGCCCAAGCCTGGATGTTGTCCAGGTCTTGCTGCATGCGGGCTCGGACTGCTTCATTATTTGAGGGGTTGTGAATGGAGCTGAACACGGTGCAGTCATCAGCGAACATCCCCATTTCTGACCTTATGATGGAGGGAAGGTCATTGATGAAGCGGCTGAAGATGGTTGGGCCTAGGACACTGCCCTGAGGAACTCCTGCAGCAATGTCCTGGGGCTGAGATGATTGGCCTCCAACAACCACTGCCATCTTTCTTTGTGGAAGGTATGACTCCAGCCACTGGAGAGTTTTCCCCCTGATTCCCATTGACTTCAATTTTACTAGGGTTCCTTGGTGCCACACTCTGTCAAATGCTGCTTTGATATCAAGGTCAGTCTCTCTCACCTCACCTCTGGAATTCAGCTCTTTTGTCCATGTTTGGACCAAGGCTGTAATGAGGTCTGGAGCCGAGTGGTCCTGGCGGAACCCAAACGGAGCATCGGTGAGCAGGTTATTGGTGAGTAAGTGCCGCTTGATAGCACTGTCGACGACACCTTCCATCACTTTGCTGATGATTGAGAGTAGACTGATGGGGCGGTAATTGGCCGGATTGGATTTGTCCTGCTTTTTGTGGACAGGACATACCTGGGCAATTTTCCACATTGTCAGGTAGATGCCAGTGTTGTAGCTGTACTGGAACAGCTTGGCTAGAGGCACAGCTAGTTTTGGAGCACAAGTCTTCAGCACTACAGCCGGGATGTTGTCGGGGCCCATAGCCTTTGTTGTATCCGGTGCACTCAGCCGTTTCTTGATATCACCTGGAGTGAATCGAATTGGCTGAAGACTGGCTTCTGTGATGGTGGGGATATCGGGAGGAGGCTGAGATGGATCATCCACTCGGCACTTCTGGCTGAAGATGGTTGCAGACACTTCAGCCTTGTCTTTTGCACTCACGTGCTGGACTCCGCCATCATTGAAGATGGGGATGTTTACAGAGCCTCCTCCTCACGTTAGTTGTTTAATTGTCCACCACCATTCACGAGCTTTGATCTGATACGTTGTTTGTGGAATTGCTTAGCTGTCCATAGCATGTTGCTCCCGCTGTTTAGCATGCATGTAGTCCTGAGTTGTAGCTTCACTAGGTTGACACCTCATTTTTAGGTATGCCTGGTGCTGCTCCTGGCATGCTCTTCTACACTCCTCCTTGAACCAGGGTTGATCCCCTGGCTTGTTGGTAATGGTAGAGTGAGGAATATGCCGGGCCATGAGGTTACAGTTTGTGCTGGAATACAATTCTGCTGCTGCTGATGGCCCACAGCACCTCATGGCTGCCCAGTTTTGAGCTGGTTGATCTGTTCTGAATCTATCCCATTTAGCATGGTGGTAGTGCCACATATCACGTTGAATGATATCCTCAGTGCGAAGACGGGACTTCGTCTCCACGAGGACTGTGCGGTGGTCACTCCTACCAATACTGTCATGGGCAGATGCATTTGCGACAGGTAGATTGGTGAGGACGAGGTCAAGTAAGTTTTTCCCTCATGTTTGTTCGCTCACCACCTGCCGCAGGGCCAGTCTGGCATCTATGTCCTTCAGGACTCGGTCCAGCTCGGTCAGTAGTGGTGCTACCGAGCCACTCTTAGTGATGGACATTGAAGTCCCCCACCCAGAGTACATTCAGTGCCCTTGCTACCTTCAGTGCTTCCTCCAAGTGGTGCTCAACATGGAGGAGGACTGATTCATCAGCTGAGGGAGGGCGGTAGGTGGTAATCAGCAGGAGGTTTCCTTGCCCATGTTTGACCTGATGCCATGAGATTTCATGGGGTCCAGAGTCAATGTTGAAGACTCCCAGGGCCACTCCCTCCTGACTGTATATCACTGTACTGCCACCTCTGGTGGGTCTGTCCTGCCGGTGGGACAGGACATACCCAGGGATGGTGATGGAAGATTCTGGGACGTTAGCTGAAAGGTATGATTCTGTGAGTATGGCTATATCAGGCTGTTGCTTGACTAGTCTGTGGGACAGCTCTTCCAATTTTGGCACAAGTCCTCAGATGTTAGTGAGGAGGACTTTGCAGGGTCGACTGGGCTTGGTTTGCCTTTGTCGTGTCCAATGCCGGGTGGTCCGTCCGGTTTTATTCTAATTATGAACTAGTACTTTTTCTCTCATTTTTTTAGTTCCTCCCTCCCCTTTCCCCCCTGATTTTTTACTATTATTGGTATGTTATTAGTGTCTTCTACTGTGAAGACAGATACAAAATATCTGTACAATTCCTCTGCAATTTCCTTGTTTTGCATTATTATTTCCCCAGTCTCATCCTCTAAGGGACCAATGTTTACTTTAACTACCCTCTTCCTTTTTATATACTTGTAGAAGCTTTTACTGTCAGTTTATATATTTCTTGCTAGTTTACTCTCATAATTTATTTTCTCCTCTTTATTATTCTTCTAGTCATCCTTTGCTGGTTTTTAAAGTTTTCCCAATCTTTGGGCTTACCAGTAATCTTTGCCATGTTGTATGCTTTTTCTTTTAACCTGATACCATCCTTGACTTCCTTAGTTAGCCATGGTTGGTTCACCCTTTTTGTGGAGTCTTTCCTCCTCACAGGGATATATTTTTGTTGCGAGTCATAAAATAACTTTTTAAATGTTTGCTCTGCTTATCCACCATCATACCATCTAATCTGTTTACCCAGTCCACTTTAGCCAATTCCGCCCTCGTTCCTTTGTAATTGCCCTTATTTAAGTTTAACGTGGTAGTTTCAGACCCAAGATCCTTGCTCTCAAACTGGATGTGAAATTCTGTCATGTTATGATCACTGCTTCCCAAGGGATCCTTTACTTTGAGATCATTAATTAATCCCGTTTCATTACCCATTACCAGATCCAAAATGGCCTGCTCCCTGGTTGGTTCCCCGACGTATTGGTCTAAGAAACAGTCTCTAATACACTCTATGAACTCCTCCTCAGGGCTACTTTTGCCAATTTGATTTGCCCAATCTATGTGAAAGTTAAAATCGCCCATGATTATTGCATTACCTTTTTTACAAGCCCCTCTTATTTCCTGATTAATATTTTGCCCTGCAGTGTAGCTATTGTTCGGGGGCCTATATACTACTCCCACCAGTGATTTCTTTCCCTTGTTATTTCTTACCTCCACTCAAATTGATATGGCAACATCACCCTTAATTCTGTGTCCACTTGTCTTGCCAAAAGTCTCTCATGTGGTACCTTATAAAATGCTTTCTGCTTTCTGAAAATACATATAAACCAAATCCACTGTATCTCCTTAGTCTATGTTTTGTTATTCCTTCTAGGATTTCTATAAGATTGGTGAAGCATGACCCGCCTTTTATAAATCATCTAAATTCATCATCCGTAGCCTAAGTTGGCTTCCCCATGAGGATATCGATCTCGGCTCCCTTCAGGTGCAACTACAACTTGCCTTTAACATTGTAAAATGTCCCAAGGCGCTTCACAGGCCTGATTATCAAACAAAATTTGATACTGAGACGCATAAGGAGATTTTAGGACAGGTGACCAAAAGCTTGGTCAAAGACCTAGGTTTTAATGAGCATCTTAAAGGGGGTCAGAGAGGCGGAGAGGTTTCGGGAGGGAATTCCGGAGCTTAGAGCCGAGGCAGCCGAAGGCACGGCCGCCAATGGCGGAGTGAAGAAAATGGAGGATGCGCAAGAGGCCAGAATTGTAAGAGGGCAGAGATCTCAGTGGATTGTAAGGCTGGAGGAGGTTACAGAGATGGGGAGAGGGGTGAGGGCATGGAGGGATTTGAAAACAAAGCACGAGAATTTTAAAATCGAGGTGTTGCCGGACCCGGAGCCAATGTAGGTCAGCCACCCCATTGGTACAGCTCGCTCATACCTCCGAACTGGCCACAATGATCCAGGAATCCGAACCTTTCTCTCCTTAGCTACGCAATTACCTCTGTAATCTGACTGTTCCTGTACTGGTTAGCACCTGGCTCTGGTTGAAGCCTTGAGATTAGAATATTTGAGGTCCTGCTTTATTATGATCTCGAACTCTTTTCACAGGACCTGAATCCTTATTTTTTTTCTCTACATCGTTGGTTCTGACATGAACTATGACTTCTGGTTGTTTCCCTCGCCCCCAAAAACCTCTATACCTGCTCCTGCATGTTTCCGTTACAGGAAGCAACAGACTCTCCAATATTTTTGTAACTAAGAAATTGAACTGTTCAAAGAAAATGAGAAAAAAAAAACACATACAAAAAGTATTTGAATGCCCCTATGATTAACATAAGAAATTGGAGCAAGAGTAGGCCATACAGTCTCTGGAGCCTGCTCCGCCATTCAATAAGATCATGGCTGATCTTCAACATCAACTCCACTTTCCTGCCCGATCCCCAAATCCCTTGATTCTCTTAGTGTCCAAAAATCTATCAATTTCAGTCTTGAATACACTCAACAGCCCTCTGGGGTAGAGAATGCCAAAGATTCACAACTCTGAGTGAAGAAATTTTTCCTCATCTCAGTCCCAAATGGCCAGCCCCTTATCCTGAGACTATGACTGCTAGTTCTAGACTCTCCAGCAAGGGGAAACAGCATCTACCCTGTCAAGCCCTCTAAGAATTTTATACATTTTAGTGAGGCCACCTCTCATTCTTATAAACTCCAGAGAGTATAGGCCCATTCTACTCAATCTCTCTTCATAGGACAACCCTTTCATCCCAGGAATCAATCTAGTGAACCTTCGTTGCACCCCCTTTAAGGCAAGTATATTCTTCCTCAGGTAAAGAGACCAAAACTGTACACAGTACTCCAGGTGTGGTCTCTCCAAAGCCGTATATAATTGCAGCAAGACCTCCTTACTCTTGTACTCCAGCCCCCTTGCAATAAAGGCGAACATACCATTTGCCTTCCTAATTGCTTGTTGTACCTGCATGTTAACTTTCTGACTACCAACATTTCTTAGTGTCTCACCTTTTAAAAGATATTCTGCTTTTCTATTCTTCCTACCAAAGTGGATAATTTCACATTTCCCCACATTATACTCCATCTGCCACCTTCTTGCCCACTCACTTAATCTGTCTATATCCCTTTGCAGCCTCTTTGTGTCCTCCTCACAGCTTACTTTCCCACCCAGCTTTGTATCGTCAGTAAACTTGGATACATTACACTCGGTCCCCTCATCTAAGTCATTAATATAGATTGTAAACAGCTGAGGCCCAAGCACCGATCCTTGTGGCACCCCACTAGTTACAGCCTGCTAACATGAAAATGACCCGTTTATTCCTACTCTCTGTTTTCTGTCGGTTAACCAATCCTCTATCCATGCTAATATATTACCTCCCCATCCCATGAGCCCTTATCTTGTGTATCAACCTGTTGTGTGGCACCTTATCGAATGCCTTTTGAAAATCCATATGTACTACATCCACTGGTTCCCCTTTATCTACCCTGCTAGTTACACCCTCAAAAAACTCTAATAGATTTGTCAAACATGATTTCTCTTTCATAAAACCATGTTGACTCTGCCCAATCTTGTTATGATTTTCTAACTGTTACTATGTCCTTAATAACGGAGTCCAGCATTTTCCCTACTACTGATGCCAGGCTAACTGACCTATAGTTCCCTGTTTTCTCTCTCCCTGCTGCGAATATTCTCACTGGTGTTGCTCGCAGCAGTGACGAACCTTCAATGCCTGGAGACTCCGGGAGTTAAGATACAGAGTGACCACAACCTAATTGGATGGCGGAACAGGTTCGAGGGGCTGAATGGCTTGCTCCTGTTCCTATGCTCCAGGACAATCCTGGAGGGTTGGTAAGCCCTCAGTGATGTGCGTATCTGTACAGGAGTTCAATTTTTCTGACTCAATCTCAGTTGTCCCAGCTAGAATCTACTTCACCTCTTTCGGTGTGCTACTTATGCCACAATTTGTTTTGTGTCGATCTGAGTAAAGTGTGGCAAAGATTTTGTTTTCATCTTTCCATTTCATGGGATTTCTGAAAGAATTTAACATTTTTCAAGGGAAGCAAATATAGTTCGGTGTTTCCTTTGCTAAACGTCTCCATTCTGTCTGAAACGATGATCCTGATCGTCGCGTGCCTTGACATTTCAACTTCTATCCCCCCCCCCCCCCCCCTCCCACCATTGACCTTATCACCTTTGACACCTACAATGCTGCCAACAAGCTCAACACAAATTGAGGAAGAGTCAGGGCCAACTATCTGCTCCTTTGTGCCAGAGGGCCATGGTGAGGTTCCACAAGAGCAGCAACAAGAAAATTTGGTGCCTCTACTTTATAAAAAAAAAACCCAGACAAATATGCCTGTTAACCTAACATCAGCCATGGCTCAGTGGTAGCACTCTCACCTCTGAGTCTGAAGGTTGTGGGTTCAGTTCCCATTACCAGAGACTTCAACACAAGATCTAGGCTGGCACTTCCAGTGTAGTACTGAGGGAGTGTTGCGCTGTCTCTCAATTGAAGCATTAAAACCTCTCGGGTCAATGTAAAAATTCTATTTTTCTAGTTCTCCCTGGTGTCCTGGGCCATTATTTATCCCTCGACCAACATCACTAAAAGAAAAACAGATTACCTGGTCATTATCATATTGTTGTTTGTGGGATCTTGCTGTGCTCAAATTGGCTGCCGCGTTTTCCTACATTACAACTGTGACTACGCTTCAAAAGTACTTCATTGGCTGTACAGCACTTTGGGGCGTCCTGAGTTTGTGAAAGGCGCTATATAAATGCAAGCCCTTCTTTCTTTACCCGCCTTTGATCCATATCTCTTGATACCCTTACCTAATAAAAAATCTATCGATCTCAGTCATTTTAATTGTCCCAGCATCCACAGATGGGGGAAGAGTTCCAGATTTCCACTACCCTTTGTGTGAAAAATGCTTCCTAACATCACCCCTGAACGGGCCTAAATCTAATTATAAGATTATGCCCCCTTGTTCTGAACTCTCCCACCAGAGGAAATAGTTTCTATGTATCTAACCTATCGAATTTCTTTATAATCAAGCAGATCACCCCTCAACCTTGTAAACTCAAGGGAATACAAACCAAGTTTATGCAACCTGTCCCTCATAATTTAACCCCTTTAGCCCTGGTATCATTCTGGTGAATCTGCGCTGCACCCCCTCCATGGCCAATATATCGTCCGTGAGGTGCGTTGCCCGGAATTGAAACAAGGCTCTGCACAACTGAAGAATCACTTCCCCACTTTTGAATTTCATATATTTTCTTCTGTGAGGAATGTGCCCCACGGTTACGAAAGAAGGCAACCCTGCTTTACTTCCACAAGCAACAATGCCCCAGAAAATGAAGACACACTATACTTTTTTTCCAGCCTCTTCTTAGTCAACAACAAAACAGTTGTATAACTTAAATAGTAATTCCAGCTTTTAAGAGTTGCAGCAAGGGAAGCTATGCCCTCCCCCAACCCACTCCTCACTGGCATTAAGCTCCTGAAAGGCCCATTCAGGGCAGGAGCTCACAGCGAGTACCTAATGAGGTAGCCCTCAGGACCTCCAGGGCGAGACAGCTTCAGTGCTGGGACGAGAATATTCACCCTCTCAAAGTTTCTTGCCGGTATTATTCTTCAATTAATTATCTTACTGCATATCCTTTCCTTGACATTTGTTTCAAATCTTGCTTTTATAAAGAATTAATTTTTGCCTTCAAGGCGCCTTAATCGAGGGTGACATTTCTCAAGTAACAGCTGCAGGAAAATAGCAACAAACCACTACCCAGGCTCATTTCACAATGACGGTGGAGAGCAGCCAATACACATAGGTGAAGGAAGGTGACTGGTCAAATCATTCTAATTGTAATGAATTTCGGCATTAACTCTGAATTAATAATTTTAAAGTTCTGGTGGTCTCAGGCAGGTGGCTGATATAAAACAGCAACATTTAAAAAAAATCTCCCAAAAAATTCTTGAGGTAAAGAAGAAAGAACTTGCGTTTATATAAGGCCATTCACGACCTCAGCATGTCCCAATTTGTGCACAGCAAGCTCCCACAAACAGCAATGGGATAATAACCAGATTATCTGTTTTTTTTAATGATGTTTGAGGGATAAATATTGGCCCAGGCCACCGGGGAGAACTCACCTGCTCTTCTTCGAAATAGTGGCCGTGGGATCTTTTACGTCCACCTGAGAGGGCAGACGGGGGCCTCGGTTTAATGTGTCATCTGAAAGACGGCACCTCTGACAGTGCAGCACTGGGAGCGTCAGCCTAGATTTTATGCTTAAGTCTCTGGAGTGGGACTTGAACCCACAACCTTCTGACTACAAAATACTGATAGTAAAAGGACAACTTCTTTCTTTCCAAATTCTTTCTTGCGCTCGTCAAGGCGAGGGATGTTTGTGCCAGCAAGTGGGACTCTTCTCTTTTGAGGTATCCAGCGTCAGCATCAAGTACTCCTCGGGTCTCATAGAGAGCACTGTCAGGTGAAGCTCACTCTACTTTGTCCCAATAACGTGCCTCAGCTCCTAAGCTCAGATGAACACCATCTACAACAACCAGTGTGACATTTTTTTTTTCATTTCCCACACCAGCTATCCTGTGTCCTCTCTTCCATAGAATTTACATAGAATTTACAGCACAGGAACAGGCCGTTGGACCAACTGGTCTATGCTGGTGTTCATGCTTCACACGAGCCTCCTCCCTCCCTACTTCATCTCACCCTATCAGCATATCCTTCTATTCCTTTCTCCCTCATGTGTTTATCTAACTTCCCCTTAAATGTATCTACACTATTCGCCTTGACCACTCCTTGTGGTAGTGAGTTCCATATTCTCACCACTCTCTGGGTAAAGAAATTTCTCCTGAATTCCCTATTGGATTTATTAGTGACTATCTTATATTTATGGCCCCTAGTTCTGGTCTCCCCCACAAATGGAAACATCTTCTCTACATCTACTCTATCAAATCCTTTCATAATCTTAAAGACCTCTATAAGGTCACTCCTCAGTCTTCTCTTTTCTAGAGAAAAGAGCCCCAGCCTGTTCAATCTTTCCTGATAGGTGTAACCTCTCAGTTCTGGTATCATCCTAGTAAATCTTTCTTGCACCTTCTCCAGTGCCTCTATATTCTTTCTATAATATGGAGACCAGAACTGTTCACGGTGCTCCAAGTGTGGTCTAACCAAGGTTCTGTACAAGATTAACACAACTTCTCTGCTTTTCAATTCTATCCTCCAGAAATGAACCCCAGTGTTTGGTTTGCTTTTTTTTATGGCCTTATTAATCTACGTCACTACTTTTAGTGATTTGTGATTGGGCATGCAAGATAAACAAAAAAACGGGAACAACAACAACAACTTGCATTTATATCGCGCCTCTAACGGAGTAAAACGTCCCAAGTTGCTTCACAGGAGTGATTATCAAACAAAATTTGATACTGAGCCACATAAGCACTTGGAGTATCGGAGGCGGCGGGAGTGGATCTGATCGTGAACCGGAGTATCGGAGGTGGCGGGAGTGGACCTGTTCATGAACCGGAATATAGGAGGTGGCGGGAGTGGATCTGATCGTGAACCGGAGTATCGGAGGTGGCGGGAGCGGACCCGTTCGTGAACCGGAGTATCGGAGGTGGCGGGAGTGGACCAGTTCGTGAACCGGAGTATCGGAGGTGGCGGGAGTGGATCTGATCGTGAACCGGAGTATCGGAGGTGGCGGGAGTGGATCTGATCGTGAACCGGAGTATCGGAGGTGGCGGGAGTGGATCTGATCGTGAACCGGAGTATCGGAGGTGGCGGGAGTGGACCTGTTCGTGAACCGGAGTATCGGAGGTGGCGGGAGCGGACCTGTTCGTGAACCGGAGTATCGGAGGCGGCGGGAGCGGATCTGATCGTGAACCGGAGTATCGGAGGTGGCGGGAGCGGACCTGTTCGTGAACCGGAGTATCGGAGGTGGCGGGAGTGGATCTGATCGTGAACCGGAGTATCGGAGGTGGCGGGAGCGGACCTGTTCGTGAACCGGAGTATCGGAGGTGGCGGGAGTGGATCTGATCGTGAACCGGAGTATCGGAGGTGGCGGGAGTGGATCTGATCGTGAACCGGAGTATCGGAGGCGGTGGGAGTGGTCCTGATCGTGAACCGGAGTATCGGAGGCGGCGGGACTGGACCTGATCGTGAACCGGAGTATCGGAGGTGGCGGGAGTGGTCCTGATCGTGAACCGGAGTATCGGAGGTGGCGGGAGTGGACCTGTTCGTGAACCGGAGTATCGGAGGTGGCGGGAGCGGTCCTGATCGTGAACCGGAGTATCGGAGGTGGCGGGAGTGGTCCTGTTCGTGAACCGGAGTATCGGAGGTGGCGGGAGTGGTCCTGATCGTGAACCGGAATATCGGTGGGAGCGGACCTGGAGGAGCGACGGGAACGCCGGGGGTGGCAGGAATGGCGGGAGTGGTACGGGTGGTCCTAGGAGAACGTCGGGAATGCTGGGAACGTCGGGAAAGCCGGATCCTCCGGAGCAATCGGTGGGATTGAAAAAAAAGTCAAGGAGTGACGTCACAGGACAGCAGGTAGGTGATTGGCTGGAAGTATTAATGCTTTTTTTCCCTCTGAGTTGGGGAAATGGGTAAAATTAAATTAAAAGCTGGGAGCATAAAACTGCTGTTAGTTTATTAAATGTAATAACTTAAACTAGTTTATTAATTAGATTAATAAAACTATAAATAACCGATTGAATAAAAACGTTGAAAAACTAATTAAATAAAACCAGGTTGATGTCAACACAAGGGAAGGAGCTGTTTGGTGAGTAGCTGGTGAGTGTTTTTTTTACTTTAGTTAATTTTTGTGAAGTTTAGTAATATAATAAATCGAGGCATGGCAGGGCACCTCAGACCCATCGAATGCACATCCCGTGCCATGTGGGAACTCCAGGACACTTCCCGTGTCCTGGACAACCACCGGTGCAGGAAGTGTCGTCAGATGGAGGAGCTCGAGCTCTGGATTTTGGAGTTTGAGCAGCAGCTGGTGTCACCGCAGTGTATCCGCGATGCTGAGCCCTATGTGGACAGCATGTTTCTGGAAGTGGTCACCCCGCAGCTTAAGAGAGTGCAGGCAGAGAGGGACTGGGTGACCGCCAGACAGACAAGGAGCAGCAGGCAGGTGGTGCAGGACTCCGCTGAGAGCATCTCACTCTCTAACCAGTATTCAGTTCTGAATACTGGTGGTGGAAGAGGGTTCAGACAGAACCAAGAACATAGCACCATGGTTGAACATAAGAACATAAGAAATAGGAGCAGGAGTAGGCCAATCGGCCCCTCGAGCCTGCTCCGCCATTCAATAAGATCATGGCTGATCTGATCCTAACCTCAAATCTAAATTCATGTCCAATTTCCTGCCCGCTCCCCGTAACCCCTAATTCCCTTTGCTTCTAGGAAACTGTCTATTTCTGTTTTAAATTTGTTTAATGATGTATAATGATGGCTCAGTTGTACAGAACGGGAGGAGAAAGGTCAGGAGAGCAATAGTGGTAGGAGATTCTATAATTAGGGGAACAGACAGGCGATTCTATGGCCACAGATGTGATTCCAGGATGGTATGTTGCCTCCCTGGTGTCAGGGTCAAGGATGTAACTGATCGGCTGCAGAACGTTCTGGAGGGGGTGGGAGAACAGCCAACGGTCGTGGTCCATATCGGTACCAAAGACATAGGTAGAAAGAGGGATGAGGTCCTGCTGGCAGATTTTAGGGAGCTAGGAAAGAGATTAATAAGCAGGACCTCAAAGGTAGTAATCTCCGGATTGCTCCCGGTGCCACGCGTTAGTGAGTATAGAAATAGGAGGATTCAGAAGGTGAATGCGTGGCTGGAGAGATGGTGCAGGAGGGAGGGCTTTAGATTCCTGGGGCATAAGGACCGGTTCTGGGGAAGGTGGGACCTGTGCAAGCCGGACGGGTTGCACCTTAACAGGACCAGGACCAATGTCCTCGTGGGGAGGTTCAGTAGTGCTGTGGGGGAGGGTTTAAACTAATTTGGTAGGGCGATGGGTACCAGGATGTAGCATTGGAAAGGAGAAACAAGATGCACAAAGGATTGGGAGAGACAGATAGCACTGGAGTAAGAAATGGTACGGTATTAGGTGGGGTCAGACTGAGAGAGAATACAAGAAGGTCTAAGATAGGTTTACAGTGCAGGTGTGTAAACGCACGAAGCCTGGTAAACAAGGTTGGTGAGCTGCAGGAGCAAATAGCCACATGGGAATATGATTTCATGGTGATAACAGAGACCTGGCTCAAAAAAGGGCAGGATTGGATACTGAATATTCCTGGATACAAGGTGTTCAGGAAAGATAGGGAAGGAAAAAAAGGAGGGGGGTGATGGCAATATTGATTAAGGAGAATATTGCAGTGCTGGAGAGAAAGGATGTCCTTGAGGGGTCAAAGACAGAATCTATTTGGTTAGAGTTAAGAAACAATAGAGGTGCCATTACTCTGCTGGGTGTATTCTATAGGCCATCAACTAGTGGGAAGAATATAGAGGAACAAATTTATAAGGGAAATTAGAGTATAGAAAGAATTACAAAGAACCATAGAGTAGTGATAATGGGGGACTTCAACCATAAGAACATAAGAACATAAGAAATAGGAGCAGGAGTAGGCCAATCGGCCCCTCGAGCCTGCTCCGCCATTCAATAAGATCATGGCTGATCTGATCCTAACCTCAAATCTAAATTCATGTCCAATTTCCTGCCCGCTCCCCATAACCCCTAATTCCCTTTACTTCTAGGAAACTGTCTATTTCCGTTTTAAATTTATTTAATGATGTAGCTTCCACAGCTTCCTGGGGCAGCAAATTCCACAGACCTACTACCCTCTGAGTGAAGAAGTTTCTCCTCATCTCAGTTTTGAAAGAGCAGCCCCTTATTCTAAGATTATGCCCCTTAGTTCTAGTTTCACCCATCCTTGGGAACATCCTTACCGCATCCACCCGATCAAGCCCCTTCACAATCTTATATGTTTCAATAAGATCGCCTCTCATTCTTCTGAACTCCAATGAGTAGAGTCCCAATCTACTCAACCTCTCCTCATATGTCCGCCCCCTCATCCCCGGGATTAACCGAGTGAACCTTCTTTGTACTGCCTCGAGAGCAAGTATGTCTTTTCTTAAGTATGGACACCAAAACTGTATGCAGTATTCCAGGTGCGGTCTCACCAATACCTTATATAACTGCAGCAATATCTCCCTGTTTTTATATTCTATCCCCCTAGCAATAAAAGCCAACATTCCGTTGGCCTTCTTGATCACCTGCTGCACCTGCATACTAACTTTTTGATTTTCTTGCACTAGGACCCCCAGATCCCTTTGTACTGCAGTACTTTCCAGTTTTTTGCCATTAAGATAATAACTTGCTCTCTGATTTTTCCTGCCAAAGTGCATAACCTCACATTTTCAATATTGTATTGCATCTGCCAAATCTCCGCCCACTCACCCAGCCTGTCTATATCCCCTTGCAGGTTTTTTATGTCCTCCTCACTCTCTACTTTCCCTCCCATCTTTGTATCATCTGCAAACTTTGATATGTTACACTCGGTCCCCTCCTCCAAATCATTAATATAGATTGTAAACAGTTGGGGACCCAGCACCGACCCCTGCGGAACACCACTGGCTACTGGTTGCCAGTCCGAGAATGAACCATTTATTCCAACTCTCTGCTTCCTGTTAGATAACCAATCCTCCACCCATGCCAGAATATTACCCCCACTATCCTAATATAGACTGGGATAGTAATAGTGTAAAAGGACAAGGTCGGGGGGGGGGGAGGAATTTTTGAAGTGTGTTCAGGAGAATTTTCTTGATCAATATGTTTTCAGCCCAACGAGGAAAGAGACATTGGTGGATCTGGTTCTGGGGAATGGGGTGGGTCAAGTGGAGCAAGTGTCAGTGGGGGAACATTTAGGGAACAGTGATCATAGTATCATAAGGTTTAGATTAGCTATGGAAAAGGACAAGGAACAATCTAGAGTAAAAATACTCAATTGGAGGAGGGCCAATTTCAGTGGGATGAGAACGGATATGGCCCGGGTAAATTGGAATCAAAGATTGGCAGGTAAAAATGTGACTTAACAGTGGGCGGCCTTTAAAGAGGAGATGGATCAGGTATATCCTAGGTACATTCCCAAGAGGGGGAAACGTAGGGTAACGAAAGCCAGAGCTCCCTGGATGATGAAAGGGCTAGAGAGTAAGATGAAGCAGAAAAAAGGGGTGTATGATGGATGTCAGGTTGATAATACAAATGAGAAACAGGCTGAATATAGAAAGTTCAGAGGGGAAGTGAAAAAGGAAATAAGAGGGACAAAGAGAGATAATGAGAATAGACTGGCAGCTAACATAAAAGGGAATCCAAACGTCTTCTATAGGCATGTAAACAGTAAACGGGTAGTAAGAGGAGGGGTGGGGCCAATCAGGGACCAAAAAGGAGATCTACTCATGGAGGCAGAGGGCATGGCTGAGGTACTAAATGAGTACTTTGCATCTGTCTTTACCAAGGAAGAAGATGCTGCCAAAGTCACAGTAAAAGAGGAGGTAGTTGAGATACTGGATGGGCTAAAAATTGATAAAGAGGAGTATTAGAAAGACCAGCTGTACTTAAAGTAGATAAGTCACCCATTCCGAATGGGGTGCATTTTAGGTTGCTGAGGGAAGTAAGGGTGGAAATTGCGGAGGTACTGGCCACAATCTTCCAATCATCCGTAGATACGAGGGTGGTGCCAGACGACTGGAGAATTGCAAATGTTGCACCCTTGTTCAAAAAGGGTGTAAGGATAAACTCAGCAACTACAGGCCAGTCAGTTTAACCTCAGTGGTGGGGAAACTTTTAGAAACGATAATCCAGGACAAAGTTAATAGTCACTTGGACAAGTGTGGATTAATTAAGGAAAGCCAGCACGGATTTGTTAAAAGCAAATCGTGTTTAACTAACTGAGTTTTTTGAGGAGGTAACAGAGAGGGTCGATGAGGGCAATGCGGCTAATGTGGTGTATATGGACTTTCAAAAGGCGTTTGACAAAGTGCCACACGATAGGTTTGTCAGCAAAGTTGAAGCCCATGAAATAATAGGAGCAGTGGCAGCATGGACACAAAATTGGCTAAGTGACAGGAAACAGAGAGTAGTGGTGAACGGTTGTTTTTCGGACTGGAGGGAGGTGTACAGTGGTGTTCCCCAGGGGTCAGTGCTGGGACCACTGCTTTTCTTGATATATATTAATGACTTGGACCTGGGTGTACAGGGCACAATTTCAAAATTTGCAGGTGACACAAAACTTGGAAGTGTAGCGAACAGCGAGAAGGATAGTGATAGACTTCAAGAGGATATAGACAGGCTGGTGGAATGGGCGGACACGTGGCAGATGAAATTTAACACAGAAACTGCAAAGTGCTACATTTTGGCAGGAAAAACGAGGAAAGGCAATATAAACTAAAGGGTACAACTCTAAAAGGGATACAGGAACAGAGAGCTCTGGGGGTATGTGTGCACAAACTGTTGAAGGTGGCAGGGCAGGTTGAGAAAGCGGTTAAAAAAGCACACGTGATCCTGGGCTTTATAAATAGAGGCATAGAGTACAAAAGCAAGGAAGTTATTATGAACCTTTATAAAACTCTGGTTCGGCCACAGCTGGAGAATTGTGTCCAATTCTGGGCGCCACACCTTAGGAAAGATGTGAAGGCCTTAGAGAGGGTGCACAAGAGATTTGCTCGAATGGTTCCAGGGATGAGGGACTTGCGTTACTTGCAAAGACTGGAGAAGCTGAGTTGTTCTCCTTAGAGCAGAGAAGGTTGAGAGGAGATTTGATACAAGTGTTCAAAATCATGATGGGTCTAGATAGAGTAGACGGAGAGAAGCTGTTCCCATTGGCGGAAGGTTCAAGAACCAAAGGACATAGATTTAAAGTGATTAAAAGTGACTCACCTCCTGACTCCCCAAAGCCTTTCCACCATCGACAAGGCACAAGTCAGGAGTGTGATGGAATACTCTCCACTTGCCTGGATGAGTGCAGCTCCAACAACACCCAAGAAGCTCGACACCATCCAGGACAAAGCAGCCCGCTTGATTGGCACCCCATCCACCACCCTAAACATTCACTCCCTTCATCACCGCTGCACTGTGGCTGCAGTGTGTACCATCTACAGGATGCACTGCAGCAACTCGCCAAGGCTTCTTCCACAGCATCTCCCAAACCCGCGACCTCTACCATCTAGAAGGACAAGAGCAGCAGGCACATGGGAACAACACCACCTGCACGTTCCCCTCCAAGTCACACACCATCCCGACTTGGAAATATATCGCCGTTCCTTCATCGTCGCTGGGTCAAAATCCTGGAACTCCCTTCCTAACAGCACTGTGGGAGAACCTTCACCACACGGACTGCAGCGGTTCAAGAAGGCGGCTCACCACCACCTTCTCAAGGGCAATTAGGGATGGGCAATAAATGCCGGCCTCGCCAGCGACGCCCACATCCCATGAACGAATAAAATAATTAACAAAAGAACCAAAGGCGACATGAGGGAAAACTTTTTTACAGAGCGAGTGGTTATGATCTGGAATGCACTGCCTGAGGGGATGGTGGAGGCAGATTCAATCGTTGCTTTCAAAAGGGAATTCATAGAATAATAGAACCATAGAAAGGTTACAGCACGGAAGGAGGCCATTCGGTCCATCGAGTATGTGCCGGCTCTATGCAAGAGCAATCCAGCTAGTTCCACTCCCCCGCCCTATCCCCGTAGCCCTGCAAATTTTTTTCCTTTCAAGTACTTATCCTATCCCCTTTTGAAGGCCATGATTGAATCTGCCTCCACCACCCCCTCGGGCAGTGCATTCCAGATCCTAACCACTCGCTGTGTAAGAAAGTTTTTCCTCATGTCACCTTTGGTTCTTTTGCAATCACCTTAAATCTATGTCCTCTGGTTCTTGACCCTTCTGCCAATGGGAACAGTTTCTCTCTATCTACTCTGTCTAGACCCTTCATGATTTTGAATACCTCTATCAAATCTCCTCACAACCTCTGTTCCAAGGAGAACAACCCCAGTTTCTCCAATCTATTCACGGAACTAAAGTCCCTCATTCCTGGAATTATTCTAGTAAATCTTTTCTGCATCTTTCCCAAAGTGCAGTGCGCAGAACTGGACCCAATACTTCAGTTGTCATCGAACCAGTGTTTTATAAAGGTTCACCATGACTTCCTTGCTTTTGTACTCTATGCCTCTATTTATAAAGCCCAGGATCCCCTATGCTTTCTTAACCGCTTTCTCAACCTGCCCTGCCACCTTCAACGATTTGTGCACATACACCCCCAGATCTCTCTGCTCCTGTATCCCTTTTAGAATTGTGCCCTCTGGTTTATATTGCCTCTCCTCGTTTTTCCTGCCAAATCACTTTGCAGTTTCTGTGTTAAATTTCATCTGCCACGTGTCCGCCCATTCCACCAGCCTGTCTATATCCTCTTGAAGTCTATCACTATCCTCCTCACTGTTCACTACACTTCCAGGTTTTGTGTCATCTGCAAATTTGGAGATTGTGCCCTGTACACCCAAGTCCAAGTGATTAATATATATCAAGAAAAGCAGTGGTCCTAGTACCCACCCCTGCGGAACGCCACTGTACACCACCCTCCAGTCCGAAAAACAACAGTTCGCCACTGCTCTCTGCTTCCTGTTACTTAGCCAATTCTGTATCCATGTTGCTACTGCCTCTTTTATTCCATGGGCTTTAATCTTGATGACAAGCCTATTATGCGGCACTTTATCAAACACCTTTTGAAAGTCCATATACACCACATCAACTGCATTGCCCTCATCTACCCTCCCTGTTACCTCATCAGAAAAAACTATCAAGTTGGTTAAACACGATTTGCCTTGAACAAATCCGTGCTGGCTTTTCCTAATCAATCTACACTTGTCCAAGTGACTGTTAATTCTGTCTCGGATTATCGTTTCTAAAAGTTTCCCCACCACTGAGGTTAAACTGACTGGCCTGTAGTTGCTGGGTTTATCCTTACACCCTTTTTGAATAAGGATGTAACATTTGCAATTCTCCAGTCCTCTGGTACCACCCCCGTATCTAAGGATGTTTGGAAAATTATGGCCGGTACCTCTGCAATTTCCACCCTTACTTCCCTCAGCAACTTAAGATGCATCCCATCCGGACCGGGTGACTTATCTACTTTAAGTACAGCTAGCCTTTCAAGCATCTCTTCTTTATCAATTTTTCACCCATCCAGCATCTCAACTACATCTTTCTTCACTGGGACTCTGGCAGCATCTTCTTCCTTGGTAAAGGCAGATGCAAAGTACTCATTTAGTACCTCAGCCATGCCCTCTGCCTCCATGAGTAGATCTCCTTTTTGGTCCCTGATTGGCCCCACCCCTCTTCTTACTACCCGTTTACTGTTTACATGCCTGTAGAAGACTTTTGGATTCCCTTTTATGTTAGTTACCAGTCTATTCTCATACTCTCTCTTTGCCCCTCTTATTTCCTTTTTCACTTCCCCTCTGAACTTTCTATACTCAGCCTGGTTCTCACTTGTATTATCAACCTGAGAACTGTCAAACGCCTCTTTTTTCTGCTTCATCTTACTCTCTATCCCTTTTGTCATCCAGGAAGCTCTGGCTTTCATTGCCCTACCTTTTCTCCCGCGTGGGAATGTACCTGGACTGTATCTCTTCCTTAAAGCAAGGAGGTTATGCTAGAACTGTATAAATCACTGGTTAGGCCACAGCTTGAGTACTGCGTACAGTTCTGGCCACTACGTTACAGGAAAGTTGTGATTGCACTAGAGAGGGTGCAGAGGAGGCTTTCATGGATGTTGTCAGGGCTGGAGAATTTTAGCTATGAGAAAAGATTGGATAGGCTGGGGTTGTTTTCTTTGGAACAAAGGAGGCTGAGGGGAGATTTAATTGAGGTGTATAAAATTATGAGGGGCCTAGATAGAGTGGACAGGGAGGACCTATTTTCCTTTGCAGAGGGGTCAGTGACCAGGGGGCATAGATTTAAAGTAATTGGTAGAAGGATTAGAGGGGAGCTGAAGAGAAATGTTTTCACCCTGAGGGTGGTGGGGGTCTGGAACTCACTGCCTGAAAGGGCGGTAGAGGCAGAAACCCTCAACTCATTTAAACAGTACTTGGATGTGCTCTTGAAGTGCCGTAACCTACAGGGCTACAGACCAAGAGCTGGAAAGTGGGATTAAGCTGGATAGCTCATTATTGGCGAGCATGGCCTCCTTCTGTGCCGTAACTTTCTATGATTCGATGAAAGGCCGCCCATTGTTCAGTTACAGTTTTGCCTGCCAATCTTTGATTCCAATTTACCTGGGCCAGATCTGTTCCCATCCCATTGAAATTGGCCCTCCTCCAATTGAGTATTTTTACTTTAGAGTGGTCCGTGTCCTTTTCCAGAGCTATTCTAAACCTTATGATACTATGATCGCTGCTCCCTAAATGTTCCTTCCTGACACTTGCTCCACTTGGCCCACCTCATTCCCCATTGGATATGTACTTGAAGGGAAAAAAACTTGCAGGACTACGGGGATAGGGCGGGGGAAGTGGGACTAGTGGATTGCTCTTGCAGAGAGCAGGCACGGACTCGACTGGCTGAATGGCCTCCTTCTGTGCGGTAATAATTCTATGATTCTATGATAAGAAGATATTAAGACAGATGACCAAGAGTTTGGCCAAAGAGTTAGGTTTTAAGGAGCTTCTTAAAGGAGGAGAGAGAGAGATGAAGAGATTTAGGGAAGGGAATTCCAGTGCTTCAGAACAATATTATTCCAAGGTACTCCAAAAGGGAATATAATTCCGCAGGAGAAGAATCTAAAGTTCTTCACCTGGAAAAAAGTAACTGTATAAAAAAAGTTAGTTTTAAAAGTTTAAATTAGGATACCATTGTAAACTATTCCTTAAGCCCACCAGAGACTCATAAATATTGACTTTACTTAGGTCCTCACTGGTTTGGGGGAATTGGCCAAGACTACAAGATTTATTAGTAAATTGGAAAACCATTTAGATAGAATGGTGAAGATCCAAAGAGAGACAATTAAACACCAAAGAATGAGAAAAGGCTAATCAAACTCACTCCTACCAAACCATGCACAATTAATATATAAGATTCTCCTCAAACCATTTAATAATTGGATGGATATGAAGAACCACAGGTAAAACTTTTGAAAAGCATAAAACTCAAAACTTTGTCTCTGGTCTCAAAATGTAATGATTTTAAAGTTCTCATCCTAGTTTTCAAATCCCTCCGTGGTCTCCCCCCCCCTCTCTATCTCTGTAACCTCCCACAGCTCTACAACCCGCTGAGATCTCTGCGCTCCTCCAATTCTGGCTTCTTGCGCATCCCCGATTTCCTTTGCTCCACCATTTGCGGCCTTGCCTTCAGCTGCCTCGGCCCCAAGCTCTAAATCCCCTAAATCTCCCTGCCTCCCTGTCTCTCTTCCTTTAAGACACTCCTTAAAATCTACCTCTTTAACCAAACTTTTGGTCACTTGTCCTAATATCTCTTTATGTGGCTTGGTGCCCAATTTTTGTGTCGTAACGCTCCTGTGAAACGCTTTGGGACATTTTACTACGTTAAAGGTGCTGTATAAATGCAAGTTGTTGTTGTAATCAAAGATTCGTCCTGCTCGTTTTAAAGGAATATATTGCTATATCTCCGAGTAGTTCTCCCAGGAGTCTATTCCACCACAAAGTTATGATGTGGAGATGCCGGTGATGGACTGGGGTGGACAAATGTAAGGAGTCGTACAACACCAGGTTATCGTCCAACAGTTTTATTTGAAATCACAAGCTTTCGGAGCTTACCTGCTTCACTCACTCACCTGACGAAGGAGGAAGCCTCCGAAAGCTTGTGATTTCAAATAAAGCTGTTGGACTATAACCTGGTGTTGTACGACTCCTTACATTTGACCACAAAGTTACCACAGTATGGAGAAAACGTTTCTAATCTTTAGTATCTCTTGACGTTTATAAATTTTGTACTATTGCTCTCTAGTTTTACTACATCTTACATGTGCCCCTTTCAGCATTTCAAAGATGCCTCTCCTCAAGAACTCCAGTTTTTTTTTTATTCGTTCATGGGATGTGGGCGTCGCTGGCGAGGCCGGCATTTATTGCCCATCCCTAATTGCCCTTGAGAAGGTGGTGGTGAGCTGCCTTCTTGAACCGCTGCAGTCCATGTGGTGACGGTTCTCCCACAGTGCTGTTAGGAAGGGAGTTCCAGGATTTTGACCCAGCGACGATGAAGGAACGGCCGATATATTTCCAAGTCGGGATGGTGTGTGATTTGGAGGGGAACGTGCAGGTGGGGTTGTTCCCATGTACCTGCTGCCCTTGTCCTTCAATGTGGTAGAGGTCGCGGGTTTGTGAGGGGCTGTCGAAGAAGCCTTGGCGAGTTGCTGCAGTGCATCCTGTGGATGGTACACACTGCAGATGGTATAACAAGTTAAAGTTCCTGCTCCTTGGCCCAATAATGTGCCCTAGTTCCAGCTCTAATTAACATCCCTTACAGCGTGAATAAACTGTCCATAGGAGAAGGCTCGTTGACCTCGATGTCAGCCGTGGCTCAGTGGGTAGCACTCTCACCTTTGAGTCAGAAGTTGTGCGTTCAAGTTCCACACCAGAGACCTGAGCACAAAGTCTAGGCTGACACTGCCAGTGCAGTACTGAGGGAGTGCTGCACTGTCGAAGGTGCCGTCTTTAGGATGAGGTGTTAAACCAAGGCCCTGTTTGCCATCTCAGGTAGATGTAAACGATCCCAGGGCACTATTTCAAAGAAGAGCTGGGGAGTTCTTCCCTGGTGCCATGGCCAATATCTGGTATTTATTACATTGCTGTAAGTGGGACCTTGCTGTGCGCAAATTGGCTTCCATGCTTCTTACATTACAACAGTGACTACACTTCAAAAGTATTTCATCAGCTAGAAAGCGCTTTGGGACATCTTGAGGTCATGAGAGGCGCTATATAAATGCAAGCCTTTCTTTGATTGCCACTTCCAATTGTCCCATCATTGGTGGCAGAGTTTTCAGCTGCGTTGACTCTACTCTCTGAAACTCCCCGCCTAAACCTCTCTGCCTCTCACTTCTCTTTGCGCCCTTAAAAGCCTTCTCAAAACCCATGTTTCCAACCACTCTTTCAGTCACCTCTGTTAGCTCTCGCACCATGGACCCTCCTTTACTTGATTTCTTGTATCCAATTTTCCTCCTTCCTCTGTAAAGACCCTTGGGATGTTTTCTCTATTAAATGTGCCATACAAATGCAACTTGTTGTAGAAGTTCCTGCCCGTTGAGAGTTTTAGTGAGCTCTCTCCCTTCTTTATGAATCATTTACACACCTGCTCTTCTCTTTTCCATCTTCTCAAACTCCAAAATTGACTTAACCAGAAGATATCATTTAATATTTACCATCATGTCTCCTGTGAGTATTAAGATACCACAGTGGACCATATTAGAACCATATGTTTTTGCTGTACACAACATGAATATAATCCTTTTAACAGTCTGTAGTCAGCATGTCCAGACCTATCTGCAGAGGATATAATTTTAAACTATTTTGATGTACATTTTGCACAAACAGTAAATGATGATATTGATTACATAAGAAAATGGACAAAATAAAAATAATTTAATGTTGAAGATCTAAAAGCAAACCTGGATTTCTTTTAAATTAACAAAATACCTTAAATTCAATAAGCCAAGCTATCCAAAGATCTTGCAAGATAAAATCTAAAAGCATACAGTATAATGCAATGAGTCTATAAACTCATCCACATGAAATGTAATCCTTTTATTTGGAACTATCACAATTTAGGAAAGACTGCAGCCAAAAATGTATTTTGCTGTGAAGGGTGAAGCACTTAGACTCATAGAATCATTTGGGACAGAAGGAGGCCATTCGGCCCATTGTGCCTACATAGGAACAGGAGTAGGCCATTCAGCCCCTCGAGCCTGCTCCGCCATTTGATAAGATCATGGCTGATCTGTGATCTTGGCCCATATCCCTTAATACCTTTGGTTGCCAAAAAGCTATCTATCTCAGATTTAAATTTAGCAATTGAGCTAGCATCAATTGCCGTTTGCAGAAGAGAGTTCCAAACTTCTACCACCCTTTGTGTGTAGAAATGTTTTCTAATCTCACTCCTGAAAGGTCTGGCTCTAATTTTTAGACTGTGCCCCCTACTCCTAAAATCCCCAACCAGCGGAAATAGTTTCTCTCTATCCACCATATCTGTTCCCCTTAATATCTTATAAACTTCGATCAGATCACCCCTTAACCTTCAAAACTCCAGAGAATACAACCCCAATTTGTGTAATCTCTCCTCGTAACTTAACCCTTGAAGTCCAGGTATCATTCTAGTAAACCTACGCTGCACTCCCTGCAAGGCCAATATGTCCTTCCGAAGGTGCGGTGCCCAGAACTGCTCACAGTACTCCAGGTGCGGTCTAACCAGGGTTTTGTATAGCTGCAGCATAATTTCTGCCCCCTTGTACTCTAGTCCTCTAGATATAAAGGCCAGCATTCCATTAGCCTTTTTGATTATTTTTTGCACCTGTTCATGACACGTCAATGATCTATGTACCTGAACACCCAAGTCCCTTTGGACATCCACTGTGCCGGCTCTTTGAAAGAGCTATCCAATTAGTCCCACTCCCCCTGCTCTTTCCCCATAAGCCCTGCAATTTTTTTCCCTTCAAGTATTTATCCAATTCCCTTTTGAAATTTATTATTTAATCTGCTTCCACCTCCCCTTCAGGTAGTGAATTCCAGATCAAAACATCTCGCTGCGTAAAAAAAAGCCTCCTCATCTCACCCCTGTTTCTTTTGCCAATTACCTTAAATCTGTGTCCTGATGCTGACGGAGGGGGCCATTTGGCCCATCGTGCCTGAACTAGTTCTGCTAGCTTTTCAGCTTGAATACTATAATCTCTTTCTCTATCATTTTATATTTTCAAATATTCATCCAATTGCGCCTTTTGAAAGTTTCTGTTCCCACTGCCCTTTCAGGCAACGCATTCCAGATCATAACAACACTGCTTAAACATCTTCACTTTCTTGCCTCATGTCGTGCTTTAATTTGAGGGAGAAATTGATTGTTGTGCAACTTCTAGCATTTAGCTTGAGGTCTTGTGAAGAAAATTGTATAGATAAAAGACAAAAAGCCGCTCAGTGTAAAATGAGAAGAAAAGGCAGAGATGCTCCCTCCTCTCGCACAATATCATGTTTATTTTCACTTACAAAACTGGTCGCATGAATTGTACTGAGCTTTATAAGTGCAAATAGAAACGGCATCATGTGGGAGAGCAGGTGATAATCTGTTTGTAACATGAGTTGATTAATTATTTCTTCCTCCAAAGGCACTTTGTCCTGTGGGCATCATAGAAATATCCTTGGATTTCTACAGTGCAGTCAGGGACAGGTCTATGCCAGAAGTCATCATCTTAATTGGATAGATGGTGTTGGTGACTGAATATCGGCGAGAGAGAGAGAGAGTGTGCTGCCGTCAACAAGTAACCTAAGGTTTCTTTAAAGAATTGAAAAAAAATAGCTTTTCTGGTTATTTTTCAATGTACAGCACAGAAACAGGCCATTCGGCCCAACTGGTCTGTGCCGGTGTTTATGCTCCACACGAGCCTCCTCCCTCCCTGCTTCATCTTGCCCTATCAGCATAACCTTCTGTTCCTTTCTCCCTCGTGTACTTAATGTCTCCTTAAATGCATCTATACTATTCACCACAACCACTCCATGTGGTAGCGAGTTCCACATTCTCACTACTCTCTGGGTAAAGAAGTTTCTCCTGAATTCCCTATTGGATTTATTAGTGACTATCTTATATTTATGACCTCTAGTTCTGGTCTCCCACAAGTGGAAACACCTTCTTTACATCAACCCTATCAAACCCTTTCATAACCTTAAAGGCCTCTATCAGGTCACCCCTCAACCTTCTCTTTTCTGGAGAAAAGAGTTCCTGATAGTTAAAACCTCTCAGTTCTGGAATCACCCTTGTGAATCTTTTTTTGCAACTTCTCAGTGTCTTTATATCTTTTTTGTAATATGGAGACCGGAGCTGTGCACAGTACTCTAACTGATGCACCTTTTTTTATTATAATTTCACTCACGTTTTCTCATTTTGTTGATGGCTTTAGAGAAGAGTAACACCAACATTAGATGGGTCATTACTGCCCAGAGTCATTGAGGACAGTGTGTCCTGGCTGAGTACGTTAACACCGAGCCACATACGGAGATATTAGGACAGGTGACCAAAAGCTTGGTCAAAGAGGTAAGTTTAAAGGAGCGACTTAGAGGAGAGAGAGGCGGAGAGGTTTAGGGAGGGAATTCCAGAGCTTAGGGCCTAGGCAGCTGAAGGCACGGCCGCCAATGGTGGAGCGATGAAAATCGGGGATCAGTTTAATAATGCTTAGTGTTTTCTCCACAAAATAGTAACTGGAGCTGGAAACATTTTTTTTATCTAAACCCTTCATTCCTTCTTAATAATAACTAATAATAATAATAACATAATAACAAATAGTTGTAAGAAATTCAGTGATTAAATCTTCATGTTCCTGACGTATGTGAGTTGTTTGACCTTTGCTCTCCCATTTTATGCTATTCTGAGAACTGCTTGATTGAATTGTAGCCTAGTAACTGCCTGTTAACCTCATAGTCCACACAAGGCTCTCAATAAAACCTATCATTTTGTCACAACTTCAGATTAAAAGAGGTTTACAATGTTACCAAAATGAGTAGTAAGCCCGAGGATTGGGAGAGTTTTAGAAATCAGCAAAGGATGACCAAGAAATTGATAAAAAGGGAGAAAATAGAATATGAGAGTAAACTAGCAAGAAATATAAAAAGATTGTAAGTGCTTTCTACAAGTATGTAAAAAGGAAGAGAGTAGCGAAAGTAAATGTGGGTCCCTTAGAGGCTGAGACAGGAGAAATTATAATGGGGAATCAGGAAATGGCAGAGACATTAAACAAATATTTTGTATCTGTCTTCACAGAAGAAGGCACAAAAAGCAGACCAGAAATAGTGGGGAACCAATGGTCTAATGAGATTGAGGAACTTAAAGTAATTAAGATTAGTAAAGAAAAAGTACTGTAGAAATTAATGGAACTAAAAGCTGACAAATCCCCTGGACCTGATGGCCCACATCCTAGGGTTTTAAAAGAGGTGGCCGCAGAGATAGTGGATGCATTGGTTTTGATCTTCCAGAATTCCCTATATTCTAGAATGGTCCCCGTGGATTGGAAGGTAGCAAATGTAACCCCACTATTCAAGAAAGGAGGGAGAGAGAAAACAACGAACTACAGGCCAGTTAGCCTGACATCGGTAGTAGGGAAAATGCTGGAATCCATTATTAAGGACGTAGTAACAGGGCACTTAGAAAATCATAATAAGATTACGCAGAGTCAACACAGTTTTATGAAAGGGAAATCGTGTTTGACAAATTTATTAGAGTTTTTTGAGGATGTAACTAGCAAGGTAGATAAGGGGGAACCAGTGGATGTTGTATATTCGGATTTTCGAAAGGCATTCGATAAGGTGCCACATAAAAGGTTGTTACACAAGATTAGGGCTCATGGGGTTGGGGGTAATATATTAGCATGGATAGAGAGAGGATTGGTTAACAGACAGAAAACAGCGAGTAGGGATAAACGGGTCATTCTCAGGTT
This sequence comes from Heptranchias perlo, assembly GCF_035084215.1. Lineage (NCBI taxonomy): Eukaryota > Metazoa > Chordata > Chondrichthyes > Hexanchiformes > Hexanchidae > Heptranchias > Heptranchias perlo. The sequence continues at coordinate 5,223,507 of NC_090327.1, forward strand.
GGCAGGCTGTAACTAGCGGGGTGCCGCAAGGATCGGTGCTTGGGCCTCAGATATTTACAATCTATATTAATGACTTAGATGAAGGGACCGAATGTGATGTATCCAAGTTTGCTGACGACACAAACCTAGGTGGGAAAGTAAGGTGTGAGGAGGACACAAAGAGTCTGCAAAGGGATATAGACAAGTTAAGGCGAGAAGATAGCAAATGGAGTATAATGTGGGGAAATGTAAAATTATCTACTTTGGTAGGAAGAATAGAAAAGCAGAATATCTTTTAAAAGGTGAGAGACTAAGAAATGTTGGTATTCAGAGGGATTTGGCCATCCTTGTACACAAATCACAGAAAGTTTACATGCAGGTACAGCAAGCAATTAGGGAGGCAAATGGTATGTTTGCCTTTATTGCAAGGGGGTTGGACTATAAGAGTAAGGAGGTCTTGCTGCAATTATATAGGGCTCTGATGAGGCCACACCTGGAGTACTGTGTACAGTTTTGGTCTCCTTATCTAAGGAAGGATATACTTGCCTTAGAGGGGGTGCAACGAAGGTTCACTAGATTGATTCCTGGGATGAGAGGATTGTCCCATGAGGAGAGATTGAGTAGAATGGGCCGATACTCTCTGGAGTTTAGAAGAATGAGAGTTGATCTCATTGAAATGTATAAAATTCGTAGGGGGCTTGACAGGGTAGGTGCTGAGAGGCTGTTTCCTCTTGCTTGAGAGTCTAGAACTAGGGGTGATAGTCTCAAGATAAGAGGTCGGCCATTTGGGACCGAGATGAGGAAAAATTTCTTCACTCAGAGGGTTGTGAATCTTTGGAATTCTGTGCCCCAGAGGGCTGTGGATGCTCGGTCGTTGAGTACATTAAAGATTGAGATTGATTGAGACACTAAGGGAATCAAGGGATGTGGGGATAGGGCAGGAAAGTGGAGTTGAGGTAAAAGATCAGCCATGATCTGATTGAATGGCGGAGCAGGCTCAAGAGGCCATCTGGCCTACTCCTGCTCCTATTTCTTATGTTCTTATGTTCTAGCAGTGTTGCTCAAGATAATTCAGATGATACAATGTTTCTCAATGCCAGGAATGTTGTACCATGCACAATGCATTATTCCGCGCCTAATGAGCAGCTGTGTTTTATCTGACCTGTCCTTTTAAGGTCAGGCAGTCTAATTTGCGGTAAATAGGATATCTCGAGCTCAATTAGAGGTTAATTGGTGGTCGTGAGGAAAATCTGAAGATTGGGAGGTGCTTGTCAGAAGGAAGCAGCACGAAACAGCTGAAATTCCCTCTCTGTGTATACTTTTGACTCTTTGATGTGTGATGGAGTCTAACACACACATATATATATGTATTATACATATATCACTTCAACAAATTAAACACTTAGTCAAGTCTAATAGGATTAGAACTACAGCTGCAGAATACTGCACAGCTGTTTTGTTTCCCATTGTTTGAGAGGTAATTAAAATATGTTCTTTGAAACACTAGACACTGTGGTTTGTCAGAAAGATGGACGATGACAGGGAGTTTCCACCGTTCTGTTGTTTGGGAGAGAGGGCGGTGGGAGGGGGAAGAGTTAGGTGGGCTGAAGGACCAAGGATTATGAATAAGCTTTAGTACAAAGCCGTGTGAGGGAAACAAGAGTAGCAATGCATGGTGATTTGGCTGTGGGTGGGAGAGAAACCAAGAGAATCCAGAAAGTTCCGTAGCAGATTTGGCAGAGAAGGTGCAAGAAAAGATTTACAAGGATGATACCAGAACTGAGAGGTTATATCTATCAGGAAAGATTGAACAGGCTGGGGCCCTTGTCTCTGGAAAAGAGAAGACTGAGGGGTGACCTGATAGAGGTCTTTAAGATGATGAAGGGGTTCGAAAGGGTAGACGGAGAGAAGATGTTTCCACTTGTGGGGAAGACCAGAACTTGGTGACTTAAATATAAGATATAGTCACTAATATATTCAATAAGGAATTCAGAAGAAACTTCTTTACCCAGAGAGTGGTGAGAATGTGGAACTTGCTATCACATGGAATATTTGAGGCTGCTAACATAGATGCATTTAAGGGAAGCTAGATAAACACATGAGGAACAAAGGAATAAAAGGATATGCTGATAGGGTGAGATGAAGTCAGGTGGGAGGAGGCTCGAGTGGAGCATAAACACCGGCATAGACCAGTTGGGCCGAATGGCCTGTTTCTGTGCTGTAAATTCTATGTAGTGATCCAAACATGAAATAGTATCATAATTTTCGCCATCCCAGTTCCTTTTGTCCTCTCTAAAGAAACTGGGTGGGTGATGAATGGTTCACAACAAAATGCTACCACATCTTTCTGAGGCTAACTAACACTTCTGTGCATGTTGTTTGGCGGTTAGGGTGTAGGGTTGCCAACTCCTGGTTGGACGTATTCCTGGAGGTTTCATCACATGACCTCTAGCCTCCGGCCGCCGACTGGCCTGTTTCTGTGTTGTAGTTTCGGTGTAACTCGATGTAAACAGAAGCACATTCAAAGCAACAGGGTTTAAACAGATGGATCACTATATTGTTTAGCAATTTGTCCATTTTAAAAAAAAAAGTGTAAATTTTTTTTCAAACGCCCAGGTTCCCATTCTCCCATTAACCTCGAGACAAGTCTACCCTGTAAGTGACTAAGTGTTCTGATTTTTTTCTCCCAGTGTGCACCTCTGTCCAGTCTGGCCATTTCAAATCCAATCTATTAATTTTCCATTTCCTATTATCACCCACCCCGGGGCCAAAGATTAGAATTATTATTCATATACCATCCTTTGGACCACAGGAAAGAACACGCAGTCTTTTTTCAATAGCTGATAAGGAAATGCGAGCACGCTAGAAATCTAAGGCTAGCTGTTTGCGGGGGTGAGGGGGGGGGCATTATAATCAGCCTGAATACCCCAGATCAATGGGGCTGGGGAAGGATCAGCCGAGGACCCCTCCCTCCTGGTTGCTACTCAGCTTAGAAATATATTTGCTTCTTCACTCTTTTCCCCGGGTCCTTCTGTTTATTTCTTGCATTTCCCCCCCCCCCCCACCATCCTGATCATTTCCCCCCCCCCCACCATCCTGATCATTTCCCCCCCCCCCACCATCCTGATCATTTCCCCCCCCACCACCATCCTGATCATTTCCCCCCCCACCATCCTGATCATTTCCCCCCCCCACCATCCTGATCATTTCCCCCCCCCACCATCCTGATCATTTCCCCCCCCCACCATCCTGATCATTTCCCCCCCCCCACCATCCTGATCATTTCCCCCCCCCCACCATCCTGATCATTTCCCCCCCCACCACCATCCTGATCATTTCCCCCCCCACCATCCTGATCATTTCCCCCCCCACCATCCTGATCATTTCCCCCCCCCACCATCCTGATCATTTCCCCCCCACCATCCTGATCATTTCCCCCCCCCCACCATCCTGATCATTTCCCCCCCCCCACCATCCTGATCATTTCCCCCCCCCACCATCCTGATCATTTCCCCCCCCCACCATCCTGATCATTTCCCCCCCCCCCACCATCCTGATCATTTCCCCCCCCCCACCATCCTGATCATTTCCCCCCCCCACCATCCTGATCATTTCCCCCCCCCACCATCCTGTCATTTTCCCCCCCACCATCCTGATCATTTCCCCCCCCACCATCCTGATCATTTCCCCCCCCACCATCCTGATCATTTCCCCCCCCCACCATCCTGATCATTTCCCCCCCCCACCATCCTGATCATTTCCCCCCCCACCATCCTGATCATTTCCCCCCCCACCATCCTGATCATTTCCCCCCCCACCATCCTGATCATTTCCCCCCTACCATCCTGATCATTTCCCCCCCCCCACCATCCTGATCATTTCCCCCCCCACCATCCTGATCATTTCCCCCCCCCACCATCCTGATCATTTCCCCCCTACCATCCTGATCATTTCCCCCCCCCCACCATCCTGATCATTTCCCCCCCCCACCATCCTGATCATTTCCCCCCCCCACCATCCTGATCATTCCCCCCCCCCTACCACCTTATCATTTCCCCCCCCTACCATCCTGATCATTTCCCCCCCACCACCATCCTGATCATTTCCCCCCCCCCACCATCCTGATCATTCCCCCCCCCCTACCACCTTATCATTTCCCCCCCCCACCATCCTGATCATTTCCCCCCCCTACCATCCTGATCATTTCCCCCCCCACCATCCTGATCATTTCCCCCCCCACCATCCTGATCATTTCCCCCCTACCATCCTGATCATTTCCCCCCCACCACCATCCTGATCATTTCCCCCCCCCCACCATCCTGATCATTCCCCCCCCCTACCATCCTGATCATTTCCCCCCCCACCATCCTGATCATTTCCCCCCCCACCATCCTGATCATTTCCCCCCCCACCATCCTGATCATTTCCCCCCTACCATCCTGATCATTTCCCCCCCACCACCATCCTGATCATTTCCCCCCCCCCACCATCCTGATCATTCCCCCCCCCCTACCATCCTGATCATTTCCCCCCCCCACCATCCTGATCATTTCCCCCCCCCTACCATCCTGATCATTTCCCCCCTACCATCCTGATCATTTCCCTCCCCCCACCATCCTGATCATTTCCCCCCCCCCACCATCCTGATCATTTCCCCCCCCTCCCATCCTGATCATTTCCCCCCCCCTCCCATCCTGATCATTTCCCACCTACCATCCTGATCATATCCCCCCTACCCCCTTCCCTTCGTTCTGTTCCCTCTTAAACACCGTTCATTTGTTAATATCTTCCAGTTCTGATGGAATGGATTTGTTGGGGTCGATAGAGAGAAACTATTTCCTCTGGTGGGGGGAGTCCAGAACAACGGGGGCCTAACCTTTAAAATTAGAGCCAGGCCGTTCAGGGGTGATGTCAGGAAGCACTTCTTCACACAAAGGGGAGTGGAAATCTGGAACTCTCTTCCCCCCCCCCAAAAAGCTGTTGAGGCTGGGGGTCAATTGAAGGTTTCAAGATTGCGATTGATAGATTTTTGTTAGACAAGCGTATTAAGGATTATGGAACCGAGGCGGGTAGATGGAGTTAAGACACAGATCAGTCATGATCTAATTGAATGGCAGAACAGGTTCGAGGGGCTGAATGGCCTACTGCTGATCCGACGTTCCTATTTTCTACACCTGAAGCATTAACTCATCTGTTCTCTTCACAGTTGCTGTTTGACCATCTAAGCATTTCCAGTACATTCTGTTGTTGTTTCAATATAGTGGGCTTGTTTCATTTATTTAACTACCAGATCTGTTTGATAAAAATGTTAACTGATTTCTGCTACAACCTGATCTATAAGTTACATTTGTAGTATACAGTAACCTGATATAATATACATAGCACATTAAGACGGTGCTGAGTTTAACGGAGTGTCTTAGAAAGAAGAAAGAAAGAACTTGCATTTATATAGCGCCTTTCTTGACCTTGGGACATCCCACAGCGATTTACAGCCAATGAAGTACTTTTGAAGTGTAGTCACTGTTGTAATGTAGGAAACGCAGCAGCCAATTTGCGCACAGCAAGATCCCACAAACAGCAATGAGATAATCTGTTTTTCGTGGTGTTGGTTGAGGGGTAAATACTGACCAGGACACCGGGGAGAACTCCCCTGCTCTTCTTCGAATAGTGCCATGGGATCTTTTACATCCACCTGAGCGGGCAAACAGGGCCTTGGTTTAACGTCTCAACTGAAAGACGGCACCTCTGACAGTGTAGCACTCCCTCGGTACTGGCTCTGGGAGTGTCAGCCTGGATTATGTGCTGAAGACTTGTGGATTTCTCGTTCCAGAAGTGACGTGAATTGTACTGTGGTAATCATTGAGTTGAACATAATGAGCATACCTGTTACAACTAGATAAAAGGTCGACATGTTTCAGGATACTTTCACTGAAACTGAAAGTTTGGTCTATAAACAGAAAATGCTTGAAACACTCTGCAGGTCAGGCAGCATCTCTGGAGAGAGAAACCGAGTTAATATTTCAGATCGATGACCTTTCATCAGAACTGGAAGAAGTTTGAGATTTAACAATTTATAAGCAAGTACAGAGCCTGGGAATGAAGGTGGGGGGGAAGGCTGTGCAGGGTGTATAATGGGCGGGTGTAACGGGCGGGTCTACTCCATCAGTATGCGTGGAGATAAGAAATAACATGGGGCAGAAAACACTGGAGGGAATAATTTATAGGCCCCCCTAGAGTAACTATACCATTGGACAGAATATTAATCAAGGAATAATAGGACCTTGTAATAAAGATAATGCAATAATCGTGGGGAACTTAAATCTGCATATAGACTGGGCAAATCAAATTGGCAAAAGCAGTCTGGAGGATGAGTTCATGGAATGTAGTCAAAACAGTTTCCTAGAACAGTACGCCATGGAACCAACCAGGGAACAGGCTATTTTAGATCTTCTATTGTGTAAAGAGACAGGGTTAATTAGTAATCTCACAGTAAAGGATCCTCTGGGGAAGAGTGATCATAATATGATAGAATTACACACTGAGTTTGAGAGTGATATACTTAAGTCCAAAACTAGAGTCTTAAACTTAACTAAAGCCAATTACATAGGTATGAAGGGCGAGTTGGCTAAGGTAGATTGGGAAATTAGATTAAAGGGTATGTAGGTAGAAAAGCAATGGCAAACATTGAAAGAAATATTTCAATATTCTCAACGAATATACTTTGCATTGAGAAATAAAAACTCCATGGGAAAAGTGATCCACCCGAGGCTAACTAAAGAAGTTAAGGATAGTATGAGATTAAAACAAGAGGCTTATAATGTTGTGAAGAACAGCCTGAGGTTTGGGAGAGTTTTAGAAACCAGCAAAGGACGACCAAAAAATTGATGGGAAGGGAGAAAATAGAATATGAGAGTAAACTAGCAAGAAATATAAAAACGGATTGTAGGAGCTTCTACAGGTACGTAAAAAAGATGAGATTAGCAAAAGTAAACGTGGGTCCCTTAGAGGCAGACAGGAGAAATTATAATGGGGAATCAGGAAATGGCAGAGACATTAAACAAATATTTTGTATCTATCTTCACAGTAGAAGACACAAAAAGCATACCAGGAATAGTGGGGAACCAACGGCCTAATGAGAGTGAGGAACTTAAAGTAATTAATCACTGATTAATTGATTAATCAGTAGAGAAAAAGTACTAGAGAAACTAATGGGACTAAAAGCTGATGAATCCTACAGGCCAGTTAGCCTGACATCAGTCGTTGGGAAAATGCTGGAATCCATTATTAAGGAAGTGGTAACAGGGCACTTAGAAAATCATAATATGATTAGGCAGAGTCGACATGGTTTTTATGAAAGGGAAATCATGTTTAACAAATTTATTAGAGTTTTTTGAAGGTGTAACTAGCAGGGTAGATAAAGGGGAACCAGTGGATGTAGTGTATTTGGATTTTTAAAAGGCATTCGATAAGGTGCCACATAAAAGGTTGTTACACAAGATAAGGTCTCATGGGGTTGGGGGTAACATATTAGCATGGATAGAGGATTAGTTAACGGACAGAAAACAGCGAGTGGGGATAAACGGGTCATTTTCAGGTTGGCAGGCTGTAACTAGTGGGGTGCCGCAAGGATCAGTGCTTGGGCCTCAGTTATTTACAATCTATATTAATGACTTAGATGAAGGGACCGAGTGTAATGTATCCAAATTTGCTGATGATACAAAGCTAGGTGGGAAAGTAAGCTGTGAGGAGGACACAAAGAGTCTGCAAAGGGATACAGACAGGTTAAGTGAGTGGGCAAGAAGATGGCAGATGGAGCTTAATGTGGGGAAATGTGAAGTTATTCACTTTGGTAGGAAGAATAGAAAAACAGAATATTTTTTAAATGGTGAGAAACTATTAAATGTTGGTGTTCAGAGAGACTTGGGTGTCCTGGTACAAGAAACACAGAAATGTAGGATGCAGGTACAGCAAGCAATTAGGAAGGCAAATGGCATGTCGGCCTTTATTGGAAAAGGATTGGAGTACAAGAATAAGGAAGTCTTACTACAGTTGTACAGGGCTTTGGTGAGACCACACCTGGAGTACTGCGCACAGTTTTGGTCTCCTTATCTAAGGAAGGATATACTTGCCTTAGAGGTGGTGCAACAAAGGTTCACTAGATTAATTCCTGGGATGAGAGAGTTGTCCTATGAGGAGAGGTTGGGTAGAATGGGCCTATACTCTCTGGAGTTTAAAAGAATGAGAGGTGATCTCATTGAAACATATAAGATTCTGAGGGGGCTTGACAGGGTAGATGCTGAGAGATTGTTTCCCCTGGCTGGAGAGTCTAGACCTAGGGAAGATAGTCTCAGAATAAGGGGTTGGCCATTTAAGACTGAGATGAGGAGAAATTTCTTCACTCAAAGGGTTGTGAATCTTTGGCATTCTCTACCCCAGAGGGCTGTGGATTCTGAGTTGTTGAATGTGTTCAAGGCAGAGATTGATAGACTTTTGGGCTCGAGGGGAATCAAGGGATACGAGGATCGGACGGGAAAGTGGAGTTGAGGTCGAAGATCAGCCATGATCTTATTGAATGGCGGAGCAGGCTCGAGGGGCCATTTAGTCTCCTGTTTCTTCTATTTCTGATGTTTCTTGTAACGAGCGTGTGTATAACAGGCTTGTGTATAATGAGTGGGTGTGTAGCGGGGGGGAGTTGTACAACTGGCGGGGTGTATAGCGGGCGGAGGGTATAACAGGCGGGGTGTATAACGGGGTTGTATCAAGCGCAGGATGTATAACGGGCGTTTATATTACTGTGGAGGAGTATAACGGGCGGGTGTATAACGGGCGGGGTCATAACAGGCGTGTATAACGGGCAGACATATAACGGGCGGAGTGTATTACTGGTGGAGTGTATAATGGGTGCGGCATATTACGGGCGGGGTGTATAAGGGTCGTGTGTATAACGGGCGGGTGTATAATGGGCAGAGTGAACAATGGGCGGTGTGTAGAGCGAACGGGGTGTACAACGGGCGGGTGTATAATGGGCAGGTGTAGAATGGGCAGGGTGCTTAACAAGCGGGTGTATAACGGGCGGGTGTAGAATGTGCCGGTGTGCAACGGGATGGTGTATAACGGGCGGGTGTTTATCGGACGGGTGTATAATGGGCAGGTGTTTATCGGACGGGTGTATAATAGGCAGGTGTTTATCGGACGGGTGTAGAATGGGCGGCGTTTAACGAGCCGGTGTTTAATGGGCAGGTGTTTATCGGACAGCTCTATAATGGGCGGGTGTTTATCGGACGGGTGTATAATGGGCAGGTGTTTATCGGACGGCTCTATAATGGGCGGGTGTTTATCGGACGGGTGTATAATGGGCAGGTGTTTATCGGACGGCTCTATAATGGGAGGGTGTTTATCGGACGGGTGTATAATGGGCAGGTGTTTATCGGACGGCTCTATAATGGGCAGGTGTTTATCGGACGGCTCTATAATGGGAGGGTGTTTATCGGACGGCTCTATAATGGGCGGGTGTTTATCGGACGGCTCGATAATGGGCGGGTGTTTATCAGACAGGTGTATAATGGGCGGGTGTTTATCAGACAGGTGTATAATGGGCGGGTGTTTATCGGACGGGTGTATAATGGGCAGGTGTTTATCGGACGGCTCTAAAATGGGAGGGTGTTTATCGGACGGCTCTATAATGGGAGGGTGTTTATCGGACGGGTGTATAATGGGCAGGTGTTTATCGGACGGCTCTATAATGGGCGGGTGTTTATCGGACGGCTCTATAATGGGCGGGTGTTTATCGGACAGGTGTATAATGGGAGGGTGTTTATCGGACGGCTCTATAATGGGCGGGTGTTTATCGGACGGGTGTATAATGGGCAGGTGTTTATCGGACGGCTCTATAATGGGAGGGTGTTTATCGGACGGCTCTATAATGGGCGGGTGTTTATCGGACGGGTGTATAATGGGCAGGTGTTTATCGGACGGGCGTATAATGGGCGGGTGTTTATCAGACAGGTGTATAATGGGCGGGTGTTTATCAGACAGGTGTATAATGGGCGGGTGTTTATCAGACAGGTGTATAATGGGCAGGTGTTCATCGGACGGGTGTATAATGGGCGGGTGTTTATCAGACGGGTGTATAATGGGCGGGTGTTTATCAGACAGGTGTATAATGGGCGGGTGTTTATCAGACAGGTGTATAATGGGCAAGTGTTTATCAGACGGGTGTATAATGGGCGGGTGTTTAACGAGCCGGTGTTTAATGGGCGAGCCATCTGCTACTGGCCGGTTTGTGGTTCCGCCAAAGTCGTATTTATCTGAGATAGAAAGAGCCAATAATTCATGAGCGCCGAGATCCCGAGTGTACTATCTGATCTTCCTATTTAGAATTGGTTTGCTCGTCCACTTTTCCCCTCTGAAATACAACTGTATATTAATTGGGACTGCGAATTATCAGTTATTGGTCAGATAGCAGGCAGCGATTAATATGCAATAAAAATATTAGTAAAGGATGAAATCAGAGCAATAGTAAGAAAAGATATTGGCTCAGAAAATCAAGATGTAGAATCAGTCTGGGTGGAGTTAAGAAGCACCAAGGGGCAGAAAACACTGGTGGGAGTTGTCTATAGGCCTCCAAACAGTAGTGGTAATGTAGGGGACAGCATCAAACAGGAAATTAGAGATGCCTATAACAAGGGTACTACAGTAATCATGGGTGACTTTAATCTATATATAGACTGGCCAAACCAAATTAGCAATAATACTGTGGAGGATGAATTCCTGGAATGTGTATGAGATGGTTTTTTAGACCAGTAAGTTGAGGAGCCAACCAGGGAACAGGCTATCCTAGATTGGGTATTGTGCAATGAGAAGGGGTTAATTAATAATCTTGTTGTGCGGGGTCCTTTAGGGAAGAGTGACCATAACATGATAGAATTCTTCATTAAGATGGAAAGTGAAGTAGTCCAATCCGAAACTAGGGTCCTAAATCTAAACAAAGGAAACTACGAAGGTATGAGGAGTGAGTTATCTATGATAGATTGGGAAGCTTCATTAAAAGGCATGACGGTGGATAGGCAATGGCTAACATTTAAGGAACGAATGCATGAATTGCAACAATTATACATTCCTTTCTGGTGCAAAAACACAAAAGGAAAAGTGGCCCAACCATGGCTAACAAAAGGAATTTAGGATAGTATTAGATCCGAAGAGGAGTCATATAAAGTTCAGAAAAAGTAGCAAACCTGAGGATTGGGAGCAGTTTAGAATTCAGGAAAAAAAGGACCAAGAGATTGATTAAGAGGGGGACAAACAGAGTATGAGAGTAAACTTGCAAGGAACATAAAAGTGGACTGTAAAAGCTTCTACAAGTATATAAAAAGAAAAGGATTAGTGAAGACAAAAGTAGGTCCCTTACAGTCAGAAACGGGAGAATTTATAATGGGGAACAGGGAAATGGCAGAGCAAATAAACAAATACTTTGGTTCTGTCTTCATGGAAGAGGACACAAATAACTTCCCAGAAATGCGAGGGAACCAAGGGACCAGTGAGAAGGAGGAATTAAAGGAAATTAGTATTAGTAAAAAAATAGTGCTGGAGAAATTAATGGGACTGAAAGCCGATAAATCCCCAGGGCCTGATAATCTGCATCCCAGAGTACTGAAAGAGGTAGCCATGGAAATAGTGGATGCATTAGATATCATCTTCCAAAATTCAATAGATTATGGAACAGTTCCTGCAGATTGGAGGGTGGCAAATGTAACCCCACTATTTAAAAAAGGAGGGAGAGAGAAAACAGGGAACTACAAACCAGTTAGCCTAACATCAGTAATAGGGAAAATGCTAGAGTCTATTATAAAGGATGTGATAACAGGACACTTAGAAAATATCAGCGGATTAGACAAAGTCAACTTGGATTTATGAAAGGGAAATCATGTTTGACAAACCTACTGGAGTTTTTTGAGGATATAACTGGTAGAATAGATAAGGGAGAACCAGTGGATGTGGTTTCTTTGGATTTTCAAAAGGCCTTTGATAAAGTCCCACACAAGAGGTTAGCGTGCAAAATTAAAGCACATGGGATTGGTGATAATATACTGGCATGGATTGAAAATTGGTTAACAGACAGGAAACAGAGAGTAGGAATAAATGGGTCTTTTTCGGGGTGGCAGGCGGTGACTAGTGGGGTATCGCAGGGATCAGTGCTTGGGCCCCAGCTATTCACAATATATATCAATGATTTGGATGAGGGAACCAAATGTAATATTTCCAAGTTTGTTGACAACACAAAACTAGGTGGGATTGTGAGTTGTGAGGAGGATGCAAAGAGGCTTCAAGGGGATATAGACAAGTTGAGTGAGTGGGCCAATACATGGCAGATGCAGTATAATGTGGATAAATGTGAAGTTATCCACATTGGAAGGAAAAACAGAAAGACAGAGTATTATGTAAATGGTGATAGATTGGGAAATGTTGATGTACAAAGGGACCTGGGTGTCCTTGTACACCAGTCACTGAAAGCAAACATGCAGGTGCAGCAAGCAGTTAGGAAGCAAATGGTATGTTGGCCTTCATTGCAAGAGGATTTGAGTACAGGAGCAAGGATGTCTTAATGGAGTTTTACAGGGCCTTGGTGAGACCACACCTGGAGAATTGTGTGCAGTTTTGGTCTCCTTACCTAAGAAAGGATATACTTGCCATAGAGGGAGTGCAGCAAAGGTTCACCAGACTGATTCCTGGGATGGCAGGATTGTGGTATGAGGAGAGATTGGGTCGACTTGGCCTGTATTCACTCGAGTTTAGAAGAATGAGAGGAGATCTCATTGAAACATATAAAATTCTGACAGGGCTAGACAGACTGGATGCAGGGAGGATGTTTCCCCTGGCTTGGGGGGGGGTCCAGAACGAGGGGTCACAGTCTCAGGATACAGGGTAGGACATTTAGGACTGGGATGAGGAGAAATTTCTTCACTCAGAGGGTGGCGAACCTGTGGAATTCTCTACAACAGAAGGCTGTGGAGGTCAAGTCACTGAATATATTTAAGAAGGAGCTAGATACATTTTAGACACAAAAGGCATCAAGGGGTATGGGGAGAGAGCGGGAATTGAGATAGAGGATCAGCCATGATCATATTGAATGGCGGAGCAGGCTCGAAGGGCCGAATGGCCTACTCCTGCTCCTATTTTCTATGTTTCTATAAATAACCTCCCACAGGATAAACAAAGGAATGTACCACAGTTGGTCTCGGACTAAATCTTATTCATTCATAAAAGACATGCCTGTTGACCGAATCAGTTCTCTCACAAATTATGGGGGTAAATGTTTGGTTTGTGTTCTCCTGTCACAGGTCCTCGTTGGCTGGGATCTCATATTAGGGACTTGTTTGTACATTCGTTCATTTTAATGAACATATAGGCGCTGCAGCCTAGGCGAGGATCGATGCAGGGTGTCCAAGCTGAAAATTCACACTTATCAAACTGGCTGGAAATCTGAAAAAGGCCTTTAGCAGTTCAAGAAGCAGGTTCATCACCACTTTCTCAATGGGCAACAAGGGATGGGCAATAAACGTAGGCCTTGCCACCAAAGCCCACATAGAATCATAGAATGATATAGCACAGAAGGAGGCCATTAGGCCCGTTGTTTCTGTGCCAGCTCATTGAAAGAGCTATCCAATTTCTCCCGATCCTCTGCTCTTTCCCCAGAGCCCTGCAAATTTTACCCCTTCAAGTATTAATCCAATTCCCTTTTGAAAGTTATTGGTGGAGCGCAGAGGATGAATTAAAAAGGAGCCTGACTGTACAACCATCTTCAATTTTCATTGGAGCAACAGAGATTTGGAAAGATGCCACTAATAGATGAAAAACACGTGAATCTTGCTGCAAATTTGCAACAGATTTCTCAATTTGCTGTTGGTCGACAGTGCTATCAAGCGGCACTTACTCACCAATAACCTGCTCATCGATGCTCAGTTTGGGTTCAGCCAGGACTGCTTGGCTCCAGACCTCATTACAGCCTTGGTCCAATCGTGGACAAAAGAGCTGAATTCCAGAGGTGAGGTGAGAGTGACTGCCCTTGACATCAAGGCAGCATTTGACCGAGTGTGGCACCAAGGAGCCCTAGTAAAATTGAAGTCAATGGGAATCGGGGGAAAACTCTCCAGTGGCTGGAGTCATACCTAGCACAAAGGAAGTTGGTAGTGGTTGTTGGAGGCCAATCATCTCAGCCCCAGGGCATTGCTACAGGAGTTCCTCAAGGCAGTGTCCTAGGCCCAACCATCTTCAGCTGCTTCATCAATGACCTTCCCTCCATTATAAGGTCAGAAATGGGGATGTTCGCTGATGATTGCATAGCGTTCAGTTCCATTTACAACCCCTCAGATAATGAAGCAGTCCGTGCCCGCATGCAGCAAGACCTGGACAACATCCAGGCTTGGGCTGAAAAGTGGCAAGTAACATTTGTGCCAGACAAGTGCCAGGCAATGACTATCTCCAACAAGAGAGTGTCTAACCACCTCCCCTTGACATTCAACTGCATTACCATCGCTGAATCCCCCACCATCATCTTCCTGGGGGTCACCATTGACCAGAAACTTAACCATATAAATACTGTGGCTACAAGAGCAGGTCAGAGGCTGGGTATTCTGTGGTGAGTCATAGAGTCATAGAGTTATACAGCACGGATAGAGGCCCTTCGGCCCATCGTGTCCGCGCCGGCCATCAAGCCCTGTCTACTCTAATCCCATATTCCAGCATTTGGTCCGTAGCCTTGTATGCTATGGCATTTCAAGTGCTCATCCAAATGCTTCTTGAATGTTGTGAGGGTTCCTGCCTCCAAAACCCTTTCAGGCAGTGAGTTCCAGACTCCAACCACCCTCTGGGTGAAAAAGTTCTTTCTCAAATCCCCTCTAAACCTCCAGCCTTTTACCTTGAATCTATGTCCCCTTGTTATAGAAACCTCAACAAAGGGAAAAAGCTCCTTAGTATCCATCCTATCTGTGCCCCTCATAATTTTGTACACCTCAATCATGTCCCCCCTCAGCCTCCTCTGCTCCAAGGAAAACAAACCCAATCTTCCCAGTCTCTCTTCATAGCTGAAGCGCTCCAGCCCTGGTAACATCCTGGTGAATCTCCTCTGCACCCTCTCTAAAGCGATCACATCCTTCCTGTAGTGTGGCGACCAGAACTGCACACAGTACTCCAGCTGTGGCCTAACCAGTGTTTTATACAGCTCCATCATAACCTCCTTGCTCTTATATTCTATGCCTCGGCTAATAAAGGCAAGTATCCCATATGCCTTCTTTACCACCTTATCCACCTGTTCCGCCGCCTTCAGGGATCTGTGAACTTGCACACCAAGATCCCTCTGACCCTCTGTCTTGCCTAGGGTCCTCCCATTCATTGTGTATTCCCTTGCCTTGTTAGTCCCTCCAAAGTGCATCACCTCGCACTTTTCCGGGTTAAATTCCATTTGCCACTGTTCCGCCCATCTGACCAACCCATCTATATCGTCCTGCAGACTGAGGCTATCCTCCTCGCTATTTACCACCCTACCAATTTTTGTATCATCAGCGAACTTATTGATCATACCTTTTACATTCATATCCAAGTCATTAATGTAGACCACAAACAGCAAGGGACCCAGCACCGATCCCTGTGGTACCCCACTGGCCACAGGCTTCCAGTCACATAAACAACGTTCGACCATCACCCTCTGCCTTCTGCCACTAAGCCAGTTTTGTATCCAAAGTGCCAAGGCACCCTGGATTCCATGGGCTCGTACCTTCTTGACCAGTCTCCTGTGGGGGACTTTATCGAGTGACTCAAAGCTTTTCCACTTCAGCACAAGTCAGGAGTGTGATGGAATACTCTCCACTTGCCTGGATGAGTGCAGCTCCAACAACACTCAAGCAGCTCAACATCATCCAGGAGAAAGCAGCCCGCTTGATTGGCACCCCATCCACCACCCTAAACATTCACTCCCTTCACCACCGGCGCACCGTGGCTGCAGTGTGTACCATCCACAGGATGCACTGCAGCAACTCGCCAAGGCTTCTTCGACAGCACCTCCCAAATCCCTGACCTCTGCCACCTAGGAGGACAAGAGCAGCAGGTACATGGGAACAACACCACCTGCACGTTCCCCTCCAAGTCACACACCATCCCGACTTGGAAATATATCGCCGTTCCTTCATCATCACTGGGTCAAAATCCTGGAACTCCCTTCCTAACAGCACTGTGGGAGAACCGTCACCACACGGACTGCAGCGGTTCAAGAAGGTGGCTCACCACCACCTTCTCAAGAGCAATTAGGAATGGGCAATAAATGCCGGCCTTGCCAGTGACGCCCACATCGCATGAACGAATATATATAATGGTTGACTTGTCCAATTTGGCGAGAATACATTTAAGTTTTTTATTGTTATGCAGGAACACTGCCAGCTAAAGATAAGGGTCTGTTGTTTCCAAAAGAACTAACCAACGGTGAGAAAAATCAAAATAAGAAAAAACAAACTTGCATTTGTGTGATCATAGAAAGCTACGGCACAGAAGGAGGCCATTCGGCCCATCATGTCCATGCTGGCTGAAAAAGAGCCACCCAGCTTAATCCCACTTTCCAGCACTTGGTCCGTAGCCCTGTACGTTCTGACACTTCAAGTTCCTGGTCCGTAGCCTTATTGGTCACGGCACATCAGGTGCATATCGAGGTACTTTTGATCTATTACTTTAAATCTATGTCCTGGTCACTGGTCACTGACCTCTCTGCTAATGGAAATAGGTCCCCCCTATCCACTCTATCTAGTCCCATCATAATTTTATATACGTAGTAAAATGTCCCAAGGCGCTTCACGGGAGCGATTATCGAACAAAATTTGACACCGAGCCACATGAGAGATATTCGGACAGGTGACCAAAAGCTTGGTCAAAGAGGTAGGTTTTAAGGAGCATCTTAAAGGAGGAGAGGGAGGTAGAGAGGTTTAGGGATGGAATTCCAGAGCTTATGGTGTAGCGATGAAAATTGTGGAAGCGCAAGAGGCCAGAATTGAACGCAGAGATTTCGAAAGGTTGTAGGGCTGGAGGAGGTTTCAGGGATAGGGAGGGGTGAGGCCATGGAGGCATTTGAAAACAAGGATGAAAATTTTAAGTTGGAGGCGTTGCTGGACTGGGAGCCAATACAGGTCAACAAGCACATGGTTGATTGGGGAATGGGACTTGGTGTGTGTTAGGATATGGAGAGCAGATTTGGATGAGCTCAAGTTTATGGAGGTAGAAAGATGGGAGGCCAGCCAGGGAACCATTGTAATATTCAAGTCTAGCGATAACAAAGGCATGGATGATGGTTTCAGCAGCAGGTGAGCTGAGGCAGGGGTGGAGACGGGTTATGTTACGGAGGTGGAAGTAGGCGGTCTTGGTAATGGAGCGGATATGTGGTCGGAAGCTCATCTCAGGGTCAAATAGGGCGCCGAGTTTGCGAATGGTCTGGTTCAGCCTCAGATAGTGGCCCAGGAGAGGGTCGGAATCGATGGCAGGGGAACGGAGTTTGAGGCGGGGACCAAAGACAATGGCTTCAGAGGGTGGTTGTAGAGGGTTGTTTTTCAAACTGGAGGCCTGTGACCAGCGGTGTGCCTCAGGGATCGGTGCTGGGTCCGCTGTTATTTGTTATTTATATTAATGATTTGGATGAGAATTTAGGAGGCATGGTTAGTAAGTTTGCAGATGACACCAAGATTGGTGGCATTGTGGACAGTGAAGAAGGTTATCTAGGATTGCAACGGGATCTTGATAAATTGGGCCAGTGGGCCGATGAATGGCAGATGGAGTTTAATTTAGATAAATGTGAGGTGATGCATTTTGGGAGATCGAATCGGGCCAGGACCTATTCCGTTAATGGTAGGGCGTTGGGGAGAGTTATAGAACAAAGAGATCTAGGAGTACAGGTTCATAGCTCCTTGAAAGTGGAGTCACAGGTGGATAGGGTGGTGAAGAAGGCATTCGGCATGCTTGGTTTCATTGGTCAGAACATTGAATACAGGAGTTGGGATGTCTTATTGAAGTTGTACAAGACATTAGTAAGGCCACACTTGGAATACTGTGTACAGTTCTGGTCACCCTATTATAGAAAGGATATTATTAAACTGGAAAGAGTGCAGAAAAGATTTACTAGGATGCTACCGGGACTTGATGGTTCGACTTATAGGGAGAGGTTGGATAGACTGAGACTTTTTTCCCTGGAGAGTAGGAGGTTTAGGGGTGATCTTATAGAAGTCTATAAAATAATGAGGGACATAGAGTCATAGAGTCATAGAGTTATACAGCACGGATAGAGGCCCTTCGGCCCATCGTGTCCGCGCCGGCCATCAAGCCCTGTCTACTCTAATCCCATATTCCAGCATTTGGTCCGTAGCCTTGTATGCTATGGCATTTCAAGTGCTCATCCAAATGCTTCTTGAATGTTGTGAGGGTTCCTGCCTCCACAACCCTTTCAGGCAGTGAGTTCCAGACTCCAACCACCCTCTGGGTGAAAAAGTTCTTTCTCAAATCCCCTCTAAACCTCCCGCCTTTTACCTTGAATCTATGTCCCCTTGTTATAGAACCCTCAACGAAGGGAAAAAGCTCCTTAGTATCCATCCTATCTGTGCCCCTCATAATTTTGTACACCTCAATCATGTCCCCCCTCAGCCTCCTCTGCTCCAAGGAAAACAAACCCAATCTTCCCAGTCTCTCTTCATAGCTGAAGCGCTCCAGCCCTGGTAACATCCTGGTGAATCTCCTCTGCACCCTCTCCAAAGCGATCACATCCTTCCTGTAGTGTGGCGACCGGAACTGCACACAGTACTCCAGCTGTGGCCTAACCAGTGTTTTATACAGCTCCATCATAACCTCCTTGCTCTTATATTCTATGCCTCGGCTAATAAAGGCAAGTATCCCATATGCCTTCTTTACCACCTTATCTACCTGTTCCGCCGCCTTCAGGGATCTGTGAACTTGCACACCAAGATCCCTCTGACCCTCTGTCTTGCCTAGGGTCCTCCCATTCATTGTGTATTCCCTTGCCTTGTTAGTCCCTCCAAAGTGCATCACCTCGCACTTTTCCGGGTTAAATTCCATTTGCCACTGTTCCGCCCATCTGACCAACCCATCTATATCGTCCTGCAGACTGAGGCTATCCTCCTCGCTATTTACCACCCTACCAATTTTTGTATCATCAGCGAACTTACTGATCATACCTTTTACATTCATATCCAAGTCATTAATGTAGACCACAAACAGCAAGGGACCCAGCACCGATCCTTGTGGTACCCCACTGGCCACAGGCTTCCAGTCACAAAAACAACCTTCGACCATCACCCTCTGCCTTCTGCCACTAAGCCAGTTTTGTATCCAAAGTGCCAAGGCACCCTGGATTCCATGGGCTCGTACCTTCTTGACCAGTCTCCTGTGGGGGACTTTATCGAAGGCCTTACTGAAATCCATGTATACCACATCCACTGCGTTACCCTCATCCACACGCCTAGTCACCCCCTCAAAAAATTCAATCAAATTAGTCAGACATGATCTTCCCTTGACAAAGCCATGTTGACTATCCCTGATTAATCCTTGCTTCTCCAAGTGGAGACTAATTTTGTCCTTCAGAATTTTTTCCAATAATTTTCCTACCACTGATGTTAGGCTCACTGGCCTGTAGTTCCCCGGTTTTTCCCTACTCCCCTTCTTGAATAATGGTACTACATTAGCGGTTCTCCAGTCCTCTGGCACATCCCCTGTGGCCAGAGAGGTTCTGAATATATGTGTCAGAGCCCCCGCAATCTCCTCCTTTGCCTCACACAGTAGCCTGGGATACATTTCGTCCGGGCCTGGGGATTTATCCATTTTTAGGCCTGCTAAAACCGCCAATACCTCCTCCCGCTCGATGTTAATATGTTCGAGTATATCACAGTCCCACTGCCGTATTTCTATGTCTACATCGTCCTTCTCCATAGTGAAAACAGATGCAAAAAATTCATTTAGAACCCCTCCTACATCTGCCGGCTCCACACACAGATTGCCATTTTTGTCCCTAATGGGCCCTATTTTTTCCCTAGTCATCCTCTTACCCTTAATATACTTATAAAACATCTTAGGATTTTCCTTTATTTTGCTCGCCAGTGTTATTTCATGGCCCCTCCTTGATCTCCTAATTTCTTTTTAAAATATCCCCCTGCACTTTTTGTACTCCTCTAGGGCTTCCTCCGTCTTTAGCCTTTTGTATCTGCCAAAAGCCCTCCTTTTTTTCCTAATCCATTCTCGTATATCCCCTGACATCCAAGGTTCCCTGGAGTTCTTGGAACCACCCTTGACCTTTACGGGAACACGTTGCCATTGTATGGTCTCAATCTCCCTTCTGAAAGACTCCCATTGCTCCGATGTGGTCGATAAGGTAGATCGTCAAAATCTTTTCCCAAAGGTAGGGGAGTCTATAACGAGGGAGCATAGATTTAAGGTGAGAGGGGAGAGATACAAAAGGGTCCAGAGGGGCAATTTTTTCACTCAAAGGGTGGTGAGTGTCTGGAACGAGCTGCCAGAGGCAGTAGTAGAGGCGGGTACAATTTTGTCTTTTAAAAAGTATTTGGACAGTTACATGGGTAAGATGGGTATAGAGGGATATGGGCCAAGTGCAGGCAATTGGGACTAGCTTAGTGGTATAAACTGGGTGACATGGACATGTTGGGCCGAATGGACTGTTTCCATGTTGCAAACTTCTATGATTCTATGATTCTATGATTCCCAATATTTAGTTGGAGGAAATTTCTGCTTCTCCAGTCAGACAAGCAGCGTGACAAATCAGAAGCAGTGGAGGGGTCGAGAGAGATGGTGGTGAGGTAGAGCTCGGTGTCATCACCATGTGGAATCTGACGTCGTGCTTTCGGATGACGTCGCCGAGGTGCAGCATGTAGATGAGAAATAGGTGGGGGCCAAGGATAGATCCTTGGTGTAGAGGTAACAGTGCGGGAGAGAGAAGAGAAGCCGTTGCAGGTGATTCTCTGACTACAACTGGACAGATAACAATGGAACCAGGCGAGCGCAGTCCCACCCAGCTGGACGATGGAGGAGAGGCGTTGGAGGAGGATGGTGTGGTCAACCATGTCAAAGGCTGTAGACAGGTGGAGAAGGATAAGGAAGGAGAGTTTACCATGGTCACAGTCACATAGGATGCTATTTTTGACTTTGATAAGGGCAGGGGCAGAAACCTGATTGGAGGGATTCACACATGGTGTTGCAGGAAAGATGGGCATGGATTTGGGAAGCAACAACATATTCAAGGGCTTTGGAGAGGAAAGGGAGGTTGGAGATGGGGTGGTTTTTTGCACGGACAGAGGAGTCAGGGGTGGGTTTTTTGAGGAATGGGGTGATGACGGCAGATTTCAAGGGGAGGGGGACAGTACCTGAGGAGAGTCCCAAAGCACTTCACAATTTATGAACTACTTTTGAAGTGTAGTCCCTTGCTATGTAAGAAAACATGGCAGCCAATTTGTACACTGCAAAATTCTACAAACAATGAGATAAATGACCCGATAATTTATTTTTAGTGGTATTGGTTAAGGGATAAATGTTGGCTAGGACACTGGGAGAACTCCCCTGCTCTTCAAATAGAGTCGCCAACCCTCCAGGATTGTCCTGGAGTCCAGGAATTGAGGATTCATCTCCAGGACACTGCTACGAGCAAAACAGGAGAAAAATCATCGGGGCATTAAACAAAATTGTGTTTTTGATTCACTTTCTTCGAACGCTTTCATTTATTAGTTATAAAAATATTGGAGATGGTGGTGGAGGGGGAGGGGAAATGCTGTTTCACTAAGATTAATTCAATTGGGTAACGGAAGAGACTGTTCCCTTTCCAATTGGCCGCGGGAAGGCAGCGTGCATGGAGGATGGACCAATGGCGGGAGTGTGGGGGCGGGGCCCTTTGAGGTGATAGGTCATGTGATGAAACCTCAAGGAATACGCCCAACCAGAGTTGGCAACCCCAGGCAGGAAATTCAGCTGAAAGTTGCCTGGCTGAGGGGAGGCGGGGTGCGTAGTGTTACTGGGCATTAGTCCCCCGACCCAACAGCGAGATGCACTCGCGGTCCCCTGTGTAAGGCGGTCACTTTAAATTTAAAAAAATTAGTCTATTTCTTCTGGGGTCTGGGCCACAGTCGGGGCCTGGGCCCCCAGTGGTCTCCACAGCCTCTGGTTACACCATGTTTAACCAGGTGTACCTCCACCAGCCACATGCTGAGTGCCACTGAAGGCCCGGGGGTTTGGGAATTCCTAACTTAGGGAGTCCTTGCCCCCCCCCCCCCCCATACCCGCAATTCCTCCTTCCGATGAGGCTCTGTTTGGGGTCAGACAGAGACTCTGCACCCAACATGTCATAGAAGAATCCCCAATGTAAGGCTGAGACCTGTTGGGCTGGGTTACAACAACAACTTGCATTTATATAGCGTCTTTAATGTAGTAATTCGTCCTAATGTGCTTCACAGGAGTGTTATCGGACAAAATCTGACACCGAGCCACGTAAGGAGATATTAGGACAGGTGACCAAAGGCTTGGTCAAAGAGGTAGGTTTTAAGGAGGACATGGAGCACCTCCCCAAAAACCAGAGGCTGTGGGGATGACTGGGGGTCCAGGCTCTGATATACAAAGCCCTGGTTAGACCACACCTGGAGCACTGTGTTCGGTTCTGGGCACCGCACCTTAGGAAGGACATATTGGCCTTGGAGGGAGTGCAGCGTAGATTTACTAGAATGATACCTGGACTCCAAGGGTTAAGTTACAAGGAGACATTACACAAACTAGGGTTGTATTCCCTGGAATTTAGAAGATTAACGAGTGATTTGATTGAAGTTTTCAAGATATTAAGGGGAACTGATAGGGTAGATAGAGAGAAACTATTTCCGCTGGTTGGGGAGTCTAGGACCAGGGGACAGAGCCTAAAAATTAGAGCCAGGACTTTAAGGAGTGAAGTTAGGAAACACTTCTACACGCTAAGTTTGGAACTCTCTTCTGCTAGCTCAATTGTTAATTTTAAATCTGATATTGATAGATTTTTGTTAACCAAAGATATTAAGTGATATGGGGCTAAGGCAGGTATATGGAGTTCGGTGACAGATCAACCATGATCTCATTGAATGGCGGAACTGGCTCGAGGGGCTAAATGACCTACTCCTGTTCCTGTGTTCCTATGTTTTAAAGGAGGAGGGAGAGGTAGAGAGGTTTAAGGAGGGAATTCCACAGTCTAGGGCCGAGAAGGCACTGCTGCCAATGGTGGAGCGATGAAAATCGGGAGTGCGCAAGAGGCCAGAATTGGAGGAGCGCAGAGATCTCGGAGGAGGTTGTAGGGCTGGAGGAGCTTACAGAGACAGGGAGGGATGAGGCCATGGAGGGATTTGAAAACAAGGGTGAGAATTTTAACAAACAGTACAATGGGAGCAGGAGGCACATAAAGTTAAGCTTCTGTTTGGCGATGACATTGCTAATGAAGTCACATGTTAATTACTAGCATAAAATAGGGAACTGCAAACGTTTTTTGTTTAAAATGTTGAGTGATTGGGCGGGAGTTGTTTCTTCTCCATGGACATTTTCCTGGAGTTTCTCTTTAAATATATCACTAGCTATTGAGGAGGAGCAAGCGGGGTCATTGTGGCTCACGTGTACTGAGGTAAAGTTTCCACTTTGGGCGCAATCGGGAAATTGGGCCCAAAATGTGCTCGAAATTGGGCTGGTTAGGTCACAGTTCAAGTTTCCGCTAAAATTCATTCGCACAATCTCGCAATTTTGACCAGGGGGTGTGGCCAGTTTTGTGGGCGGGGCCTGATTCGGGCGAATTAAGTTTTAAACCAGATCGCGGGAAAAAAACAAGCGTAAGTGGATTCAGGCGTAACTTATTTCTGTTTAAAGTTCCCCGATCTTTTGCGCTGGTTTAGCAGATTGAGCTGGAATCTGGGCACGAAACTAGCGGAAACTCGGCCCCACTATTTGCATATATTAAAGTGTAAGGTTTTATGATAAATTCTTAGTAATTTTACAAAATGGGATAGTGCATAATTTGACAGAGGAGGTGGAAAGTGATCTATCATTTTTTTTGCCCCAGCAAATAATAATCAACCTTAATATTGCATTCACATATAAAATCAGTCCTGGCACTGTTACCCAAAATGTTCAATCAAATGAAACATTTATTAAGAATATGTAGTGACTATGACAGAATAATAACTGTTACACATCTTTGGAGTCTTTACAAAGTGCAGAGTGTCGGGCCTGCGTTCCTACTGCGAAATAAGTGTCGGAATATTCCAAGTACCGTTTATTGACTGCTAATAATATACTCCTACCCGGTTTTCAAACTCAAATTGATATAGTAAATATAATATAGTTCTTAGTGCTGTTTAGAAAAAAGAAAAGCTGTGATAAAACTATGAAAATGCATTGTCTATCCTCTTAGAAAATCTGTAGTCTGCTAAAGTCTGTTATTTTACAATCGGAATGATAGATAATGATACACAATGTAGGCCACTGGGAAAAAGCAGAACGTCCTGGCACATTCAGGAACAGAAGCTTTGCATTAGCTGAGATATACAAAATGAAGAGAAAACCAAAGGTTCATACAGTATGCATCTTTCTTTCAGTGCAGAACATTTTAGATTAACGAGAGTTTAGTCCAAACTGTTCAAATCTTAATCGAATCCCGTCATTATAAGATCTTTTGACATGGAAGATTTGCAAATAGTGTGCATTTTAT
This sequence comes from Heptranchias perlo, assembly GCF_035084215.1. NCBI lineage: Eukaryota > Metazoa > Chordata > Chondrichthyes > Hexanchiformes > Hexanchidae > Heptranchias > Heptranchias perlo. The sequence goes on from NC_090327.1 coordinate 5,248,234, forward strand.
TAAACTGAGCTCAACTTTACGATATATAATGTATAAAAAGGGCTAATTTTCTGTTCAAAAAAACAACTTTGCGGGCTTTCCTGGAGTGGCAAAATTTCGTATTGAGCATTTTATTCAAGTGTTCCACTTTCGCTGAAAAGAATTCTAAAACATGGATTATAGAACTATTGTAAAAAAAAAATCTGTTTTGTATGCATCATTCTTTTGAACAAAGAAAATTAGCCATCATCAGTTATAACAACTGAGGGTGTGGTACCAATCTGAAACGCTGGTGTAATTACTGTCTAACAATTACACTGATAACATCACAGCAGTTAGTGCACAACAGGACTGAGACCTCACTGGATGTAATCCCATAAATGCAACCCATGTCGTGTGCTGCCTGTGTGACGAGCACTTCAGCAGGATTCTACTGGTTTGATAAGAGGGTTGTATAAAAGATACCGTCAATTCAATAACCAACACAAATCAGTTTCCACTTGTGGGGGAGTCCAGAATTGGGGGCCATAAATATAAGATAGTCACTAATAAATTCAGCAAGGAATTCAGGAGAAACATCTTTACCCAAAGAGCAGTGGGAATGTGGAACTCACTACCGCATGGAGTAGTCAAGGCGAACAGCGCAGATGCATTTAAAGGGAAGTTAGATAAACACATGAGGGAGAAAGGAATAGAAGGATATGTGGATAGGATGGGATGAAGTAAGGTGGGAGGAGGCTCGTGTGGAGCATAAACACCAGCATGGACCTACTGGGCGGAATGGCCTGTTTATGTGCTGTTAAGTTCTGTGTAAATCAAAGTACTACTTTACTCTCTAATGTTATGCCAATAGTGGTAAGATATGATTTAATGGCATTGGAGCCAGTTTTCTAATTAACCCATTTTTCAGGATCAAAGTATATGTTATACCTAATAAAATAATGATTATACATTACAATTTCCAGACAGGCAAGACTTATGTTTTAAGATACTGATGAATGTGGAACTGGTGACACCAACATTAACCCCACTTCTTTCCTCTTCTATCTTATTGTGCAGAAGTGCAACAAGAAAAGGTCTAAAACATTTGTTCAATAGTAAGCAGTTCAAGGCAAACAGAACATTCGGCTAATCCTGCTTTCAATTAATTTGACTGATAAATTTAAAAAGCCATTAATTTAAGGCACCCTAAGCTAAGTTGCGTGTGCTTAAGCTTTTAAGTACTGCACAACCTACAGTTCCGACCTAATTGCAACGTACTGTAATGCAACGATAGAGCTCCAATGCACGGTTCCACTCATTAGTAGGACGCACCTTCGTGCTTGAAATCCCTCAGGTGATCAGATCGCAACCTCAGTCAGGAGTTGCTGGCCGAAAGGAAGTAAGCAATGGAGTTAACATACAGATCAGCCATGATCTAATTGAATGGTGGAACAGGCCCGAGGGGCTGAATGGCCTACTCCTATGTTCCTATTTCACTAGAGGAAATGGCTGGATTGGGGGGAGGAGAGGGGCGGGGGAGGAGAGGGGCGGGGGAGAATCATACACTGGCCATTAGTTCACCTCTTTGTGGTCAACTTTTCACTGGTGATTTGGCCTGACCTCTTGTTGGGTGAACGTTCCATGAGTTGGGTTGCCAACCGTCCAGGATTGCTGTGGAGTCTCCAGGAATTGAAGATTAATCTGCTGGACACTGCTGCAAGCAAAACCCCGGAGAAAAATAATAGGGGCGTTGAAAAATTATGGGTTTTTTTCATATTCTTTGAACACTTTTGTTTATTAGTTATAGAAATATTGGAAATGGGGGGAGAAAAGGATATTTGTGCATACGAACATACGAATTAAGAGCAGGAGTAGGCCATTCGGCCCCTCGAGCCTGCTCTGCCATTTGATAAGATCATGGCTGATCTGATTGTGACCTCAGCCCTACTTTCCCGTCTACCTACTGTAACCTTTGACTCCCTTGTTAATCAGGAATCTATCTAACTCAGCCTTAAAAATATTCAATGGCCCTGCCTCCACCGCTCTCTGGGGAAGGGAGTTCCACAGACTCACGACCCTCTGAGAGAAAAAATTTCTCCTCATCTCCGTCTTAAATGGGAGACCCTTTATTTTTAAACTGTGTCCCCAAGCTCTCGTCTCTCCCACAAGGGGAAACATCCTCTCAGGTGCGCAGGGCTCTTTTGGAAGCAGGAGGGAATGTGATGAAACCTCCAGGAATACGTCCAACCAGCGTTGGTGACCCTATTCATGTTGGAGGGAGACTAAAGATGGGAGACAGGGGGAAAAAAAGCCTTTTTAAAAGGTAAAGCAAATCAAGACGTTCAGTGCGCAGGCTCATCTGTTAAATCAATTAAAAGAACTTTGCATTTCTATAGCCCCTTTCACGACCTCAGGACGTCCCAAAGTGCTTTACCTTTAGCCAATAATGTACTTTGAAGTGTTGTACTGTAGGGAAACACCAGTGCGAACTCGCACCCAGCAGGACCCCTGCTTACAGCAGTAATCCAGGATAGGATTGAGTACTTGAAAAACATACCCCTTATCCCAACTTTTCTTAAAACAAATTCTAAATGCTAATGGAGAAGCAACATTTTCCCTCTCTCTTTATCCAAGCATACGTATAGAATCATAGAATCTTACAGCACAGAAGGTCACTTAGTCCATCGTGCCAAAATGGATTTAATCTTATCTTTGTAATGGTTCCTTCATCCATGGCCAGTGTTTTTTTGGCTGCGTTCGAACTATCCAAATTGAAAGTTAGACTACCAGATGTTCCCACTGAGATAGTGGGGGATGAACCAGGGACCTGTTCTTCAATTATGCTCTAATAATCCCAGCGACATGCAGTAGAAGGAATGGTAACTTGTTGGAAATGTGTTCTGCATAGAAACACCGACATCCCCACACAGCACACTGCTCTGGACACACTGCTCGCAGGCAAGGACACGAGCTAGCCTATTTGACCACTGTGCCTCAACCTCGCAAGTACAGGTTTAAGTCCTTAAATGAAATCTATCAAAAAAAACTGAAGGGCTGGTATATTATTGGAACTGCAATCCTTTCTTCCCAAGAATGCCAAATCTTCAGCTCCAGTCTTAATGGAGAGGGTGTTTAACCAAAGGAATCCAATCGCAGAGCGTGCCAGGACATGACTCATTGGGGCAATTTTAACCTAACGGGAAACGTGCGGGATCAGGCAGAATGCTGGATTTGCACCAGTTTGATGTTGCTTTCCATTGACTTCTACAGAGAGTAAAATCGGGCAGGGTTTAAAACCAGCGCTGCACCTGATCCAGTCAGTCTCCCGACGGGCGGGTTAGGTTAAAATTGCCCTCCCATTGTGTCAATGTGCCTCACCTCACTGGAATAGCAGAATGTCAAGTTGGCAGTGGGATGGGAACCTGAGCGTGGATTCAGAAGGGAGAAAAGCAGAGCTGGAAATGGAAGGCAAAAAATTAGTAAGTGAGTTTGGAAGGCAGAGGAAACAAAGGTTAGAAACTGGACAACAAAGGAGTTTGGCAGTGCCTAATGGTATATAGCTCATTGCAAGGGTATAGTGAATAAGGCAGATGAGCTAAGGGCACAGATAGACATGTGGAAGTACGATATCTCAGCTATTACAGAAACATGGCTTAAACAGGGGCAGGAATGGCAGCTCAACGTTCCTGGTTACAGGGTTTTCAGACAAGATGGAGGGGTTAAAAAAAGAGGGGGAGGGGGCAATATTGGTTAAAGAAACAATTACAGCTGTGAGGAGGGATGATGTGTTGGAAGGATCATCAAATGAGGCCATATGGGTTGAGCTAAAGAACAAAAAAGGGGCAGTCACACTGCTGGGAGTGTACTGTAGACCCCCAAACAGTTAGAGGGAAATAGAAGAGCAAATATACAGGCAAATTTCTGAGAAGTTCAAAAACAACAGGGCAGTAATAGTCGGGGATTTCAACTACCCTAATATTAACTGGGATACAATCAGTGCAAAAGGTATAGAGGGTGCAGAATTATTAAATTGCATTCAGGAGAACCTTTCTAGCCAGTACAAAGCAAGCCCAATAAGAGGGGGGGGGGTGGAGGGGGGCAGTTCTGGATTTAATTTTAGGGAATGAGGCTGGGCAGGTGGAAGGAGTATCAGTGGGAGAGCATTTTGGTGGTAGTGATCATAATTCAGTTAGATTTAGCATAGTTATGGAAAAGGACAGAGATAGAACAGGAGTAAAAGTTCTAAATTGGTAAAAAGCCAATTTTACTAAGCTGAGAAGTGATTTAGCAAAAGTGGACTGGAAACAGCTACTTGAAGGTAAATCAGTGTCAGAGCAGTGGGAGGCATTCAAGGGGGAGATTCAAGGGGTTCAGAGTAAACATGTTCCCACAAAGAAAAAGGGTGGGGCTGCCAAATCTAGAGCCCCCTGGATATCAAGGAGCATACAGGGTAAGATAAGGCAAGAATAGGGAAGCTTATGTCAGGCACCGAGAGCTCAATACTGCAGAAAGCCTAGAGGATTATAGAAAGTGCAGGGGTGAAATTAAAAAGGAAATTAGGAAAATAGAGAGAGGGCATGAAAAAATACTGGCAAGAAAAATGAAGGAAAACCCAAAAATGCTTTATAAATACATAAAGAACAAGAGGGTAACTGAGGAAAGAGTAGGGCCTATTAGAGACCAAAAAGGTAACCTATGTGTGGAGGCAGAAGATATGGGTATGGTTCTTAATGAATACTTTGCGTGGGGGGGATGATGCAGAGATTGTAGTTAAGCAGGAGGAGTGTGAAATATTGGATGAGCTAAACATAGTGAGAGATGAAGTATTAAGGGGATTAGCATCTTTGAAAGTAGATAAATCACCAGGGCTGGATGAAATGTATCCCAGGCTGTTAAAAGAAGCAAGGGAGGAAATATTGGAGGCTCTGAACATCATTTTCCAATCCTCCCTGGCTACAGGCATGGTGCCCGAGGATTGGAGGACTGCTAACGTACCGTTGTTTAAAAAGGAGAAAGAGATAGGCTGAGTAATTACAGGCCAGTCAGTCTAACATCGATGGTGGGCAAATTATTGGAATCAATTCTGAGGGACAGTATAAACCGTCACTTAGAAAGGCATGGGTTAATCAAGGACAGTCAGCATGGATATGTTAAGGGAAGGTCGTGTCTGACTAACTTGATTGAATTTTTTGAGCAGGTAACAAGGAGGGTCGATGGGGGTAACGCGTTTGATATAGTCTACATGGATTTCAGCAAGGCTTTGGACAAGGTCCCAAATGGCAGACTGGTCAAAAAAGTAAAAGCCCATGGGATCCAAGGGAAAGTGGCTAGTTGGATCCAAAATTGGCTCAGTGGCAGGAAGTAAAGGGTGATGATTGACGGGTGTTTTTGCGACTGGATGGCTGTTTCCAGTGGGGTCCCGCAAGGCTCAGTACTGGGTCCATTGCTTTTTGTGGTATATAAATGATTTGGACTTGAATGTGGGGGGGCTTGATCAAGAAGTTTGCAGATGATACAAAAATTGGCCGTGTGGTAGACAGTGAGGAGGAAAGCTGTAGACTGCAGGAAGATATCAATGGACTGGTCAGGTGGGCAGAAAAGCGGCAAATGGAATTCAATCCAGAGAAGTGTGAGATAATGCATTTGAGGAGGGCAAACAAGGCAAGGGAATACATAATAAATGGGAGGATACTGAGAGGTGTAGAGGAACAAAGGGTCCTTGGAGTGCATGTCCACAGATCCCTGAAGGTAGCAGGGTAGGTAGATAAGGTGGTTAAGAAGGCATACAGGATACTTTCCTTTATTAGCCGAGGCATAGAATATAAGAGTAGGGAGGTTATGCTAGAACTGTATAAAACACTGGTTAGGCCACAGCTTGAGTACTGCGTACAGTTCTGGTCACCACATTACAGGAAAGATGTGATTGCACTAGAGGGGGTACAGAGGAGATTTCCGAGGATGTTGCCAGGGCTGGAGAATTTTAGCTATGAGAAAAGATTGGATAGGCTGGGGTTGTTTTCTTCAGAACAAAGGAGGCTGAGGGGAGATTTAATTGAGGTGTATAAAATTATGACGGGACTAGATAGAGTGGATAGGGAGGACCTATTTCCCTTAGCAGAAGGGTCAGTGACCAGGGGGCATAGATTTAAAGTAATTGGTAGAAGGATTAGAGGGGAGCTGAGGAGAATTTTTTTTCACGCAGATAGTGGTGGGGGTCTGGAACTCACTGCCTGAAAGGGTGGTAGAGGCAGAAACCCTCAACTCATTTAAAAAGTACTTGGATGAGCACTTGAAGTGCCGTAACCTACAGGGCTACGGACCAAATGCTGGAAAGTGGGATTAAGCCGGATAGCTCTTTTTTGGCCGGCACGGACACGATGGGCCGAATGTCGTCCTTCTGTGCTGTAACTTTCAGTGATTCTAAGTTCTAGTATGCTGAAATAAAGATTGCCTCCTGAGCCTCAAAGGCAAAAGACTACTTGGATTTGGAAATTCTAGGACAAAAACAACACAATCCGACGGTATTGTTTTTAAAACTTATTTTCTTCGTATTAAAATTTAATTAATTGGAAACTGCGATTAGCAAAGAAAACGCAACAACTCGCCTTGGGGGGGGAAGTTAAATCGGAGACCTGGATGAGATCGCTGATATTTTCTAAGATGACATTTACCCCAACTGATTTCCTTTAGGCGTAAAGCAGTCAAGCATCGCACCAGCTGCAAAAACAAGACCCAACTTTAAAAGTGAACCTCAGTACGGGCTAATGCACCCGAGATCGATCTACGCAGGTTCAGTTCTGGTTTATTTTCTGCTAAAATGCACAGTAAGCAAACCACTTTATTCCGATGCTGCCAAATTGACAAAACGTAAAGGTTTCGAGAATGAATTTCTTCAATGCAAAGAATTCTGAAATTTTTTTTTTTTGGTGGGGGGGGGTGGGGGGATGTTGCCTGAAGTAATGTCACTTTCAAGAACAAAAAAAAAACCCTCCTCTTAACAGAATGATAAATATTTCATTGATGTCCCACAAGCTCCAAAAGTGGACTCCAGATGCGGTCTCTGGAAATGGCAATGTTGCTACGTTCAGTTTGATGACAGACAGTAAACACCGTTACCAAATGCACAGGAAATATGTTTTTAAAATGTATTTATTTTTTTTTAAATAATTTTTTAATTTTTTTTTTGTCGCGCTCTCTCTCTCTCTCTCTACACGAGTGTGTCCGTTCAGTCCAGTGGTTCCTGTTTTATTCGAATGACGGGAGGCACACGGGACAATCTCCTGATTTCGCGCCTCAGTACATATTCGCTAAACTGGGAAGAGTCAACGCCACCACCACTGGAACCAACTATTTCAAACCCCTTCAGCTGCAACCGTTCCAAGACCTGCCGGAGGAAAGGAGAGAGGTGAAGAACGCAATCCAGCAGACCACAATACATAGTATACGCCCTCATCTCACACACCGCACGTCTCCATAAGCCAGCTTCCTTCTACCTCAAGGCCTCCATTTTAAATTTCTCATCCTTGTTTTCGAAATCCCTCCGTGGTCTCGTCCCCCCCCTGCAACCTCCTCCGAGATCTCTGCGCTCCTCCAATTCTGGCCTCTTGCGCAGCCCCCCCCAGATTTTAATCGCTCCGCCATTGGCGGCCGTGCCTTCAGCTGTCCAGGCCCCAAGCTCTGGAACTCCCTCCCTAAACCCCCCTCTCCTCCTTTTATGATGCTCCTTAAAACCTACCTCTTTGACCAAGCTTATATTCTTGTCCTAATATCTCCACATGTGGCACAGTGTCAAATTTTGTTTGATAATCGCTCCTGTGGGACGTTTTACTATGTTAAAGGCGCTATATAAATGCAAGTTGTTGTTGCCAGGACTGTCATCAAAGCGGTAGGCCACCCAGATTGGCTCGTTAACAATTTCTATTATTCATTTTGACGTTTGGGAAAGAAGCATTCGTGAAGTCGCCTTAAATTGACTTTTGTCAAATCAAAGAAAATAATGAATCCAAGCTGCTTTTTAAAAAATGTCCAATTTCAGAAATAACACGAGACTATTCAATGCATTCCCCAGAGATTAACAACGAAAACGGTTTCAGCTTCTAATACGGAATTATTTTGACTCAAACCTCTCTAATTTAGTCACTTTCCTGATCACATCCCTGAATTCATTAGGATTCTGCCCCTGCGAAGTTGTCAGTGTAAGGTTATTGTTCAATAAAGGTTTCCTGACAAGGAAGCTTTAAGGTTTGAACTCTTAATGGTCCCTCGCCAAGCAAGAGAGTGGTGAGAATGTGGAACTTGCTGCCACGTGGAGTGGCTGAAGCAGATAGTTGTGATAAATTTAATGGGAGGTTTGATGCATACATGAGGGAGAAGGGAATAGAGGGATCTGGGGGCAGGGTGGGAAGAGGTAATTAGAGTGGGAGGAGGCTGGTGTGGAGTATAAACACCAGCCAAGACTAATTGGGCCAAATGACCTGTTTTTGTGTTGTAGATTCAATGTTATAGATAAGATAATAAGACACTGGTTAGGCATCAGCTGGAGTATTGTGTTCAATTCTGGGCACCACACTTTAGGAAGGATGTCACGGCCTTGGAGAGGGTGCAGAGGTGAGGGACTTCAGTTATGTGGAGAGACTGGAGACGCTGGGATTGTTCTCCTCAGAAGAGAGAAGGTTAAGAGGAGATTTGATAGAGGTGTTCAAAATCATGAGCGGTTTTGAACAGAGTGAATAAGGAGAAACTGAATAAGTAGAAACACTTTTTACTTATTCACTCACCGTTCATGATTTTGATTTTGAACACCTCTATCAAACTCTGACAAGGGTTGGTAATCAGAGGACACAGATTTAAGGTGATTGGCAGAAGAACCAGAGGCGACATGAGGAAACACTGTCTTTTAACGCAGCGAGTTGTGATGATCTGGAATGCGCTGCCTGAAAGGGAGGTGGAGGCAGATTCAATAGTAACTTTCAAAAGGGTAATTGGATAAATACTTGGAAGGGAAAAAATGTACAGGAAAAACTGACTGGATAGCTCTTTCAAAGAGCCGGCACAGGCACGATGGGCCGAATGGCCTCCTTCTGTGCCGTACCATCCTCTGATACTATGGCCGTGATTTTAACTCGGAAAAACGGGTGGGTTGGGGGGTGAGGGGCAGCAAAAATTTTAAAAATCTAAAACCCGCCGATTTCCAGTTTTAACGGAGGCGGGATCAAGGGTGAGCGACCAACCCACTCTTAGGAGGCGGGTCGGTCAGTGAAATCTTTCAAGGAGGCCGTGGGCCTCCATTTTAACAGAGTTGTTGTTTTACTCCCTCTGGGGGGGGGGGGGCCGGGATTCCAGGGCCTTCCACTTCACGCCACGTGAGAGGAGGCAAGAAGGCCCAAAACTGCAGGTGAGTGCCTTTATAGCACAGCCCGTGGGCCCGGAGGAGCAGGAGTGCTTCCCCCAAGCCCAACATGCCTACCTGCAGCGACTCCCCCTCCACAATCTCCGACCCTCCCTCATGATCTACGGCCCCCCCTCCGCACGATCTATGACGACCGCCCCTCCCCCCCCCACCACGGACTCCGATCCCTGCTCATGACTCCCCCCCCATGACTCCCCCCCCCCCCCCATGACCGACCCCCCGATGACCGACACCCCCCCCCCCCAACCCTCGCCCAACACTTACTTGCTCGCATCCCCTCTTCTCCCGTCCGACTGAGACTAGCCGTCGGGTGGGAAACCACCAAAAAGAAAAAAAAGACGTCCTTATGCCAAAATCATAAGGTCTTCCGGGAAAGCCGTACTTCCGTGTTTCCGGTCAGGAATTCCAACCCCTCCGCCCCCTTTCCCGGCTCCCCGATAAAATCATGCCCCATGACTCCGTAGAGCATAATGCAGCGTGTGAGAGGAGGGATGACATTGAGAATGTAGAATTTAAAATTAAACCCAATGTCTGACAGGGGCACTGATACAAAGTTTCGTTAAAAGCTGGTGCGAGATTTTAAGTCAGTGAGGTGTCCCCAAGTCCTCTGCTCCTCACACATGTGCAGCACAATTGTAGGGGGATGTTTTCAAATGTTTGTTACCTCACAATTTTATAAAAGCCCTCACGTAGTTGGGATAACGAATGAACGTGATCTTTAAAATGTTAAAAACTTTCATGAATTGGAAAACTTCCTTGCCGATCAACAAAGATAAATAGTTTCACAGTTCAAAAATTAGTGTTCAAAAGTCTTTGGGATCTGGGACCATGGGTCAATTACATAGAACGGACCCTTTGGATCCAAATCCTCATTTCGGTTGCATTGAATTACATAGAATTCACAGCACAGAAACAGGCCATTCGGCCCAACTGGTCCATGCCGGTGTTTATGCTCCACACGAACCTCCTCCCTCCCCTACTTCATCTCACCCTATCACATTATAAATTAGATCAGCAATTACCCTTTTCAAAATTATTGAGTACCAGAAATCCAAAATCCAATCTCCATAATTGTCCATTTTTACTTTACATAGAATGTACAGCACAGATACAGGCCATTCAGCCCAACAGGTCCATGCTGGTCTTTATGCTCCACACGAACCTCCTCCCACGCGTCACCATCTCACCCTATCAGGATATCCTTCTATTCCTTTCTCCCTCACGTGTTTAATCTAGCTTTCCCTTAAATGCATCTATGCTCCAAACATTCACCTTTTGGAGACCTCGGGAATCGGAAGTACAATTTCAAAATTTGCGGACGACACCAAATAATTAATACTGAGGACTGTTACAAAATACAGGAAGACATTAATAAACTTAAAGAATGGGCTTGTAATTGGCAAATGAATTTCAATATAGATAAGTGTGAGCTGGTACATTTTGGTAGGAAGAATAAGGAGGCCACATACTGCTTGGAAAATAAGAGTCTAAATGGGGTAAAGGAGCAGAGGGATCTAGGGGTACAGATACACAAATCACTAAACTAGCGACACAGGTTAATAAGGCCATTAAAAAAAGTAAACAAAGCACTGGGGTTCATTTCTGGAGAAATAGAATTGAAAAGCAGAGAAGTTGTGTTAATCTTGTACAGAACCTTGGTTAGACCACACTTAGAGTACTGTGAACAGTTCTGGTCTCCATATTATAAAAAGGATATAGAGGCACTGGAGAAGGTGCAAAAAAGATTTACTAGGATGATACCAGAGAGGTTAGACCTATCAGGAAAGACTGAACAGGCTGGGGCTCTTTTCTCTAGACAAGAGAAGGCTGAGGGGTGACCTGATAGAGGTCTTTAAGATTATGAAAGGGTTTGATAGGGTAGAGGTGGAGAAGATATTTCCACTTGCAGAAGAGACCAGAACTAGGGACCATAAATATAAGACTAATAAATCGAATAGGAAATTCAGGAGAAACTTCTTTACCCAGAGAGTGGTGAGAATGTGGAACTCGCTCCCACAAGGAGTAGTTGAGGCGAATAGCATAGATACATTTAAGGGGAAGCTGGATAAACACATGAGGGAGAAAGGAATAGAAGGTTATGTTGATGGGTTTAGATGAAGAGGGGTGGGAGGAGGTTCGTGTGGAGCATAAACACCGGCATAGACCAGTTGGGCCGAACGTCCTGTTTCTGTGCTGTAAAATTTTATGTGAGGCTGGAGCCTCTCCCTCCAATCAATGAAAGGGCAAGTTTTCCGCAGCTGCCCCAGGGTCTCCTCCCTGGCGCTCCCTGGGCTGGGTGGCAAAAGGGGGGGGGGGGGGGGGGGGGGGGCGGAGTCCTTGGATTTTCCTCCCTGCCGTCACTTCTATGCAGTGGTGGGGTCTGGGGTTGGGTGGGTGGCCTGGTTTCCCCTGTGGTGGGAAAGGGAAGGAAATGCAGGCCGGTGGTGGTGGATGGGCAGACAGCAGTAGGCCTCCTCACCTGATTATCCTTCATTTTCCGTCGCTAAAATGCCTTCTTTTGGCCGGTATGGAGGTGGGAAATCCAGCCCAAGGGCCGAGAAATCTTGCAGCAGGGGAGCTCAAGCAGGTGTTAGGCGTGGCCAAATGACGCCTCTCGTTGGCTCTTACCCAATATGGCGGGCGGGGCCCGCTTCCTTTCCGCCATTTTGGGGACTTACGAGGCCGTGCAGCGCCTGAAAAAACGGACGTGACACGGCCCAATTTCCAGGCTGTGTGGAATTATTTCTTAAATGTCTACAGGACGTACGAGCAAAAAAAAAAAAAAATCACGCGGTGGGGGCATGAACTTATTACTCTTTATTCCAAGTGTCAACGTTTCATTCAACTTGCTCGACACCAAAGTTGCCAAACGACTTTACTGTTACCCTTTTAAACCTGCGCTACTTGCCCATCACCGGTCTTACCGTACCTGGACCGAGTTGAGGTGGCAGTAGCCGTTCAGAGGGAACCGGATGACGTGAGTCGAGTCATGGTTCCAGCCCGCGTTGATGGAGTTGCACATCACGTCCCCGATTTCGGGGAACACTTCCTCGATCAGGGATTTGTCTCCGCTCAGAATAATCCGCTCCCCTAACTCGGGGGCCACTCGCACCACCAGACACTCGCAGGGCCGTGAGAACCTGCCCAGCTCTCTCTCCTGTTTCCACCGCTCCAGCTCAACCAGCAGGGGCTGTAACTGGAAGTATTTGGCCTCTTCGTATAACAAGCTGTAATCCTGAGCACAAGCAACAAAGGCCCTTTAGAAACTCGGCTGACACTGAAATAACAGCTTCAGGTGTTTGCGCTACATGTTGCGACAGACGCACAGGCACCACAGATGTAAAGAAAGAAAGGACTCGCATTCCTATAGCGCCTTTCACATCCTCAGGACGTCCCGAGGGGCTTTACAGCCAATGAAGTACTTTTGAAGTGTAGTCGCTGTTGTGATGTAGGAAACGCGGCAGCCAATTTGCGCACAGCAAGATCCCACAGACAGCAATGTGATAATGACCGGATAATCCGTTTCTTCGTGATGTTGGTCATAGAATCATAGAATCATAGAAGTTACAACATGGAAACAGGCCCTTCGGCCCAACATGTCCATGTCGCCCAGTTTATACCACTAAGCTAGTCCCAATTGCCTGCACTTGGCCCAATAGATAAACATTGGGATAAACATTGGCCCCGGACACCGACCGGGGAGAACTCCCCCCTGCTCTTCTTTGAAATAGTGGCCTTGGGATCTTTTACGTCCAGCTGAGGGGGCAGACAGGGCCTGGGTTTAACGTCTCATCCGAAAGACGGCACCTCCGACAGTGCAGCACTCCCTCTGCACTGGGAGCGTCAGCCCGGATTTTGTGCTCACGGTCCCGGGAGTGGGACTCAAACCCACGACCTTCTGACTCAGAGACGAGAGTGCTAGCCACTGAGTCACAGCTGACACCTTTTAAAACTAAAGTAGTAACAACTCGCATTGTTTCGCTAAATGCACAATTGCCATGCAGGATATTCAGTCCCTAACTGTGTGGCTGTTTGCAGTATTACATGCAATAACATGGGTTGTTTGACAAAATCAGCATTAAATCCACATGCTAGGAACTGAACACACAATCTGTTTCGGAAAAGCTACCCTTGAGCACTGGTACTGTTCTCAACTTGGTATTTTAAAAAACGTGTCAGTGCTCAAGAATTCAGCGGGGAGAGTCCCCTCAGGTTGTCAGGAAAAAGAACAGAAACATTAAATCTCACAGCACAGAAGGAGGCTCTTTGGCCCATCGTGCCTGTGCTGGCTCTTTGAAAGAGCTGTCCAATCAGTCCCCCACTCCCCTGCTCTTTCCCCGTGGCCCTGCAAAGTTTTCCTTTTCAGAAGAAACTAGGAATTGTCCCCCCTAGAAAATGGGCTTATTGAAAAAAAACTACAATTGCAACACCCGAGAAATTAAAATCAGGACAGATCCAACTGCGCAAAAATTAATAACCCAAAGTTACGAGGAATTTCGGTTTGCAAATCTTACCAAAAGTAATTTTTCTTAGTGTTTAGCTGTCAACGTAGCACCGTGTACACTCATAATCGGAGGTAGGAAATGAAAATAAAAAAATCTCCAGTGGGTTTAAATGTTCATCTTCACTGCCTGGGCAATGATCTGGAATGAAAATCAAGTGGGATCTATAACGGACAGCTGATCTGTCCAGACAGATTACCATCCAGGCAGTGAAGATCAAAATCTACCCCAGTATGTGCAAACAGAAAACTCAAATGAATTTTGCCGAAAATCCGGATTTATGTAAACCTTCAACTCCCCTATTACAAAGAGGCCAAATTTAGATTTGGATTGGGAACACCTTCGCAACCACACCAAACCACGGGCTCAATATTTGTAAGTTAATCCGGATGTTAAAGGGGTCTTTTTGTTCTGGTACGACGGCAGAGATACAGGTTAACTAGGCATTTGTGAACAGAGATATTCAAAGAATCTGCATTTATATAGCGCCTTTCACGACGTGTCAAAGCGCTTTGTAGCCGATGAAGTACTTTTCGAAGTGTAGTCACCGTTGTGATGTAGGAAACGCGGCAGCCAATTTGCGCACAGCAAGATCCCACAAACGGCAATGTGATAATGACCAGATAATCTGTTATAGTGATATTGGTTGAGGGATATGTATTGGCCCAGGACACCGGGGAGAACTCCCCTGCTCTTCTTCAAAAATAGTGCCGTGGGATCTTTTACGTCCACCAGAGAGGGCAGACGGGGCCTCGGTTTAACGTCTCATCCGAAAGTAGGTCATCTCCATCCAGAGATGGAGAGAAAGAGACAGAAATAACTTCCTTTTGCAATCATGCTCGATATAATCTTATGGTAATGCATGGAAGTGTGAGGTCATCCACTTTGGACCTAAGAAAGACAGATCAGAGTATTTTCTAAATGGTGAGAAGCCGGGAACTGTGGAGGAGCAGAGAGATTTAGGGGTTCACGTACAGAAATCACTAAAAGCTAGTGGACAGGTACAAAAAATAATTAAAAAGGCTAATGGAACGTTGGCCTTTATCTCAAGGGGCTGGAATACAAAGTGATGGCAGTTATGCTGCAGCTGTACAGAGCTCTGTTTAGACCCCACCTGGATATACTGCATTCAGTTTTGGGCACTGCACCTCAGGAAGGATATATCGGCCTTGGAGGGGGTGCTGCGCAGATTCACCAGAATGATACCTGGGCTAAAAGGGTTAAATTATGACGACAGGTTGCATAGACTAGGCTTGTATTCCCGAGAGTGTAGAAGATTAAGGGGTGATCTAATTGAGGTGTTTAAGATGATTAAAGGATTTGATAGGGTAGAGAGAGAGAGAAACTATTTCCTCTGGTGGGGGGAGTCCAGAACAAGGGGGCATAACCTTAAAATTAGAGCCAGGCTGTTCAGGGGTGATGTCAGGAAGCGTTTCTTCAGACAAAGGGGAGTGGAAATCTGGAACTCTCTTCCCCCAAAAAGCTGTTGAGACTGGGGGTCAATTGAAAATTTCAAAACTGAGATTATTAGATTTTTTTGTTAGGTAAGGTTATTAAGGGACCAAGGCAGGTAAATGGAGAGATACAGATCAGCCGTGATCTAATTGAATGGCGGCACAGGCTTGAGGGGCTGAATGGCCTCTTCCTGTTCCTATGTTCTTCCATCTTCAAACTGTCTTGATGAGAATTCCCTGCAAGTTCCAGAATGTGCCCAAAAAGCAATTCTACGTTAAAATTTTGATCTTATTAATGTGACAGAGATTACTGGCGAATAAAACACTATCCTAATTTTGTCACCCAGTGTCAACATCAAGTACTCCCAGGTCAGGTATATCACGGCCACATGCAGAGTAAAGATCCGTCTACGTTGCCCCCAATAATGCATCTTAACCCCAGCTTTTTGATGAACAAATCAGCATGAATGTTTCAACTTCCCTCAGCAAGTATCCGTGTGGCTGTGCAGGATTTCATGTTCAGCGTCGCAGCATTGCGTCTTGCTCGTAATTCTGCCGAAACGATCCAAGTTTATTTCCTTAGAGACAGCAGGGAAAGGAGAGTTTCATCCCAAAGATTTGGGCTTATAGAATCACACAGCACAGAAGGAAGCCATTCGGCCCATCGTGCCTGTGCCAGCTCTTTGAAAGAGCTATCCAATTAATTCCACTCGCCTGCTCTTTCCCCACAGCCCTGCAAAATTTTCCACTTCAAGTATTTATCCAATTCCCATTTGAAAGTTACCACTGAATCTGCTTCCACCGTCCTTTCAGGCAGCGCATTCCAGATCATCACAACTCGCTGCATAAAAAAAATTCTCATCTCCCCTCTGGTTCTTTTGCCAATTACCTTAAATCTGTGTGTTCCGGTTGCTGACCCTCCCGCCAATGGAAACAGTTTCTCTCTATCTACTCTTATCAAAACCCCTCATGATCTTGAACACCTCTATTAAATCTCCCCTTAACCTTCTCTGCTCCAAAGAGAACAACCCCAGCTTCTCCAGTCTCTCCACATAACTGAAGTCCTTCATCCCTGGGACCATTCTAGTAAATCTCCTCTGCACCCTCTCCAAGGCCGTGACGTCCTTCCTAAAGTGCGGTGCCCAGAATTGGACCCAATACTCCAGCTGAGGCCTAACCAGTGATTTATAAAGCTTTAGCTTTTGTACTCTAACGCAGGTCTGGCTTGGTTCAAAACCAGATCCCAAATTTCTACTTTTCATTGCTTGCTACACATTGCACATTCACTTTGTTCCAAAAAAAAATCATCAACATTTAAGTAAACAAATTCTTCCCAATATCTGTTTTAAAACTACTTTGCACTAACTTATGTTCTTTGGCCCTACTATCTTACTTTCCTGACTTACTTAGCAGTAATATTCCGAGTTTGTCTTTTCTATACCATTTAATATTTCATATATTAAATTGGATATTGGGAATTGGATATACACTTGAAGGGGAAATATCTGCAGGGCTATGGAGAAAGAGCAGGGGGAGTGGGACTAATTGGATAGCTCTTCCAAAAGAGACACGATGGGCCTCCTTCTGAGCTGTGTGATCCTATGATTCTGTATACTTCAATAAGGTTTCCTCTTAATCTTCTTCTGTCTAGACTATAAAGCTTACATTTCGATAATTTTTCCTAATAGCTCATCTGCTTCATATGTGGATCCCCCGGTATTGTTGCTCTTCACTGGGGTGGTGACCAACACTGAAAACAATACGTTAATTGTAGTCTGACCAGTGAATTGTAAGGCCAGTGCTGTTTTGGTTAGCTAATTCCTGTATAGAAAGAAACGCTAATAAGAATGTCCTTTTCAATTTCGTAATTTCTCAGATAAAGGAAGGAGGGAGGAGAGAAAAGAGAATTAAAAACTCACAATTGGAATAAGCCTAATTCTGCAAAAAACATTCTACCACACTTTTTACATAGAATGTACAGCACAGAAACAGGCCATTCGGCCCGACTGGTCTATGCCAGCGTTTATGCTCCACGTGAACCTCCTCCCACCCCTCTTCATCTAACCCTATCAGCATACCCTTCTATTCCCTTCTCCCTCATGTGTTCAACTATTTTCCCCTTAAATGTATCCATGCTATTTGCCTCAAGTATTCGTTGTGGGAGCGAGTTCCACATTCTAACCACTCTCTGGGTAAAGTAGTTTCTCCTGAATTCCCCACTGGATTTATTAGTGACTATCTTACATTTATGGCCCCGAGTTTTGCTCTCCCCCCAAAGTGGAATCATCTTTACCTCTACCCTATCAAACCCTTTCATAATCTTAAAGGCCTCTATCAGGTTACCCCTCGGCCTTCTCTTTTCCAGAGAAAAGAGCCCCAGACGGTTCAATCTTTCCTGATTGCTTGGCTCAGTACATTAATGGAGCAAAAAGAAATACCTTCTTTTCATTGATCATAATGGTCAGTAACTTTCACTCTTATGTTATGCACTGTTATAAAAACAGTGGGTGTAATTGTGACTTTGTGCGAGTGTAAAACGAGCGATAGCCAATCGGCAGCCTGTTTTACATAGAATCATGCTGCACTGAAGGAGGCCATTAGGCCCCTCGTGCCTGTGTCGGCTTTTTGAAAGAGCTGTCCAATTAGTCCCACTCCCCTGCGCTTTCCCCATAGCCCCGCAATTTGCTCCCCTTCAAGTATATATCCAATTCCGTTTTGAAAGTTCCCATTGAATCTGCTTCCACCGCCCTTTCAGATGGTGCATTCCAGATCGTAACAACTCACTGCGTAAAAAAATTTCTTATGTGCGTTTGACAAGCGTTGCTCATCAGGAATGACAATGGTGTGATTGCTTAAAGAGCAATTTATTTTGATTTCCGTCGCTGTTAAAACTGAAACGAGCTCCATGTTTTTCACTGGGTCTGCAAGTTGCGTCACTCCTGAGTGTGGATAGGAGTGTCTGCTTTCACCTTAACACTAAAAACATTGAACGTCTGTTTGGAAAATCCCCAGGAGGTTGCAGTGGGTGTCTGGTCACGCTCCTTAAAACCTACCTCTTTGACCAAGCTTTTGATCATCTGTTCTAATATCTCCTTATGTGGCTCGGTGTCAAATTTTGTTTGATAATTGCTCCTGTGAAGTGCCTTGGGACTTTTACTACGTTAATGATGCTGTATAAATGCAGGTTGTTGTTGTTGTCTTAAAGGAGGAGGGAGAGGTAGAGAAGTGGGAATTCCAGAGCTTAGGGCCTAGGCAGCTGAAGGCACGGCCGCCAATGGTGGAGCGAAGGAAATCGGGGATGTGCAAGAGGCCAGAATTGGAGGAGCGCAGAGATCTCAGAAGGTTGTAGGGCTGGAGGAGGTTACAGAGATAGGGAGGGGCGAGGCCATGGAGGGATTTCAACACAAAGACGAGAATTTTAAATTCGAGGCATTGCTGGACCGGGAGCCAATGTAGGTCAGCGAGCTCAGGGGGTGATGGGTGAACGGGACTTGGTGTGAGTTAGGATACGGGCTGCAGAGTTTTGGACGAGCTCAAGTTTATGGAGGGTGGAAGATGGGAGGCTGGGCAGGAGAGCATTGGAACAGTCAAGCCTAGAGGTAACAGTAATATACATAATAGTCGATTCTGGACTATTACAGAGCTAACACCCAAATAACACTGTCACTTTTGGACACTGCTACGGGTGGCTGTAGATTATCTGGCCATTACCACACGGCTGTTTGTGGGATCATGCTGTGCACAAATTGGCTGCTGCGTTTCTTACATTACAACGGTGACTACACTTCAAAAAGTACTTCGTTGGCTGTAAAGCACTTTGGGACGCCCTGAGGTCATGAAAGGCGCTATATAAATGCAAGTTCTTTCTTTCATTTACCATTACCTGACTCCAAATGCGCCTTTATATATTCGCACAGGTTTTTGAATTTGCCAACTTACTTTGAAATCATCAGGAATAAGGAGTTTTGATGTTCGAAGAAAGTTTAAAATGTAACGAAACATCTGACCATCCCTGTCGATGAAGTAATGTTGCTTGAGGCTGTCCAGGACAATGGGTTCAGTGCCATCGAAGAGTCGGCCAATTCTGCAACAAGTCAACAGAAAACTCAAGGTCGGACCTCAATACTCGATACTCAAAGATACATTTTCTAAAACGGATTACAAGTTATTGGAGGCAGCACAAATGGGACGTGACATTTCACAAAAAGGAATACGAAATAGCATAAAGTTGCACAAACGATGCTCGTAAGTTAATGTCAGGCCACGTCACATGTGATTTGTAAAGCCTTTAGCTCTCATGTTGTGCATTGTACTAACAGAATCATAGAGCATAGAGGGAGGCCATTTTACCCGTTGTGCCCGTGCCGGCTCTATGAAAGAGCTATCCAATTAGTCCCACTCCCCTGCTCTTTCCCCATAACCCTGCAATTTTTCTCCTTCAAGTATTTTTCCAATTCCCTTTTGAAAGTTACTACTGAATCTGCTTCCACCGCCCTTTCGGGCTGTGCATTCCAGATCATTACAACTCACTATGTAAAAAAATTTCTCCTCATCTCTCCTCCGGTTCTTTTGCCAATTACCTTAAATCTGTGTCCTCTGGTCACTGACCCTCCTGCCAGTGGAAACAGTTTCTCCTTATTTACTCTATCAAAACCGTTCATGATTTTGAACACCTCTATTAAATCTCCCCTTAACCTTCTCTGTTCCAAGGAGAACAATCCCAGCTTCCCTAGTCTCTAATAAAGGCATATTAATGTGCAAAATACTTTTAAGAAACACTTAAGAGGCAGGATACTTTATGGGAAGAGATACTTTCAATTCAATTGAAATTCTGAAGCAGTCACTCATTCACTTGGCTGATACAACAACAACTTGCATTTATACAGCACCTTTAACATAGTAAAACGTCCCAAGGTGCTTCACAGGAGCGATTATCCATCAAAATTTGACATCGAGCCACAAAAGGAGATATTAGGACAGGTCACCAAAAGCTTGGTCAAAGAGGTAGGTTTTAAAGATCGTCTTAAAGGAGGAGAGAGAGGTAGAGAGGCGGAGAGATTTAGGGAGGGAATTCCAGAGCTTAGGGCCTGGGCAGCTGAAGGCACGGCCGCTAATGGTGGAGCGATTAAAATCGGGGATGCGCAAGAGGCAAGAATCGGAGGAGCGCAGAGATCTCAGAGGGTTGTGGGGCTGGAGGAAGTTACAGAGATAGGGAGGGGCGAGGCCCTGGAGAAATTTGAACACAAGGATGAGAATTAAAAATTGACGCGTTGCTGGACCGGGAGCCAATGTAGGTCAGGGGTGGATGAACAGGACTTGGGAGCGAGTTAGGATACGGGCAGCAGAGTTTTGGATGAGCTCAAGTTTACGGAGGGTGGAAGATGGGAGGCCGGCCAGGAGAGCATTGGAATAGTCCAGTCTGGAGGTAACAAAGGCATGAATGAGGATTTCAGCAGATGAGCTGAGGCAGGGGCGGAGACGGGCGATGTTACGGAGGTGGAAGTAGGCGGTCTTGGTGATGGAGCGGATATGTGGTCGGAAGCTCATCTCAGGGTCAGATAGGACGCCAAGGTTGCGAGCGATCTGGTTCAACCTCAGACAGTGGCCAGGGAAAGGGATGGAGTCGGTGGCTACGGAACGGAGGATATGGAGGGGACCAAAGACAATTTTTTCGGTGTTCCCAATGTTTAGTTGGAGGAAATGTCTGCTCATCCAGTACTGGATGTCGGACAAGCAGTGTGACAAATCAGAGACAGTGAAGGGGTCGATGGAGGTGGTGGTGAGGTAGAGCTGGGTCAGTGTACATGTGGAAAGTGACGTTGCGTTTTCGGATGATGCAGCCGAGAGGCAGCATGTAAATGAGAAATAGGAGGAGGCCAAGGTTAGATCCTGGGGGACTCGAGGTAACTGTAATTATATAGGGCTCTGGTGACACCTGGAGTACTGTGTACAGTTTTGGTCTGCTTAACTAAGGAAGGATATACTTGCCTTAGAAGCGGTGCAACAAAGGTTCACTAGATTGATTCCTGGGATGAGAGGGTTGTCCTATGAGGAGAGATTGAGTAAAATGGGCCTATACTCTCTGGAGTTTAGAAGCATGAGAGGTGATCTCATTGAAATGTATAAAATCCTTAGAGGGCTTGGCAGGGTAGATGCTGAGAGGCTGTTTCCTCTGACTGGAAAGTCTAAAACTAGGGGTCATAGCCTCAAGATAAGAGGTCGGCCATTTAGGACCGAGATGAGGAAAAATTTCTTCAATCAGAGGGTTGTAAATCTTTGGAATTCTCTACCCCAGAGGGCTGTGGATGCTCAGTCATTGAGTATATTCAAGATTGATTTTTGGACACTAAGGGAATCAAGGGATATGGGGATAGCGCAGGAAGGTGGAGTTGAGGTAGAAGATCAGCCTTGATCTTACTGAATGGTGGAGCAGGCTCGAGAGGCCGCATGGCCTACTCCTGCTCCTATTTCTTATGTTCTTATATAATGGCGCGGGAGCAGGAAGAAAAGCCATTGCAGGTGATTCTCTGGCTACGACTGGATAGATAAGATTGGAACCAGGCAAGGGCAGTCCCACCCAGCTGGACGACGGAGGAGAGGCGTTGGAGGGGGATGGTGTGGTCAACCGTGTCAAAGGCTACAGACAAGTCGAGAAGGATGAGGAGGGATAGTTTACTATCGTCACAGTCACATAGGATGTGACTTTGATAAGGGCCATTCCAGTACTGTGGCAGGGGCGGAAACCTGATTGGAGGGATTCAAATATGGAGTTGCGGGAAAGATGGGCATGGATTTGGGAGAAGACAACACGTTCAAGGACTTTAGAGAGGAAAGGGAGGTTGGAGATGGGGAGTTAGTTTGCAAGGACAGAGGAGTCAAGGGTGAGTTTTATGAGGAGGGGGTGATGATGGCAAATTTGAAGGGGAGTGGGACAGTAACTGAGGAGAGGGAACTGTTAACAATATCAGCTAACATGGGGGCCAGAAATGGAAGATGGGTGGTCAGAAGTTTGGTAGGAATAGGGTCGAGGGAGCAGGAGGTGGGTCTCATGGTCAAGATGAGCTCGGAGAGGTCATGAGGAGAGATAGGAGAGAAACTAGAGAAAGATGCGAGTTCAGGGCTAGGGAAGGGGGCAACCGTGGGGGAAGTTTGGCTCGGTGGGCTAGGGGAAAGGAGGGAAGCGGCAGAGGCAGCTGAACGGATGGTCTCAATCTTAGTGACGAATTTATGAGCTCCTCGCACTTGTCGTTGGAGGTGAGGGTGCTGGGGGCAGGGGAGAGGAGTTTAAGAAGACAGTTCTTGAAGGGTTGTAGGGCTGGAGGAGGGTACAGAGATAGGGAGGGGGCGAGGCTCTGGAGCAATTTGAAAACAAGGATGAGAATTTTAAAATCGAGGCATTGCTAGACCAGGAGCCAATGTCGGTCAGCGAGCACAGGGGGTGATGGTTGAACGGGATTTGGGGCAAGTTAGGATACGGGCAGCAGAGTTTTGGGTGAGCTCAAGTTTACGGAGGGTGGTAATTGGGAGGCCGGCCAGGAGAGCATTGGAACACTTGAGTCTGGAGGTAACAAAGGCATGGATGAGGGTTTCAGCAGCAGATGAGCTGAGGCAGGGGCGGAGACGGGCGATGTTACGGAGGTGGAAGTAATTTCTGAATGTCTGCAATTGTCATTTGGGAAGAGAAAGGATACTGCTTCTGGTTGGGTCAATGGAGACACACACTACTGAACCTGAGCCAGGACCACCATTTAACCTGAAATAACAGCTGTTTGGAAGGATGTCCTTTTTGGTATTAAAGGAAGGTTTGGGCAGGAGAGTGAGACTAGTTGGATTGCTAAAGAGCCAGCACGGGCTCGACGGGCTGAATGGCCTCCTTCTGTGCTGTAACCATTCTATGATCCTGAGTAGATGAAAAATGTCTTAAATATGCTTGAAGGACAAAGCTGGGCCGGAAATGAGTGAGTGCCACAGATGAGAGTATCCTTCGCCTTTAAAGACTGCAGTCTCAAAATTCCTGGGCCTGGTAGGGTGCAGCAGGTCAATCCAGGTGGGTGGCCTTCTTTCCTACTTTGGGAGATTCTGTCAAACTTCTTGTGCCCACCCCTCTGTGCAGACGCTATTAGAATAACTGGGACTGACGGGATGCCTCCGGCACTCCCAACAGTTTATATCGTGCTTCTCACGATCTCAGGACGTCCCAAAGCACTTCACCGCCAATGAAGTACTTTTTGAAGTGTAGTTACTGTTGTAATGTAGGAAAACGTGGCGGTCAATTTGCGCACAGCAAGATCCCACAAACAGCAATGAGATAATGACCAAATAATTTGTTTCTTCATTGATGTTGGTTGAGGGATAAATATTGGCCAGGACACCAAGTAGAACTCCCCTGCTCTTCTTCGAAATAGTGACCATGGGATCTTGCACGTCCGCCTAAGAGGGCAGATGAGGCCTCGGTTTAACGTCTCATCTGAGAAACGGCACCTCCGACGGTGCAGACACTCAGTTCTCCACTGGGAGTGTCAGTCTAGATTGTGTGCTCAAATCTCTAGGGTGGGACTTGAACCCGAACCCACAACCTTCTGACTCAGAGGCGAGAGTGCTGCCAACTGAGCCACGGCTGACACCATTGTAGACTGACCATATAGCAGCAGGTCTCCTGCCTACACTCAGCTATGGCGTAAGACAATAACAAAAAACCTTCGAAAAATACGACCGTTAACTTGGTGTTCATTTGTGGCAACTCTATGCTGGAATATACCATGTAAATCGAACTGGACCATAAACTCCATATTCAGTCAGGATAAGATCTCCCGGCTGGCCTCCCACCTTCCACCCTCCGTAAACTTGAGCCCATTCAAAACTCTTCTGCCTGTATCCTAACTCGCACCAAGTCCTGTTCACCCATCACCCCTGTGCTCGCTGTCCTACATTGGCTCCTGGTCTGGTAACGCCTTGATTTTAAAATTCTCATCATCGTGTTCAAACCCCTCCATGGCCTCGTCCCTCCCTATCTCTGTAACCTCCTCCAGCCCTACAACCCTCCGAGATCTCTGCGCTCCTCCAATTCTGGCCTCATGCACATTCCCGATTTCCATCGCTCCACCATTGGCAGCCGTGCCTTCAGCTGTCTAGGCCCTAAGCTCTGGAATTCCCTCCCTAAACCTCTCCGCCTCTCTATCCTCTTTAAGACGCTCTTTAAAACCTACCCCTTTGACCAAGCTTTTGGTCATCTGTCCTAATATCTCCTGATGTGGCTCGGTGTCAAATTTTGTTTGATAATCGCTCCCTGTGAAACACCTCGGGACGTTTTACTACATTAAAGGCGCTATATAAATGTAAGTTCTGTCGCAATTTCATAGGTCGGTTTGCTCTGGACATATTTTATAACTAATTTTAAAAAACGAACATATGTCGCATTATATTATTTTTTCACGCAGTAACTCATTTACCTTGAATCAGAAAACTTAGTTAGCGTTGTCAAGCTACTGGTGTACATGTGACCTCCCACATCAATGTGCACTGGGGCATTGGACTTGGTGAGCTGTGCTGGCGTCGGGATCCCTTGATTGTTGAGCGGAGAGACCGGTGACCTCGTCAGCAAGGGTCTCGACATGTTGTGTCGACTGTCCTGTAAGGAAATGGCCACATCAGTTCAGTCAAACCCACCTGCCTAGGTTAAAACAGCAAATTCAAAGCAAAGTATTTTAAGTGAGATGAAACCCAAAAGGTAGAAGCAGCATTTAAACCAAAGCACAGATTATACTCACTAGGAAGCTGTGCAAAGTTGACTCAAAAGCTCTGTCTCTTTTACTATTTAAAAAATAAACATTAAACCTTGAAGGATATTTTAAAAAAAGTACCACTAAAGCTATTAGCAGGTTTTGCTGCCTTAGAATTGTGGAAACTTTTGCAAATGGCAAAGTTGACCAGATTTACTGCTATTAAATAGACCTGCAATACAAAAAAGAGTGAGAGCTTTAAATGGCCGAACAGAAACACATATGCTCAAAGCGATGTCAGCACCCAAATCATATCTCAGCAACTTTCTGGACAGACACAAGACAAATGTACCATTTGCAATCATTTCTGGAGAAAAACAAGTCAATTATGAAGTTTGCTGAAAATGTCCAAGAAACAATAATAAAAGAAAAAACTTGCATTTATATAGAGCCTTTCTCGATCTCAGGACGTCCCAAATGCTTTACAGCCATTGAAGTACTTTTGAAGTGTAGTCACAGCAAGGTCCCACAAACAGCAACGTGATAATGACCAGATAATCTGGGTCTTAGTGATGTTGATTGAGGGATAAATATTGGCCAGGACACCAGGGGAGAACTCCCCTGCTCTTCTTCAAAATAGTGCCATGGCATCTTTTATGTCCACCTGAGGCCTCAGTTTAATGTCTCATCTGAAAGATGGCATCTCTGACAGTGCAGCACTCCCTCAGCACTGCACTGGGAGCATTGGCCTGGATTTTGTGCTCAAGTCTCTGGAGTAGGACTCGAACCCACAACCTTCTACCCTCAGAGGCGAGAGTGCTACCCACTGAGCCACGGCTGACACCTAAATAATGAAGGTTACCATGCCTCACATCTGCGTATTAACACTTGTGATTTTTAATTAAGCCAAGTTTTGCGAGGAGCTGGCAGTCTGTTAAAAGTATGTTACCGGTCAAGTCTGGTGAAAACGTAACCATGGTGATAAAGCATTAATTGTTAAGAGTAAACAGCAATTTATGGGAAGGGGTTCCATTCACAAACAGTATTGGAAACCAACAAGAAACTAATAACAAAAAAAAAGAAATTTGAAAATTGCACTCCCTCCCAGTGAAGCCACAGCAATGTTGTGTTTATTGACGTATGTGTGGACACTTGGGACAATGTCCACATACCCAGTGTCTGACTGGATGGATAGAGCCAGGCAGACGGGCTAAATTCATCAATTCTCTTCAGTTTCTAACTGAAAAGGGAAGGAGATTAAAAGATAAAGATGTGGAATTCAGAAGACAAAAGACAATAGGTGCGATCCTCCGCCGTAAGCTCCGTGAGAACGACATCTCGCCGTCTGGCTTCCCCGTTCAAATGAATGGAACGATGAAGTTCCTGCACTGGCCTGATGGCTACAGACTAATCTCGCCAGAAAAAAAAGGTACAGAGTCATTTCAAATCAAAGGACACTTTTAACGGCGTGATCAGCCTTAATGACTGCCAAACGACCTTCCAAGCACTGAAAATTAACTTTTACAAGCTCATTCCTTCAGACTTTAATTGTTGTCGGACATTTTAAAAATAAAAATGTTATAATTTTTTTTTTACTTTTTCTTTCATCTCTGTCTCTTCATTCAATCTTTCTTACCCTCTCTATTTCGCTTTCTGTACCTGATTTGACATTGAATTCACTATTCTAACTCACACTTCCTGGTTCAGTCTCTGCGCTGCTCGTTAACGATGCTTCATCAATCCGATTGTTAAGGGGATAGACAGCCGCTTGCCCCGTTCGCACAGCTCCCAGATGCCCAGGGGGCTGTGTTGGATTGAGGGCCCCATGAGAGGAACTTACTGCACAGAAGCCCAGGAAAAGTCTAAAAAAAACGGCAGGAGCCGTTTGTTCGTTTGCTGCTCACGGGAAAATCCAGCCCATTATATTTTAAATCATCGTAAGCAACAGTTCAGATTGTAACAGCGGTTGTGCTGCACCGACCAGTATGCATGTGTACTGACAACAACCACTCCTTAATCTTTGCTGGGCATGGTGAAAATAGCCTCAGAGCTAAAAATGTAAAGAGCCCAAAGGGATCTCTGCTGCTTCCATGATTAGAGCTGAAAATATCAGTATTCTGGAAGCAGCAGCAAGTACAAAATGCCCGTACACCCGGGGAATAAATATTGGAGTCAGCAATGTTCAGCGACATGGGCTGGAAGACACTCCAGAAGACTGGTGAACCCTAGCAGATGTACATAGCGAGACAAAACAAGTGCACCTCTACAATGCTGAAGAAGGGCATTGTCTATCTGGGTGATGATATTAAAAATATTCCTACTGTATACAAGTAAAAAGCTTGTAAAGATTAATGAAAGAACTTGCATTTATATAGTACTTTCAAAAAGTGTCGACAGCCAATTAAATACTTTTGAAGTGTAATCACTGTTGTAATGTAGGAAGTGCATCAGCCAAATTGCGCACAGCAAGATCCCACAAACAGCAATGACCAGATAATCCAGCTTTTAGTGATGTTGGTTGAGGGATCAATATTGCCTGAAGACGCTGAGGAGAACTCCCCAGCTCTTCTTCGAAATAGTGGCTGTGGGATCTTATACGTTCACCTGCGAGGGCAGACGGGGCCTCGGTTTAACATCTCATCCGAAAGACGGCACCTCCGACAGTGCAGCACTCCCTCACTACTGCACTGAAGTATCAGCCTAGATTTTTGTGGTCAAGTCTCTGGAGTGGGACTCGAACCCACGACCTACTGACTCAGAGACGAGAGTGCTACCCACTGAGCCACAGCTGACAATTACTGGCAAGTGTGCCTCCCTCCATGATGCCCCTTAAGACGAGTTTCCAATCTCAGACGAGATTGTAATGGGGCAGTACTAAGAGCAGGAGCTTGTTCAAAGGAACGGAGGGATAAATGACAGGCAAGTCAATCCTGGCAACTATGTACCCCGCCTAGTGACATCTTACAGGGCATCATTGGCAGGGGCCCAGGGTGCTTGACTAGCTGTCCGTTTCGTATCAAAAATCAGGTCTTGAGGAAGGGAACAATGCTGCATACCTTGTCACCACCCAAACTCAAACCCATCCTCAGATTCTGAACAACAACGATGACGTGCATTTATGCAGTGCCTTTAAGAAAAAGATGCAAGGAAAAAGATGGATGCTGAGCCAAAGAAGGAGAGATTTTTTTTTAATATTCGTTCATAGGATGTGGGCGTCGCTGGCAAGGCCGGCATTTATTGCCCATACCTATTTGCCCTTGAGAAAGTGGTGGTGAGCCGCCTTCTTGAACCGCTGCAGTCCGTGTGGTGAAGGTTCTCCCACAGTGCTGTTAGGTATTTCAGGATTTTGACCCAGCGACGGTGAAGGAACGGCGATATATTTCCAAGTCGGGATGATGTGTGACTTGGAGGGGAACGTGCAGGTAGTGTTGTTCCCATGTGCCTGCTGCCCTTGTCCTTCTAGGTGGTAGAGGTTGCGGGTTTGGGAGGGGCTGTCAAAGAAGCCTTGGTGAGTTGCTGCAGTGCATCCTGTAGATGGTACACACCGCAGCCACGGTGCGCCGGTGGTGAAGGGAGTGAATGTTTAGGGTGGTGGATGGGGTGCCAATCAAGCGGGCTGCTTTGTCCTGGATGGTGTCGAGCTTCTTGAGAGTTGTTGGAGCTGCACTCATCCAGGCAAGTGGGGAGTATTCCATCACACTCCTGACTTGTGCCTTGTAGATGGTGGAAAGGCTTTGGGGAGTCAGGAGGTGAGTCACTCGCCACAGAATACCTAGCCTCTGACCTGCTCTTGTAGCCACAGTATTTATGTGGCTGGTCCAGTTAAGTTTCTGGTCAATGGTGACCCCCAGGATGTTGATGGTGGGGGATTCGGCGATGGTAATGCCATTGAATGTTAAAGGGAGGTGGTTAGACTCTCTCTTGTTGGAGATGGTCATTGCCTGGCACGAATGAAACTTGCCACTTATCAGCCCAAGCCTGGATGCTGCACGCGGGCACGGACTGCTTCATTATCTGAGGGCTTGCAAATGGAACTGAACACTGTGCAATCATCAGCGAACATCCCCATTTCTGACCTTATGATGGAGGGAAGGTCATTGATGAAGCAGCTGAAGATGGTTGGGCCTAGGTTTCTTCTGCTGTTTAGCATGCATGTAGTCCTGAGTTGTAGCTTCACCAGCATCTCATTTTTAGGTACGCCTGGTGCTGCTCCTGGCATGCTCTTTACACTCCTCATTGAACCAGGTTTTGATCCCCTGGCTTGTTGGTAATGGTAGAGTGAGGAATATGCTGGGCCATGAGGTTACAGATTATGCTGGAATACAATTCTGCTGCTGCTGATGGCCCACAGTGCCTCATGGATGCCCAGTTTTGAGCTGTTAGATCTGTTCTGAATCTATTCCATTTCGCACAGTGATAGTGCCATACGACACGATGGAGGGTGTCCATAGTGCGAAGACGGGACTTCGTCTCCACAACGAATGTGCGGTGGTCACTCCTACTAATACTGTCATGGACAGATGCATCTGCGACAGGTAGTTTGGTGAGGACGAGGTCAAGTAGGTTTTTCCCTCGTGTTGGTTCGCTCACCACCTGCCGCAGGCCCATTCTGGCACTATGTCCTTCAGGACTCGGCCAGTAGTTGAGCTACCGAGCCACTCTTGGTGGTGGATATTGAAGTCTCCCACCCAGAGTACATTCTGTGCCTTTGCTACCCTCAGTGCTTCCTCCAAGTGGTGCTCAACATGGAGGAGGACTGATTCATCAGCTGAGGGAGGACAGAAGGTGGTAATCAGCAGAAGGTTTCCTTGCCCATGTTTGACCTGATGCCATGAGATTTCATGGGGTCCGGAGTCAATGTTGAGGACTCCCAGGGTCACTCCCTCCTGACTGTATATCACTGTACCGCCACCTCTGGACAGGACATACCCAGGGATGGTGATGGAAGAGTCTGGGACGTTGGCTGAAAGGTATGATTCTGTGAGTATGGCTATGTCAGGCTGTTGCTTGACTAGTCTGTGGGACAGCTCTCCCAATTTTGGCACAAGTCCCCGGATATTGGTGAGGAGGACTTTGCAGGGTCGAGGTCGACTGGGCTTGGTTTGCCTTTGTCGTGTCCGGTGCCTAGTGGTCCGATGCTGGGTGGTCTGTCCGTTTTTTTTCTTATTGTGACTTTCTTGGCAGAGGGCAGTTCAGAATCAACCACATTGCTGTGGGTCTGTAGTCACATTATAGGCCAGACCGGGTAAGGACGTTAGTGAACCAGATGGGTTTTTACAACAATCCGGGTAGTTTCACGGCCACCATTACCGATACTAGTATTTTTTAATTCCAGATTTTTATTTAATTGAATTTAAACTCCCCAGCGGCCGTAGCAGGATTTGAACTCATGACTCCGGATTACTGGTCGAGTAACATAACCACTAGGCTACTGTACCTGATACAGTATTATTAGGGGGGAAGGGTGGGGACTGATCAAAAGCTCGGTCAAAGAGGTGGGTTTTAAGATGGGCCTTAAAAGGAGGTGGAGGGATTTAGGCAGAGAATTCCAGAGCAGGGAGCCTGACTTATAGACCCCAATAATCTCATTACTGTCCATCCTCAGGTTGGATTAGAGTTCCAATAAAGAGATGAAGCCGTATCTAATTATAACAAGCAGTGCTTCTCAGGTTTTCATGTAAAATTAATAACTTTCAATGTGATGAACACAATGGGAGCAAAAACAGAAGGAGTAAATATACTGCCTTCCAATATTCATTGTTACTTCAGTCAATTTGCCAGTTTGCCAAAAATATTATCAACAACAGCAACTTGCATTTATATAGCGCCTTTAACGTCCCAAGGCGCTTCACAGGAGCGATTATAAAACAAAATTTGACACCGAGCCACACAAGGAGATATTAGGACAGGTGACCAAAAAGCTTGGTCAAAGAGGTAGGTTTTAAGGGGCGACTTAAAGGAGGAGAGAGAGGCAGAGAGGTTTAGGGAGGGAATTCCAGAGCTTAGGGCCTAGGCAGCTGAAGGCACGGCCGCCAACGGTGGGGAGCGATTAAAATATGGGGACGCGCGAGAGGTGAGAATTGGAGGAGCGCAGAGATCTCGGAGGGTTGTGGGGGTGATTTGCAATCCAATGCCTGAGCCAGCTTCCGCGGCCGGTGAGCACCCACAGGGACTGCAGTGTGCACTCGAGACAGGTGGAAACATTATTATTTCAATTAAGTTTCCTTTGTCTTTTTATTATGATTTGGGTTTTATTAGTTGTGCCCCTCTTAAAAAGGGAGCACTTTTGTTGGATCTTTTGTTTGGCGACACTGGGACAACCCAGTGTCTCCTTAGGGGTTAATAAAAAGAGCAATACCTGAGTCAGGTAGGTGTGCAGGATATCGAGACGCCTGTTGACCAGCCAATTTGGTTTAGTGGCATGACTTGGAGGAGTAGACCAATCATTGGGGTCTAGGACATTTCTCACTCTATTTCACATAAGCCCTGCAAGCCATTACCTCATGGAATTGGGTAATACTGGCTGGACAGGAGGATCGGGCTGGAACGTGGAGTGGAGGTCGAAGATCAGCCATGATCTTATTGAATGGCGCAGCAGGCTCGAGGGGGCGTATGGCCTACCCCTGCTCCTATTTTTTATGCTCTTATGGACAGGTAGCAGGTGGAGGTTTATCACTGCTTAGTGCTGGTAAGGTGTGCAGTGTTGGCTGGTTAAACCTCAGCTTTGTTTGTTTGGAGCTCCCCTCTTTGCAACCTGTGCCTACATTCTGCACCTTCTGATCAATGGAGTGTGTCCCTACAGAGAGACACTGTACCCTCCAGATCAGCCAAACAGAACCTCTCCTTGCGTGGAATTCTCCGCGATTTGGTGCACAGAATTTTAAGACATGGTGATGGGTTCCCATGTGTGCTAGGAACCCGGCGACCAAGATAATATGATGTATGAATTGTTTATTAATGTATATTGGTAGATAGAATGTACAATCTGATTAGATGCCGAGTGGAAATGAATCTCTAATAAAATGTCTTCATTCTGGGAACGTTGTTGGAATTTCAAAAGCAGAGCCAAGCAAACCCTTAAAAGGGGGGAAAATGCGTGACTATGTTCAACTAATGAATTAAAAATTATCTATTGATGGTTATAATCACGCATGAACCAGCAGGCCTGTTGCTGGAATATGGGTCAAAGGAACTATTTAAAGGTATACTTTAATCAGCTTTACTTCACCAATTTCCTGCAACGGATCCATCAGAATGTGCACTGGAGCCCAGTTTGTAAATCAGAAACAATGGAACATGGGAACAGGAGGAGGCCATTCAGCCCCTCCAGCCTGCTCAGTCATTCAATTAGATCACGGCTGATCTGTACATTAACTCCATCCACCCGCCTTGGTTCCATAACCCATGATACCCTTCGCCTAACAAAGATCTATCAACGCAGCTTTGAAATTTTCAATTGACCCCCCCCCAGCCTCAACAGCTTTTTGGGGGAAAAGAGTTCCAGATATCCACTCCCCTTTGTGTGAAGAAGTGCTTCCTGACATCACCTCTGAATGGCCTGGCTCTAATTTTAAGGTTATGTCCCCTTGTTCTGGACTCCCCTACAACAGAGGAAATAGTTTCTCTCTCTCTCTCTCTCTACCCCATCAACGCCTTTAATCATCTTAGACATCTCAATTAGATCACCCCTTAATCTTCTATATTCGAGGGAATACAAGCCTAGTCTATGCAGCCTGTCCTCATAATTAAGCCTTTTAGCCCCGGTATCATTCTGGCGAATCTGCGCTGCACCCCATTAGGTGAATCCCATAACAAGGATTAATAATGTACATCTTCCGAGATTTATACAGTGTGATTCTTTCATCAGACCTCCCGTTTGCTTTTACTTATAAATATTAAATTCACATGATTTCAAGAAAAGCCTGATCAAAACCTTGAAATGTTTCACTAGGAATTGCTTTTCATATCAGAAAGTAGCCTCATTCAATATTCACTATTTTCTCTGAAGGCATGTATGGCAAATTATTTTTCCTACAGCTCTCAGAAGATATGAATTTTGCTTTGGAGCACTTGCCTCCTAAAAATAAAATGTCTTAGGAGCACCTTCAAGCTTAAAAACAAAAATACTAACTCCGAGATATGAAACGGGGTCATAGGTTAACAATAATCAAGGTGCCCAGCTGAAAATGTAAGTGCGTTACTGAAATGTAAGCAAACCAGTTCTGACGATTAGCAGGGTTACAGGCTGGGATAGCAAGTTAGAGAAAGTGGAACAGATGGTAATTTGTAGTTAAGACGCTATTAACCAGGATTAAAGTGGTGCAGAGGGACGACAGCTCACAGGCTGAAACATCAGCAGGGGGCGGGGGGGGGGGGGGGGGGAGGCCGCCACGGAATCCTACAGCACAGAAGGCGGCCATTCGGCCCATCGTGCCTGTGCCGGCTCTTTGAAAGAGCTATCCAATTAGTCCCACTCCCCTCGCTCTTTCCCCACAGCCCTGCAAGTTTTTCCTTTTGAAGCATTTATCCAATTCCCCTTTTGAAAGTTACTATTGAATCTGCTTCCACCGCCCTTTCAGGCAGCGCGTTCCAGATCATATCAACTCGCTGCGTAAAAAAATTTCTCCTCATCTCCCACCTAACTTTTTGTATCCACGCTGCCACTGCCCCTTTAATCCCATGGGCTTCAATTTTGCTAACAAGTCTATTATGTGGCACTTCATAAAACGCCTATTGAAAGTCCATATACACAACATCAACTGCACTACCTTCATGAACCCTCTCTGTTACTTCATCAAAGAACTCAGTCAAGTTAGTCAGACACGATTTGCCTTTAACTAGTCCATGCTGGCTGTCATTTATTAACCCATGTTCTTCCAAGTGACAATTAACTTTGTCTCAGATTATTGAATCTAAAAGTTTCCCCACCGCCGTTGACATTCGCAACTCTCCAGTCCTCTGATACCACTCCCACTGCCAACGAATCATAGAGAGGTTACAGCACGGAAGGAGGCCATTCGGCCCATCGAGTCCGCGCCGGCTCTATGCAAGAGCAATCCAGCCAGCCCCACTCCCCGTAGCCCTGCAATTCTTTTCCTTTCAAAAACTTATCCAGTTCCCTTTTGAAGGCCATGATTGAATCTGCCTCCACCACCTCCTCTGGCAGTGCATTCCAGATCCTAACCACTCGCTGGGTAAAAAAGGTTTTTCCTCATGTCACCTTTGGAAGGATTGGAAGATTGTGGCCAGAGCCTCCGTTATTTCCACCCCTACTTCCCTCAGCAACCTAGGATGCATCCCATCCGGTCGGGATGACCGATTTCTGTGAGTCATTTCTGACAATTTGTTATAACCTAGTTATGTCTACATTTGTGCTCTTGTGCACAGATGCTTTTCAAAACATCCTCGGTCTACAGCACTGAAAAGCAAATAAATCATTTGTGGTCTTAAAAAGTGCGGGATTATTGAGGGTCTCAAGAGCAACTGTTGCTTCTGCTGTTATTGGTGTCAGAATATTTTTGCCCCCCCACCCTCCCCTGAGGGTGAGTATAATCTGTGTGGTCTGCACTTGATCGAGAGCTACATTAACAAGCATTGTATTGTCTATAATGTAGACAATCTAAGTACTGAATGTCACCTGTGGTTCAGAGGGTAGCACTCTCTCCTCCCACCTGACGGACTTGAGCACAAAATCCAGGCTGACACTCCCAGAGCCAGTACAGAGGGAGTGCTGCACTGTCGGAGTTGCCGTCTTTCACATGAGACGTTAAACCGAGGCCCCGTCTTTCCTCTCAGGTGGACGTAAAAGATCCCACGGCCACTATTTCGAAGAAGAGCGGGGGGGGTTCTCCCCGGTGTCCTGGCCATTATTTATCTCACAATTAAATAAAAAAAACAGATTATATGGCCATTGTCAATTGCTGTTTGTGTATTGCTGCCGCGTTTCCTACGTTACAACAATGATTACACTTCAAATTGGCCGCAAAGCGCTTTGGGTCATTCTGATGTCGTGAAAGGCTCTATATGAATGCAAGTCTTTCTTATATGATGTCGTGGCGATAACGGAGACCTGGCTCAAAGAAGGGCAGGATTGGGTACTAAATATTCCTGGATACAAGGGGCGCTAAATTGGGCCGTGTGGCGCCCATTGTTTCGGCGCTACACGGCCTCTCTGACATCCAAGATGGCGTCTTGGATGCGCATGCACGTTTCCAGCGTGACGTGCGCCGGACGCCACCTTGGTATAGGAGTTAGCGCAGGCGCAGACAACGAACGCTGGAATCACGGAAAGTAGGGAGAAAATGGCTTCAATCAGTGTGCAACGCTGATCTAAAGTGATAGACACCATTTTGGGACTTAACCAATGCACAGTCTTAACCCCGACCATCTGAACGTGTCTTAAGAGTGCCTGGTGGACCACCCCCCCCTACCAGCGCTATTTAAAGGTTAGTGCTGGATTATTGCTTCTGGCTGCCGAGACATTTGTAACTGTTTTTGGAGGTCTCCTACACTTGAATAAATTTAAAACAGAAATCGACAGTTTCCTAGAAGTAAAGGGAATTAGGGGTTACGGGGAGCGGGCAGGAAATTGGACATGAATTTAGATTTGAGGTTAGGATCAGATCAGCCATGAACTTATTGAATGGCGGAGCAGGCTCGAGGGGCCGATTGGCCTACTCCTGCTCCTATTTCTTATGTTCTTATGAATACTGGGACACGGGGACAGAGCCAAACATTTAGAGCCAGGACGTGCAGGAGTGAAGTTAGGAAATGCTTCTACACGCAAAGGGTGGGAGACGTTTGGAATGCTCTTCTGCAGACGGCAGTTGATGCTAGCTCACTTGTGTATGTTAAATCTGAGATTGATAGATTTCTGTGAACCAAGGGTATTAGGGGATATGGGGCTAAGGCGGGTATATGGAGTTAGGTCACAGGTCCACCATGATCTCATTGAATGGTGGAACAGGCTCGAGGGGCTGAATGCCACTGCCACTGACGAACCGGATTCTTTCCCCTCAGTCTGGTTCAGCAAGAACTGATTCGAGTACACCGTAAAGTTCAACACAACTTTAATAGCAGATCTTAGTCTGTAGCTTCAATTCAGATTCCTGAGAGAATCCGAACGATTCTAACAGAATAAGGAGACAAAGACAAAGACAAAAACTCATACCTTTATACAGATCGATAGGGGTTGGAACATCATTAACACAAGAGTCAACACCAATCATAAGCCGGGCACAAGTTGCCATGCGGGGTTACATTATTTCCGGCCAATCATAGATAATCCATGTGCTGACCATGTTGCTGTTAGACATCAAAGGGGATACTTCCTCACCTTCCAACTTGGAATGTTCTTCCCTGTTCCTTCTGTTCCTTATCTCCCAACCTGGAATGTCTTTCAACTTTGGCTAAGCTCGTTACCTATATTGATCTGCCATAAACATTGTTTACAATTGTCAACCCCAGTCCATCACCGGCATCTCCACATCATAAACATGGAGACATTCAGACCAGTCCTTGAATCACATCAAAGACCTCTCATTGATAAGACAATGCAGGCCTGCTGACTAAGCAAACATATGGCCCAGCAGGAGGCCAGGCCACCTGTATCAATCTCAGTTACTAACTAATTAACCCTTTCTAACCATTTTGCATTCTGCTTCTTTGCCACATAGGCATTTTAATATTTTACCAAAAACTGACCACGTAGGGATTCTCACCACTTGCTGCCTCTTGATATGCGCCACCTTCTCCTGCAAGAAAGCGGGACATGTGTCTGGGTGATGTGCCTGTCATGGTTGGATAGCTGCCTGTGTGTGGCCTGTGAGTTGTGGGTGGGCGGCTTGCAACAGTGGTAATGTGTAAGGGTGAGAGGAAGCATCTGGTTGGAAGAGTTGAGTATTGATGGAAAGAGTTTATTGGTATGTGGGTGATGGGGGTGTAGTGCGTGGTGCAGTTGGTAGGAGACACCACTTGACAGTTGACCTCACTCACCTTGACCACTCATGTCAAAGCATTGAACTTCTTCCTGCACTGCATCCATGGTCATGATGCTGTGCGCCTGGCATTGACTTTGTCCCCCGCTGCCTTTTGGATAAATGTCTGGAGGGTCTCTTGCACTCCCTCCCCACCCCCCCACTGCGGGTATAGGATGTCCCTCCTTCTGGTCACCTTTTGCACCAAGGTCTCTGTTGCATCAGCAGAGAACCTTGGTGCATGCACTCTGGCAGATTGGTGAGGCCTGGCTTGCAGATTGGAGGATGTGGCATTTAATAATGCGCAACCTTTATTCAATGTTTAAACATAACTCATAAGTGTGCAAACATAGGATGGGACCTGCATCTGTGTTTTACGTGTGTGATGTCTGCTCACCGTTCAGACTCCGTGCAGACAGTAGACTGTTATTTTCAGCAAATAACAGGTACCAGCTACCTTTAAGAGATTTCTAAGAAACATCCTCCCTTTAAGAGATTGAGCTCCCCCTTCTGGTGGAAAGTGTGAATTGCATTGATCCCACGTGCAAGGCCCGGAACGGAACGCTGATTGCAGGTGAATCCTCGGGCAGCCGAAACTCGCGTCCTGCCTGCGGAGGGGTCATTGGGCGCGGGGTAATAGCGCATCACGCTACCTGCGCCCAAAAACGGCCCTTATCCAATATTTTCCCCCAAGATGTTCAGGAAAGAAAGGAGGGGGGGTGGCAGTATTTACTAAGGAGAATCTTGGAAAGAGAGGATGTCCTGGACACAATCTATTTGGTTAGAGTTAAGAAACAATAGAGTTGTCATTACAGTAGTGGGTGTATTCTATAGGCCACCAACTAGTGGGAAGGGTATAGAGGAGCAAATTTTCAGGGAAATTAGAGAGAAGTGCAAAAGCCATAGAGTAGTGATAACAGGGGACTTCAATATAGACTGGGATAATAATATTAGGGGCAAAGAACAGGAAGAATTTTTGAAGTGTGTTCAGGAGAACTTTCTTGACCAGTACATTTCCAACCCAATGATGAAGGAGGCATTGCTGGACTTGGTTCTGGGGAATGAGGTGGGCCAAGTGGAGTATGTGTCAGTGGGGGAACATTTAGGGAGCAGCGATCATAGTATCATCAGGTTTAGAATAGCTATGGAAAAGGACATGGACCACTCTAAAGTAAAAATACTCAACTGGAGGAGGAACAATTTCAGTGGGATGAGAACAGATCTGGCCTGGATAAATTGGAATCAAAGATTGGCAGGCAAAACTGTAATTGAACAGTGGTCGGCCTTCAAGGAGGAGATTGTTTGGGTACAGTCTGGGCATATTCCGACAAGGCAGGAAGTCCTTGTGAAGACGAAGTCCCGTCTTCACACTGAGGACACTATCCAACGTGTTGTGTGGCACTATCACCCTGCTAAATGTGATAGATTCAGAACAGATCTAGCAGCTCAAAACTGGGCATCCATGAGGCGCTGTGGGCCATCAGCAGCAGCAGAATTGTATTCCAGCACAATCTGTAACCTCATGGCCCGGCATATTCCTCACTCTACCATTACCAACAAGCCAAGGGATCAACCCTGGTTCAATGAGGAGTGTAGAAGAGCATGCTAGGAGCAGTACCAGGTGTTCCTAGAAAAATATGGTGCCAAATTGGTGAAGCTACAATACAGGACTACATGCATGCTAAACAGCAGAAGAAACATGCCATGGACAGAGCTAAGCGATTCCACAACCAACGGATCAGATCAAAGCTCTGCAGTCAAGGCAGCAAGGAGCCCTAGTAAAATTGAAGTCAATGGGAATGAGGGGGAAAACTCTCCAGTGGCTGGAGTCATACCTAGCACAAAGGAAGATGGTAGTGGTTGTTGGAGGCCAATCATCTCAGCCCCAGGACATTGCTGCAGGAGTCAAGGCTGAAGAGTTTGCAACCATCTTCAGCCAGAAGTGCCGAGTGGATGATCCATCTCGGCCTCCTCCCAATATCCCCATCATCACAGAAGCCAGTCTTCAGCCAATTCGATTCACTCCACGTGATATCAAGAAACAGCTGAGTGCACTGGATACAGCAAAGGCTATGGGCCCTGACAACATCCCTGCTGTAGTGCTGAAGACTTGTGCTCAAGAACTAGCCATGCCTCGAGCTAAGCTGTTCCAGTACAGCCTATAATGACCCGATCTACCCGACAATGTGGAAAATTGCCCAGGTATGTCCCATCCACAAAAGGCAGGACAAATCCAATCCGGCCAATTATCGCCCCATCAGTCTACTCTCAATCATCAGCAAAGTGATGAAAGGTGTCGTTGACAGTGCTATCAAGCGGCACTTACTCACCAATAACCTGCTCACTGATGCTCAGTTTGGGTTCCGCCAGGAACACTCTGCCCCAGACCTCATTACAGCCTTGGTCCAAACATGGACAAAAGAGCTGAATTCCAGAGGTGAGGTGAGAGTGACTGCCCTTGACATCAAGGCAGCATTTGACCGAGTGTGGCACCAAGGAGCCCTAGTAAAATTGAAGTCAATGGGAATGAGGGGGAAAACTCTCCAGTGGCTGGAGTCATACCTAGCACAAAGGAAGATGGTAGTGGTTGTTGGAGGCCAATCATCTCAGCCCCAGGGCATTGCTGCAGGAGTTCCTCAAGGCAGTGTCCTCGGCCCAACCATCTTCAGCTGCTTCATCAATGAACTTCCCTCCATCATAACGTCAGAAATGGGGATGTTCGCTGATGAGTGCACAGTGTTCAGTTCCATTTGCAACCCCTCAGATAATGAAGCAGTCCGTGCCCGCATGCAGCAAGACCTGGACAACATCCAGGCTTGGGCTGATAAGTGGCAAGTAACATTCGCGCCAGACAAGTGCCAGGCAA
The DNA here is from genome assembly GCF_035084215.1 of Heptranchias perlo. Classification (NCBI taxonomy): domain Eukaryota; kingdom Metazoa; phylum Chordata; class Chondrichthyes; order Hexanchiformes; family Hexanchidae; genus Heptranchias; species Heptranchias perlo. The sequence goes on from NC_090327.1 coordinate 5,288,120, forward strand.
TGACCATCTCCAACAAGAGAGAGTCTAACCACCTCCCCATGACATTCAACGGCATTACCATCGCCGAATCCCCCACAATAAACATCCTGGGGGTCGCCATGAACAGAAACTTGACTGGACCAGCCACATAAATACTGTGGCTACAAGAGCAGGTCAGAGGCTGGGTATTCTGCAGCGAGTGACTCACCTCCTGACTCCAAAAAGCCTTTCCATCATCTACAAGGCACAAGTCAGGAGTGTGATGGAATACTCTCCACTTGCCTGGATGAGTGCAGTTCCAACAACACTCAAGAAGCTCGACACCATCCAGGACAAAGCAGCCCGCTTGATTGGCACCCCATCCCCCACCCTAAACATTCACTCCCTTCATCACCGGCGCACCGTGGCTGCAGTGTGTACCATCCACAGGATGCACTGCAGCAACTCGCCAAGGCTTCTTCGACAGCGCCTCCCAAACCCGCGACCTCTACCACCTAAAAGGACAAGGGCAGCAGGCACATGGGAACAACACCACCTGCACGTTCCCCTCCAAGTCACACACCATCCCGACTTGGAAATATATCGCTGTTGCTTCATCGTCGCTGGGTCAAAATCCTGGAACTCCCTCCCTAACAGCACTGTGGGAGAACCTTCACTGCACGGACTGCAGTGGTTCAAGAAGGGGGCTCACCACCACCTTCTCAAGGGCAATTAGGGATGATGGTTCAATAAATGCTGGCCTTGCCAGGGACGCCCACATCTCATGAATGAATTAAATAAAACTAAAGCCGGAGCTCCCTGGATGTCAAAAGAGATAGTGAGTAAGACAAAGCAGAAAAAAGGGGCGTTTGACAGTTCTCAGGTTGATAATACAAGTGAGAAGCAGGCTGAATATCGAAAGTTCAGAGAGGAAGTGAAAAAGGAAATAAGAGGGGCAAAGAGAGAGTATGAGAATAGACTGGTGGCCAACATAAAAGGGAATCCAAAAGTCTTCTACAGGCATGTAAACAGTAAACGGTAGTAAGAGGAGGGGTGGGGCCAATTAGGGACCAAAAAGGAGATCTACTCATGGAGGCAGAGGTCATGGCTGAGGTACTAAATGAGTACTTTGCATCTGTCTTTATCAAGGAAGAAGATGCTGCCAGAGTCTCAGTAAAGGCATGATGTGGAGATGCCGGTGATGGACTGGGGTTGACAAATGTAAACAATTTTACAACACCAAGTTATAGTCCAGCAATTTTATTTTAAAATCCACAAGCTTTCGGAGGCTTCCTCCTTCCTCAGGTGAATGTGGAACCTGAGGAAGGAGGAAGGAGGAAGCTGAGGAAGGAGGAAGCCTCCGAAAGCTTGTGGATTTTAAAATAAAATTGTTGGACTATAACTTGGTGTTGTAAAATTGTTTACAATCAGTAAAGGAAGATATCGTTGAGATATTGGATGGGCTAAACATTGATAAAGAGGTATTGGAAAGGCTAGCTGTACTTAAAGTAGATAAGTCACCCAGTCCAGATGGGATGCATCCTAGGTTGCTGAGGGAAGTAAGGGTGGAAATTGCGGAGGTACTGGCCATAATCTTCCAAACATCCTTAGATTATGGGTGTGGTGCCAGAGGACTGGAGAATTGCAAATGTTACACATTTGTTCAAAAAAGGGTGTAAGGATAAACCCAGCAACTACAGGCCAGTCAGTTTAACCTCAGTGGTGGGGAAACTTTTAGAAACGATAATCTGGGACAGAGTTAGCAGTCACTTGGACAAGTGTGGATTGATTAGGGAAAGCCAGCACAGGTTTGTTACAGGCAAATCGTGTTTAACCAACTTGATAGAGTTTTAGGATGAGGTGACAAAGAAGGGAGAGGAGGGCAATGCGGTTGATGTGGTGTATTTGGACTTTCAAAAGGCATTAAATAAAGTGCCGTAGAATAGGGTTGTCATCAAGATTGCGGCCCATGGAATAAAAGGGGCAGTAGCAGCATGGATACAGAATTGACTAAGTAACAGGAAACAGAGAGTCGTGGTGAACGGTTGTCTTTTGGACTGGAGGGAGGTGTACAGTGGTGTTCCCCAGGGGTCAGTGATGGGATCTCTGCTTTTCTTGATATATATTAATGACATGGACTTGGGTGTACAGGGCACAATTTCAAAATTTGCGGATGATACAAAACTTGGAAGTGTAGCGAACTGTAAGGACGATAGTGATGAACTTCAAGAGGATATAGACTGGCTGGTGGACACGTGACAGAGGAAATTTAACGCAGTGAAATGCGAGATGATACATTGCAGGAGGACGAATGAGGAGAGGTAATATAAACCAAAGGGCAAAATTCTAAAAGGGGTACAGGAACAGAGAGATCTGGGGGTATATATACACAAATCGTTGAAGGTGGCAGGTTGAGAAAGCGGTTAAAAAAGCATACGGGATCCTGAGTTTTATAAATAGATGCATAGAGTACAAAGCAAGGAAGTTGTGATGAACCTTTATAAAACACTGGTTCGGCCACAACTGGAGTATTGTGTCCAGTTCTGGGCACCGCGCTTTAGGAAAGATGTGAAGGCCTTAGAGAGGGTGCAGGAGAGATTTACTAGAATGATTCCAGGGATGAGGGACTTTATTTAAGTGGCTAGACTGGAGAAGCTGGGGTTATTCGACTGCCATGAGGAGGAATTTCTTCACTCAGAGGGTTGTGAATCTTTGGAATTCCCTACCGCAGAGAGCTGTGGACGCTGAGACATTGAATATGTCCAAGGCTGAGATCGATAGATTTTTGGACTCTAGGGGAATCAAGGGATTTGTGGATCGGGCAGGAAATTGGAGTTGAGGTCGAAGATCAGCTATTCCTTGGAACAGAGAAGTTTGTGAGGAGATTTGATAGAAGTATTCAAAATCATTCAGGGTCTAGACAGAGCAGAGAGATAGAAACTGTTCCCATTGGTGGAAAGGTCAAGAACCAGAGGACATAGATTTAAGATGATTGGCAAAAGAACTAAAGGCGACATGAGGAAAAACGTTTTTACACAGTGAGTGGTTAGGATCTGGAATGCACTGCCAAGTTGTGGGGGGGGGGGGTTGCCATGATAGAGGCATTTAATCATGGCCTTCATAAGGGAACTTAATAAGTACTTGAAAGGAAAAAATCTGCAGGGCTATGAGGATAAGGCGGGCAAGCGGGGCCAGCTGGATTGCTCTTGCATAGAGCCGGCACGGAGTCGATGGGCCGAATGGCCACCTTCTGTCCTGTAACCTATGATTCTATACTGTATAAAACTGCACTTTAGATAAGACAACGGCATTTCGGGTTTCATAATGTAACCACTCGGTTTAATATAGTATATATAGGCTTAACTGACTTAAGATAGAAATTTACAGCACAGAAGGAGGCCATTTGGCCCATCGTGTCTGTGCCGGTCGATAAAAAGCCATCCAGCCTAATCCTACTTTCCAGCTCTTGGTCCGTAGCCCTGTAGGTTACGGCACTTCAAGTGCACATCCAAGTACTTTTTAAATGAGTTGAGGGTTTCTGCCTCTACCACCCTTTCAGGCAGTGAGTTCCAGACCCACACCACCCTCTGGGTGAAAAAAATTCTTCTTAACTCCCTTCTACCAATTACTTTAAATCTATGCCCCCTGGTTTTTGACACCTCTGCTAAGAGAAATAGGTCCTCCCTATCCATTCTATCTTGGTCCCTCATAATTTTATACACCTCAATTAAATCTCCCCTCAGCCTCCTTTGTTCCAAAGAAAACAACCCCAGCCTATCCAATCTTTCCTCACAGCTAAAATTCTCCAGCCCTGGCAACATCCTCGTAAATCTCCTCTGTACCCTCTCTAGTGCAATCACATCTTTCCTGTAATGTGGTGATCAGAACTGTACACATCTGTGGCCTAACTAGTGTTTTACACAGTTCTAGCATAACCTCCATGCTCTTATATTCTATCCCGTATGCCTTTTTAACCACCTTATCTACCTGTCCTGCTACCTTCAGGGATCCTTGGAGATGCACTCCAAGGAACATAGGAACAGGAGTAGGCCATTCAGCCCCTCAGGACCTTCTGTTCCTCTACACCTCTCAGTATTCTACCATTTATTGTGTTTTCCTTTGCCTTGTTTGCTCTCCCCAAATGCATTACCTCACACATCTCCGGATTGAACTCCATTTGCCACTTTTCTGTCCACCTGACCAGGCCATTGATATCTTCCTGCAACTTTCCTCCTCACTATCAACCATATGGCCAACTTTTGTACCATCTGCAAACCTCTTAATCATGCCCCCTACATTTAAGTCTAAATCATCGATATATACTACAAAAGGCAATGGACCTAGTACTGAGCCCTCCGGAACCCCAGTGGAATTAGCCTTTCAGTCACAAAAACACCCGTCAACCATTACCCTTTGCTTCCTGCCACTGAGCCAATTTTGGATCAAACTTGCCACTTTCCCTTGGATCCCATGGGTTTTTACTTTTCTGACCAGTCTGCCATGTGGGACCTTATCAACAGCCTTGCTAAAATCCATGCAGACTACATCAAACACGCTACCCTCATCGACCCTCCTTGTTAGCGCCTCAAAAAATTCAATCAGGTTAGTCAGACATGACGTTCCCATAACAAATCCATACTGACAGTCTTTGATTAATCCGTGCATTTCTAAATGATGATTAATACTGTAACTCAGAATTTTTCCAATAATATGCCCACCACTGAGGCTAGGCTGATTGGCCTGTAATTACTCGGTCTATCCCTTTCTCCCTTTTTAAATAATGGTACGACGTTAGCAGTCCTCCAATCCTCTAGCACCACGCTTGTAGCCAGGGAGGATTGGAAAATGATGGTCAGAGCCTCCGCTATTTCCTCCCTTGCTTCTCTTAACAGCCTGGGATACATTTCATCCGGGCCTGGGATTTATCTACTTTCAAAGATGCTAAACCCCTTAATACTTCCTCTCTCACTATGTTTATCCCATCCAATATTTCACACTCCTCCTCCTCCTTAACTACAATCTCTCCATCGTCCCCACCTTTAGAGATTGGAAGAAGTGCAATTCAATGATCTACTCGAACATGTCAATTTTTCAATAACTCTAGCAGCAGATAGGATGTGTGGGAGTAACTGGACGACACTGGTCACTAGTGATATACTCTGAAGTCCAGTTACCAACCTCGCAAGTATGAAACGTATACCTGTAAGGACAGCTGCTTGTTTCTTCCATTAAAAAGAGGAGCTTTCAGTTGGAGCAATGTTTAAAACACATTTTGACACATTCAGCATATAGAGAGATTCATAACCTACCCTTTAAAAGGTCCACCAGCCCACAATATTAAAATGTAAGATAAAATCTTTCACATTCCAAACACTCCACAAGAAACACAACACAAAACTTTGATGATATAATTAAAACCAGTGCAACTGTACAACTTGAAATTGTCCATTCCATCATTGTAATAACATTTCCACTGAGTTTAATATAATCAAAATTTATTCTCCTCTCACTTGCACTGAACTGATACGGAAGAGTTACATAGAATTTACAGCACAGAAACAGGCCATTCGGCCCAACTGATCTATGCCGGTGTTTATGCTCCACATGAGCCTCCTCCCTCTCAGCTTTATCTCACTCCATCAGCATATTCTTCTATTCCTTTCTCCCTCATGAGTTTATCTAGCTTCCCCTTAAACGCATCTATGCTATTCACCTCAAACACTCCTTTTGGTGGCGAGTTCCACATTCCAACCGCTCTCTGGGTAAAGAAGTTCCTCCTATTGCATTTATGAGTGGCTATTTTATATTTATGACCTCTAGTCTCCCTCACAAGTGGAAACATCTTCTCTACGTCTACCCTATCAAACCCTTTCATAATCTTAAAGACCTCTATCAGGTCACCTCCTCAGCCCTTCTCTCTTCCAGAGAAAATGGCATCCAACATCACTAGCCCGGCATTGATTGAATCTGGTTGGCTAACTGAGGGTGGTCTGGCAACTTCTCAAGTAGACCAGAGGTTAACTGCCAGCACTGGCCGTTGCCTGAGCTTTGGCTTGTTATAGTTTGGTGAGTTCTGACAATTTCGGTCCTATTATTGGAAAGATCAAGTGCCACACATTAGTGAGGCGTTCAATTGTTTGGGGATGGGGCGGGTGGGGGTGGAAACAAGGATAGAATTCTTCAAATTCTTGCCACCTGAGTTGGATTACACTCAGTTCACATGAGGCTATAAGTGTCAGCCGTGGTTCAGTGGGTAGCACTCTCGCCTCTGAGTCAGAAGGTCGTGGGTTCAAGTCCCACACCAGAGACTTGAGCACAAAGAGGAGGCTGACGCTCCCAGTGCAGTACTGAGGGAGCGCTGCACTGTCGGAGGTGCCATGAGAGGTTAAACCGAGGCCCCATTTGGCCTCTTAGGTGAACATAAAAGATCGTATTTCGAAGAAGAGTAGGGGTGGTGTCCTGGGCCAATATTTATCCCTCAACCAACATCACAAAAACGGATTATCTGGTCATTAATCACATTGCTGTTTGTGGGAGCTTGCTGTGAGTAAATTTGCTGCCGTGTTTCTTACATTACAACAGTGACTACACCTCAAAAATATTTCATTGTTTGCAAAGCGCTTTGGGAAGTCCTGAGCTCGTGAAAGGCGCTGTAGAAATGTAAGTCTTTCTTTCTTTTAATAAGTTGAATAGAACAATGTGCAAAACAAAAGCCTTGAAGTAATGCAGTGGGCATTATTAAAAGCATTTTCCTTTGTTAATGAACCGTTTATAAGAGTCCAAAAGGAGATGTAATCATCAAAGAGCTGATCGGAATCAGCTGTGGTTAAACACACAGGTGCAGGGCCTCATTTTTAACATGCTGGAGTTCAGACTTCCTCCAGAGCAGGCTTTTGCAGCAATAAATCAATATCATGCTGCCAGCCCCTACTGTTAGGTGTGTACAGGCAAAACTAATATAGACTGATGTGAACTAATCACCCGAGCTTTGGCTTGTTATAGTTTGGTGAGATCTGACAATTTTGGTCATATTATTGGAAAGATCAAGTGCTGCACATTAGTGAGGCGTGCAAAGCACTGCAGATGTTTTAAGCCCAGCCCACACTCCAACTGACAGGAATTATATTGCCCATCAAACATAACTTCTTTCTGGACTCTAGGGGAATCAAGGGATATGGGGATTGGGCGGGAAAGTGGAGTTGAGGTTGAAGATCAGCCATGATCTTATTGAATGGCGGAGTTGGCTTGAGGGGCCATACTCCTGCTCTTATTTCTTATGTCCTTATTAATTCATTCATGGGATGTGGGCATCGCTGGTAAGGCCGGCATTTATTGAACCATCCCAAATCGCTCTTGAGAAGGTGGTGGTGAGCCGCCTTCTTGAACCGCTGCAGTCCGTGTGGTGAAGGTTCTCCCACAGTGCTGTTAGGTAGGGAGTTCCAGGATCTTGACCCAGCGACGATGAAGGAACGGCGATATATTTCCAAGTCGGGATGGTGTGTGACTTGGAGGGGAACGTGCAGGTGGTGTTGTTCCCATGTGCCTGCTGCCTTGTCCTTCTAGGTGGTAGAGGGCGCGGGTTTGGGAGGTGCTGTCAAAGAAGCCTTGGTAAGTTGCTGCAGTGCATCCTGTGGATGGTACACACTGCAGCCACTGTGCGCCTGTGGTGGAGGGAGTGAATGTTTAAGGTGGTGGATGGGGTGCCAATCAAGCGGGCTGCTTTGTCCTGGATGGTGTTGAGCTTCTTGAGTGTTGTTGGAGCTGCACTCATCCAGGCAAGTGGAGAGTATTCCATCACACTCCTGACTTGTGCCTTGTAGATGGTGGAAAGGCTTTGAGGATTCAGGAAGTGAGTCACTCGCCACAGAATACCCAGCCTCTGACCTGCTCTTGCAGCCACAGTATTTATGTGGCCGGTCCAGTTCAGTTTCTGGTCAATGGTGACTCCCAGGATATTGATGGTGGGGGAATTCGGCGTTGGTCACGCCGTTGAATGTCAAAGGGAGGTGGTTAGACTCTCTCTTGTTGGAGATGGTCATTGCCTGGCAATTGTGTGGCACGAATGTTACTTGCCACTTATCAGCCCAAGCTGATGATTGAGAGTAGACTGATGGGGTGGTAAAATGGCCGGATTGGATTTGTCCTGCTTTTTGTTGCCGGGACATACCTGGGCAATTTTCCACATTGTTGGATAGATGCCAGTGTTGCAGCTGTACTGGAACGGTTTTGCTAGAGGCGCGGCTAGTTCTGGAGCACAAGTCTTCAGCACGACAGCTGGAATGCTGTTGGGGCCCATAGCCTTTGCTGTATCCAGTGCACTCAGCTGTTTCTTGATATCACGTGGAGCGAATCGAATTGGCTGAAGACTGGCTTCTGTGATGGTGGGGATATCGGGAGGAGGCCGAGATGGATCATCCACTCGGCACTTCTGGCTGAACATGGTTGCAAACGCTTCAGCCTTGTCTTTTGCACTCACTTGCTGGACACTGGCATCATTGAGGATGGGGATGTTTACGAAGCCTCCTCCTCCTGTTAGTTGTTTAATTGTCTACCACCATTCACGACTGGATGTGGCAGGACTGCAGAACTTTGATATGATCCGTTGGTTGTGGAATCGCTTAGCTCTGTCTATAGCATGTTGCTTCCGCTGTTTAGCATGCATGTAGTCCTGTGTTGTAGCTTCACCAGGTTGGCACCTCATTTTTCGGTACGCCTGGAGCTGCTCCTGGCATGCTCTTCTACACTCCTCCTTGAACCAGGGTTGATCCCCTGGCTTGTTGGTAATGGTAGAGTGAGGAATATGCCGGGCCATGAAGTTACAGATTGTGCTGGAATACAATTCTGCTGCTGCTGATGGCCCACAGTGCCTCATGGATGCCCAGTTTTGAGCTGCTAGATCTGTTCTGAATCTATCCCATTTAGCACGGTGGTAGTGCCACACAACACGTTGGATGGTGTCCTCAGTGTGAAGACGGGACTTCATCTCCACAAGGACTGTGCGGTGGTCACTCCTACCAATACTGTCATGGTCAGATGCATTTTTCGACAGGTAGATTGGTGAGAACGAGGTAAAGTAGGTTTTTCCCTCACGTTGGTTCTCTCACCACCTGCCGCAGGCCCAGTCTGGCAGCTATGTCCTTCAGGACTCGGCCAGCTCGGTCAGTAGTGGTGCTACTGAGGCACTTTTGGTGATGGACAATGGAGACCCCCCCCCCAAAGAGTACATTCTGTGCCCTTGTTACCCTCAGTGCTTCCTCCAAGTGGTGCTCAACATGGAGGAGGACTGATTCATCAGCTGAGGGAGGACGGTAGGTGGTAATCAGCAGGAGGTTTCCTTGCCCATGTTTGACCTGATGCCATGAGATTTCATGGGGTCCGGAGTCAATGTTGAGGACTCCCAGGGCCACTCCCTCCTGACTGTATATCACTGTACCGCCACCTCTGGTGGGTCTGTCCTGTCGGTGGGACAGGATATACACAGGGATGGTGATGGAGGAGCATAGGACATTGGCTGAAAGGTATGATTCTGTGAGTATGGCTATATCAGCCTGTTGCTTGACTAGTCTGTGGGACAGCTCTTCCAACTTCGGCACAAGATGTTAGTGAGGAGGACTTTGCAGGACTGGGCTTGGTTTGCCTTTGTCGTGTCCGGTGCCTAGTGGTCCGTCTGGTTTTATTCTTATGACTTTTTTTAGCGGGATTGTACAACTGAGTGGCTTGCTAGGCCATTTCGGAGGGAAGTTAAGAATCCAACACATTGGTCTGGAGTCACATTTAGGCCAGACCGGGTAAGGACGGCAGGTTTCCTTCCCTGAAGGGCATTAGTGAACCAGATGGGTTTTTACGACAACCCGGTAGTTTCATGGCCACCATTACTGATACTAGCTTTTTATTCCAGATTTTATTTAATTAATTGAATTTAAATTCCTCAGCTGCCGTGGTTGGATTTGAACTCATGACTCTGGATTATTAGTCCAGGCCTCTGGATTACTAGTCCTGTAACATAACCACTATACCCTTCTTAACACAGTTATTACGATAAAAGTGTCCATAAAATCATAATCAAAGTTTGAGTGAGTAAATATCTTTGTAATTTGAGCCCGGGTTTCCCAATCGTTGGAATTACTGGTGTAATAACGTTCCCTCTTCACAATGTTTCAGCTTTTCCACCCTGGTAACTTCTTTATTTCTGCTTGACAAAAGCACCCATCAACACGGTGTCTGAAGACTGGTTTAACCCAGTTAAGTGCTCAACCTAAGACGTAGCTAGTGACCTCCAGCAGCTACAAAGAACGTATTAAACCCAATGTGTTTGTTTGCACCTTTTGTGTAAATAAAGGGCCTGGAATTCGCTGGAGTGGGGCATCTCGCAGTGTGTCCCGTGAGTTGGATTTCTTTTTCTCACCCTTCAGCTCGAAAAATATTTGAGCCGCAAATTACATAGAACGTGCAGCACAGAAACAGGCCATTCGGCCCAACAGATCTATGCAGGTGTTTATGCTCCACACGAGCCTCCTCCCTCCCTACTTCATCTAACACTATTCAGCATATCCTTCTATTCCTTTTTCCCTCACATGTTTATCAGGCTTCCCCGTAAATGCATCTATGCTATTTGCTAAAACCACTCCCTGTGGTCGTGAGTTCCACATTCGCACCACTCTCTGGGTGAAGACGTTTCTCCTGAATTCCCTACTGGATTTATTAGTGACTATCTTATATTTATGGCCCCTAGTTCTGGAAGAGCGAGCTGATAACGGGCACGGCCAGGGCAAAGGGGCATCGGGGACCTTAGTGAACGACGGGACCAACAATGAGATTTAAGGATAGAGAAAGAAACAGAGGGATGACGGAAAAGAATTGGAGTCAAATCAGGTAAGAAAGAGATAAAAAGAAAGGAAAGAAGGATTGGATTAAGAGAGAGAGGAAAAAAAAAGGGACAGAAAGGAAAAGTAGGAAAAAATGTTAAAAATGTAAAATTTGAAAAACCTCTAGGAACAATTTACTACCTGTAGGAATGAGAGTCCACAGTTTCAATTGTTCCCTTTCTGGGCCGGAGAGGTTGAGTGGGATTGCAAAAACATAAATCTCATCATTTAAAGGGTCCTTACGTCATTAAACCTCTCCACCTCTCTCCTCCTTTAAGACGCTCCTTAAAACCTACTGCTTTGACTAAACTTTTGATCACCTGTCCTAATATCTCCTTATGTGGCTCAGTACCAAATTTTGTTTGATAATCGCTCCCGTGAAGCGCCTTGTGACGTTTTACGACGTTAAAGGCACTATATAAATGCAAGTTGTTGTTGTTGTTAAGTACCAGCCCTAACTTTCTGCGTTGAGTTTATTAATTGGTAATTAATGCTCAAATGCAGCAATATCTTAAAACTTCTAGGAGGTTGAGGGCGAGCTCCCGTTTTTGCGCGGCTAACAGTGGAGTGGCGCAAATCGTCCAGCGGTTTTTGCCGATTCAAAACTCACGGTGTATCCCTTCCTCGCCCCTAATTGCTGTTTTTTTTTGAATGCACTAATAATGGCGAGTGCCATTAAACTCGCCATTATTTTCCCAGCAAATTCTGGGCCATCGTTTTATTTAAGGGCTGATTATCTAAGTCCACTGGCTGGCCAAGAGCCTCATTTGCCGGACAAGCGGATCAGGAAATAGTGAGCCAGCTGCCTAAGGTCTTTATAAAATCACTGGTTAGACTCCAGCTGGAGTATTGTGTCCATTTCTGGACACCGGACTTTAGGAAGGATGTCAAGGCCTTGGAGAGGGTGCAGAGGAGATTAACCAGAATGGTGCCAGGGGTGAGGGACTTCAGTTATGTGGAGAGACTGTGACGATCCGGATTCTTTCCCCTCAGTCTGGTTCAGTAATAACTGAAGTCGAATACATTTTAAAGTTCAGCACAACTTTAATAGCAGGGTTCTTAGTCTGCAGCATTGATTTGGACTCCTGATAGAGTCCCTCTATGCTGGCAGAGCAAGAACAAAAACATACAGAAATCCACACGTTTTTATACAGATGAATAGGGTTGGAACATACTTAACGAGGGTCAACACCAATCATAAGCCGGGCATAGGTTGCCATGCGAGGTTACATTATTTCCGGCCAATCATAAATAATCATGTGCTGACCATGTTGCTGTTAGACATCAAAGGGGATACTTCCTCACTTTCCAACTTGGAATGTTCTTCCCTGTTCCTTCTGTTCCTTATCTCCCAACCTGGAATGTCTTTCAACTTTGGCTAAGCTCGTTACCTATATTGATCTGCCATAAACATGGAGACATTCAGACCAGTCCTTGACTCACATCAAAGACCTATCATTGATAAGACAATGCAGGCCTGCTGACTAAGCAAACATATGGCCCAGCAGGAGGGCCAGGCCACTTGTATCAATCTCAGTTACTAACTAATTAACCCTTTCTAACCATTTTGCATTCTGCTTCTTTGCCACGTAGGCATTTTAATATTTTACTAAAAACTGACCACGTAGAGATTCTCAACTGGAGAAGCTGGGATTGTTCTCCTCAGAGCAGAGAAGGTTAAGGGGAGATTTAATAGAGGTGTTCAAAATCATGAAGGTTTTAAGAATAAATTATGAAGGGCTTTGATAGAATAGATGGGGGAGAAACTATTTCTACTGGCAGGAGGATCAGTAACCAGAGGACACAGATTTAAGGTAATTTGCAAAAGAACCAGAGGGGAGATCAGCGGAAAAATTTTTAAGCATCGTGTTACGATGATCTGGAATGCGCTGCCTGAAAGGGCGGTGGAAGCAGATTCAATAGTAACTTTCAAAAGGGAATTCGATAAATATTTCAAAAAGAAAAATTTGCAGGGCTATGTTGAAAGAGCGGGGAGTGGGACTAATCGGATAGAACATAAGAAATAGGAGGAGGAGTAGGCCAAATGGCCCCTCGAGCCTGCTCCGCCATTCAATAAGATCTTAGCTGATCTTCGACCTCAACTCTACTTTCCCGCCCGATCCCCATATCCCTTGATTCCCCTAGAGTCCAAAAATCTATCTCTTTCAAAGAGCCGCCACAGGCATGATGGGCCAAGTGGCCTCCTTCTGTGCTGCAAGATTCTATGAAATGGAGTGTATGGGAGAAGAAAATAAATTGATGTAACTGCCTGTTATTTTTGTTAGTGAATTAAATTCCAGGGTCAAATACTGCCTCCTGTCACTTAGGGAGTCTGAGTGTATGTGATGTACACAACAATCCCTAAATATCAGTTCAACCGCTCAGCAGATTTAATATCCAGGCTTTAATCTGAAAAACTAAGAAGAGACAAATGTTATCTATTTATTATTAATTCAGGGAGGTTAGACAGACATTTGGTTATAAAATTTGCTGATCTCTGGGCTCCTCCAATTCTGGCCTCTTGCGCATCCCCGATTATCTTCCATTGGCGGCTGTGCCTTCAGCTGCCTAGGCCCTGAGTTCTTCCTAAACCTCTCTACCCTGCTCTCTCCTCCTTTAATACGCTCCTTAAAACCTACCTCTTTGACCAAGCTTTTGGTCATCTGTCCTAATATCTCCTTATGTGGCTCAGTGTCAAATGTTGTTTGATAATCACTCCAGTGAAGTGCCTTGGGACATTTTACTACGTTAAAGGCGCTATATAAATGCAAATTGTTATTGTTGAACATTTGCTTAGAGACCATGAGCCTATGAACCCTGCCTAATGTTTTAACTTTACAGCATTGCTTTTCATTGAATATATGGCACCACCTTTCCCACTATAACTTGGTCCAAAAATTGCGACTTTAAAGGGGCACCATCTTTATAGCAAAATGTTTGCAAACTTTTTGTTTGGGAAGAAAGAAGAGTTGTTTTGTCATTTTTTAAATCACAGTGATCTCATGCACGAATGATGTGAAGATGTTTTTCAACATAATTTGTCCATTTGTAGATAAATAGATCAATTTCAAGTTATTCAAAAAGAAATGAAACATTTTCTAGTTTTAAAAAAATTGCATGTAAAAGTAGATTACTGTTTGGAAATTCTTTAGTTCCTAGCCCAGTGATGCACAATAGCTTCCATGGGTGAAACAACCCCTTTCCTCCCAAGATAAGGTTATTCAGTATTAAACTATTATGGTTCAAATCCCACTCCAGTGCCTTGAGCACAAAACCTAGGCTGACACTTCAGTGCATTAGTGCTGCACTGTCGGAGGTATCGTCTCTCAGCTAAACGAAAGTCAGCATGGATTTGTTAAAGGAAAATAGCGTTTGACAAACTTGATTGATTACTTTTATGAAGTAACGGAGAGGGTTGATGAGGGTAGTGCGGTTGATGTTGTGTATACGGACTTTCAAAAGGCATTTGATAAAGTGCCAGATAATAGGCTTGTTAGCAAAATTAAAGCCTATTAAAGGGACAGTGGCAGCGTGGATAGAAAATTGGCTAAGGGACAGAAAGCAGAGAGTAGTGGTGAACGGTTGTTTTTCAGACTGGAGGGAAGTATAAAGTATATTAATAGTGGAAAGAATGTTTAATCAGCCTGTAGTCTTTTTGGAAAAGTTCTTTATGTGGCAGATTATGTTCTAGCCTTTCACTTCTGAATCCTGGGTCTGGATTTGGCCCAATCAACGGGATAAATTCTCTTAGTGGCGTTCCCCAGGGGTCAGTATTAGGACCACTGCTCTTCTTGATACATATTAACGACCTGGACTTGGGTATAGTGGGTATAATTTCAAAGTTTGCAGATGACACAAAATTCGGAAATGTAGTGAACAACGTAGAGGATAGTAACAGACTTCAGGAGGACACAGACTGGTGAAATGGGCAGACACACGGCAGATGAAATTTAACGCAGAGAAGTGTGAAATGATGCTTTCTGGAAGGAAGAATGAGGAAAAGCAATATAAACTAAATGGTACAATTTTAAAGGGGGTGCAGGAACAGAGAGACCTGGGGGTGTATGTACACAAATCTTTGAAGGTGGCAGGACAAGTTGAGATGGCTTTTAAAAAAGCACATGAGATCCTGGGCTTTATTCTGGACATTCATCCACCGACCTTCGGGTAAGCGTACTCCAAGGCGGCCTTCGAGACACACGACAACGCAAAATCGTCGAGCAGAAATTGATAGCCAAGTTCCGCACCCATGAGGACGGCCTCAACCGGGATCTTGGGTTCATGTCACGCTACACGTTACCCCACCAGCGAACAAATGTTATCTGTTTTTAATATAATGGGTCATTTGCTGGCTCTCTCTGCCTTCCGGATGTTTCTGCCTCTCTCTGTGTTTTTTTTTCTCTGTTTTTTTTCCCTGTTTGTTTTTTTGTTGAATGTGTATTCGGGGGTTCTGCAGGTGACACCTCTCTGTCTGAACACGGTGATTGCCTTGGCAACGGGCAGTTGCAGGGGCAGTCTGTAAACACCATGTATTGTTCAATATGTATAAATGCGTAGGCTTCAAGGAGCTCTTGAAACATTTGCCTGAGGAAGGAGAAAATCTCCGAAAGCTTGTGAATTTAAAATAAAATTGCTGGACTATAACTTGGTGTTGTAAAATTGTTTACAATTTATTAATAGAGGCATAGAGTACAAAAGCAAGGAAATTATGCTAAACCTTTATAAAACACTGGTTAGGCCTTAGTTGGTGCATTGTATTCAGTTCTGGGCACCACACTTTAGGATGCATGTCAAGGCCTTGGAGGGGGTGCAGAGCCGTGACCTGCAGGGCTACGGACCAAATGTGGGAAAGTGGGATTAGGCTGGGTGGCTCGTTTCTCAGCCGGTGCGGACTCGATGGGCCGAATGGCCTCCTTCTGTGCCATAAATTTTCTATGATTCTAGGGTGCAGAAGAGATTTATTAGACTGGTGCCAGGGACGAGGGACTTCAGTTTTATTAAGAGACTGGAGAAGCTGGGGTTGATCTCCTTAGAGCAGAGAAGGTTAAGGGGGGATTTGATAGAGGTGTTCAAGATCATGAGGGGTTTAGATAGAGTAAATAAGGAGAAACTGTTTCCAGTTGCAGAAGGGTTGATAACCAGAGGACACAGATTTAAGGAGATTGGCAAAAGAACCTGGGCAGACACATGGCAGATGAAATTTAACGCAGAGAAGTGTGAAATGATGCATTTTGGTAGGAACAATGAGGAAAAGCAATATAAACTAAATGGTACAATTTTAAAGGGGGTGCAGGAACAGAGAGACATGGGGGTATATGTACACAAATCTTTGAAGGTGGCAGGACAAGTTGAGAAGGCTGTTAAAAAAGCATATGGGATCCTGGGCTTTATTAATAGAGGCATAGAGTACAAAAGCAAGGAAATTATGCTAAACCTTTATAAAATGAGGAAATGTTTTTTTTAACCCAGCGAGTTGTGATGATCTGGAACGCGCTGCTTGAAAGGGCGGTGGAAGCAGATTCAATAATAACTTTCAAAAGGGAATTGGATAAATACTTGAAGGGAAAAAATTCACAGGGCTACGGGGACGGAGCGGGGGAGTGGGACTAATTGGATAGTTTTTTCAAAGAGCCAGCACAGGTACGATGGGCCAAACGGCCTCCTCCTGTGCTTTATCTACTATGATTAATCAAGGCCCCGTCTGCCCTCTCAGGGGTAAAAGATCCCACGGCACTATTTCGAAGAAGAGCAGGGAAGATCCCCCCCGGTGTCCTGGCCAATATTTATCCCTCAACCAACATCACTAAAACAGATTATCTGGTCATTATCACATTGTTGTTTGTGGGATCTTGCTGTGCGCAAATTGGCTGCTGCGTTTCCTACAGTACAACAGTCACTACCTTTCAAAAGTACTCCATTGGTTGTAAAGCGCTTTGGGACGCCCTGAGGTCATGAAAGGAGCTATAGAAATGCAAGTCTTTTTTTCTTTATAATTGCAACAACCGCTTGAGGTCACGAGCAAAATACTCTGGGGATCTTAAGGTTTTCTTTGAAAACCGCAAATTATTTAAAAGAAACAGATTAAAGTAACATGGATTTATAAAAATCGCTGTACGGTTGCTGATCGTTAGCTGTCTGAGTCTCAGTTTCTGGCTGTCTGATTTGTTTTGCGCAGTAGGACACATTGAACCACAGAAGGAGAGTAGATCCGTCTCAAACCAGACTCTTCAGACATTCTCTGCAACGTGGATATCTATTGGCTTGGACAATCTGAAATATCAGACCAGCTGCAGCATACCGCGAAATCTAACAGTGTCAGCTTGGCTCGGTGGTAATCACCCTCTGAGTCAGAGGTCGTGGGTTGAAGCTCCACTTTAGGTCCATTGAACGAGACGTTAAGCCGAGGCCCCGTCTGCCCTCTCAGGTGGACGTGAAATATCCCATGGCACTATTCAAAGAAGAGTAGGGGAGTTCTCCCTGGCGTCCTGGCCAATATTTATTCTTCAACCAAAACCATTAAAAAAGATTATCTGGTCATTATCACACTGCTGTTTGTGGGATCTTGCTGTGCGCAAATTGGCTGCCGCGTTCCCTACATTATAACAGTGACTACACTTCAAAAGTACATCACTGGCTGTAAAGCGCTTTGGGACGTCCTGAGGTTGTGAAAGGCGTTGGAGTACAAGAGCAAGGAAGTCTTACTACAATTGTACAAGGGCTTTGGTGAGACCTCACCTGGAGTACTGCGTACAGTTTTGGTCTCCTTATCTGGGGAAGGATATACTTGCCTTAGAGGCGGCGCAACAAAGGTTCACTAGATTAATTCCTGGGATGAGAGGGTTGTCCTATGAGGAGAGGGTGAGTAGAATGGGCCTATACTCTCTGGAGTTTAGAAGAATGAGAGGTGATCTCATTGAAACATATAAGATTCTGAGGAGGTTCGACAGGGTAGATACTGAGAGGTTGTTTCCCCTGGCTGGAGAGTCGAGAACTAGAGGGCATAGTCGCAGGATAAGGGGTCGGCCATTTAAGACTGAAATGAGGAGGCATTTCTTCACTCAGAGGGTTGTGAATCTTTAGAATTCTCTACCCCAGAGGGCCGTGGATGCTGAGTCATTGAGTTTATTCAAGGCTGAGATCGATAAGCTTTTGGACTCCAGGGGAATTAAGGGATGCGGGGATCGGGCAGGAAAGTGGAGTTGAGGTTGAAGATCAGCCATGATCTTATTGAATGGCGGAGCAGGCTCGAGGGGCCGTATGGCCTACTCACAGAATCATAGAAAGTTACAGCACAGAGAGAGGCCATTTGGCCTATCGTGTCCGTGCTGGCCAAAAAAGGGCAATCCAGCTTAATCCCATTTTCCAGCACTTGGTCCGTAGCCCTGTAGGTTACGGCACTTCAAGTGCACATCCAAGTACTTTTTAAATGAGTTGAGGGTTTCTGCCTCTACCACCCTTTCAGGCAGTGAGTTCCAGATCCCCACCACCCTCTGCGTGAAAAAAAATTCTCCTCAGTTCCCCTCTAATCCTTCTACCAATTACTTTAAATCTATGCCCCCTGGTCACTGACCCCTCTGCTAAGGGAAATAGGTCCTCCCCATCCACCCTATCTAGTCCTGTCATAATTTTATACACCTCAATTAAATCTCCCCTCAGCCTCCTTTGTTATAAGGAAAACATCCCCATTCTATCCAATCTTTTCTCATAGCTAAAATTCTCCAGTCCTGGCATCATCGTTGTAAATCTCCTCTGTACCCTCTCTAGTGCAATCACATCTTTCCTGTAATGTGGTGACCAGAACTGTACGCAGTACTCAAGCTGTGGCCTAACCAATGATTTATACAGTTCTAGCATAACCTCCCTGCCCTTATATTCTATGCCTTGACTAATAAAGGAAAGTATTCCGTCTGCCTTTTTAACCACCTTAACTACCTATCCTGCAACCTTCAGGGATCTGTGGACATGCACTCCAAGGTCCCTTTGTCCCTCTACACCTCTCAGTATCCTCCCGTTTATTGTGTATTCCCTTGCCTTGTTTGCCCTCCCCAAATGCATTACCTCACACTTCTCTGGATTGAATTCCATTTGCCACTTTTCTGCCCACCTGACCAGTCTATTGATATCTTCCGGCAGTCTACAGCTTTCCTCCTCACTGTCTACCACACGGCCAATTTTAGTATCATCTGCAAACTTCTTGATCATGCCCCCCACATCCAACTCCAAATCATTAATATATATCACAGCCTTGCGGGACCCCACTGGAAACAGCCTTCCAGTCGCAAAAACACCCGTCAACCATTACCCTTTGCTTCCTGCCACTGAGCCAATTTTGGATCCAACTTTCCCTTGGATCCCATGGGCTTTTACTTTTTTGAACTATCTGCCATGTGGAACCTTGTCAAAAGCCTTGCTAAAATACATGTACACTGCATCAAACACATTACCCTCATCGCCCCTCCTTGTTACCTGCTCAAAAAAGTCAATCAAATTAGTCAGACAAGTTACGCCTGCTCCTATTTGTTATGCTTTTATGTATAAATGCAAGCCAGTCTTTCTTCCTCGTTCTTTTTTTGAGCACAAAATCTAGGCCCGCACTTCAGTGCTTTACTGAGAGTACAGCATTGTCGGAAGTGTTGCGTTTCAATTAAACCGAGGCCCCATCTGCCTGTTCAGGTGGACCTAGGGGCTGCAGTAACCTGAGACGTCAGCTGCTGATGCACACAGGCAGGAATGACTTTTGAACTAAAGTAATCAGAGTTCAGTCGCTGGCCTCAGCTGGCTGGAACCGGTTTGAATTAACCAAGTTTCGTGAAAGACAAAGGAAATGTGATAAGACACAAGTCCTTATTTAGAAAAAGGAGTAATGAGGTAATGCTACCTAAGTCCTTGGGACAGAGCCAATGAGGAGAAGACCCAGGCAAAAGCAAGCAGGCCTAAACCAAAGGGAGAGAGACAGCACAGCTTCAAGAGATAAGATTCGGAATAAGAATGAAGGATCTGGGGCGTGGAGCCAGAGCGTAGACTCCGGAGACCAACCACCGCAGAAGTGGAAGACCCTACGTCAGGGACGTAGAGACGACGTCGAAAGAGAGAGAGAGAGAACGGAACGCCTGGCCAGCGTCAGCTCTCCTTTTCGGGTATTATCCTTTATATTCTGTGACCACTCAGGGAGTGTTAGAGAAACCTCGTGGGTGTGCGTTTAGATCTTAGTTTGGGTATAAGACTCTATAACCTGGTGTAAACTGCATGCCTATATCTAACCAGATGTATAAGCTATATATGATCTAACGGCGTGAATAAAGTGAATTGAGAGTTAAGAGAGAAGTGACTCTTCTCCTCTTTGTACTAAGCCAGTAACCGTAACCGGTGACTTCCGGTCAACAACGTAAAAGATCTTACAATATATATCAATGACTCAGATGAAGGGACCGAGTGTAATATATCCGAGTTTGCTGAAGATGCAAAGCTAGGTGGGAAAGTAAGCTGAAAGGAGAACACAAAGGGGCTGCAAAGGGACATAGACAGTCTAAGTGGGTGGGCGAGAAGATGGCAGATAGAGTATAATGTGAGGAAATATGAAATTATCCACTGTGGTAGGAAGAATAGAAAAGCAGAATATTTCTTAAAAGATGAGAGACTAAGAAATGTTGGTAGTCAGAGGGATTTGGGTGTCCTTGTACTTGAATCACAGAAAGTTAACATGCAGGTACAGCAAGCAATTAGGAAGGCAAATGGTATGTTAGCCTTTATTGGAAGGGGTTGGAATATAAGAGTAAGGAGGTCTTGCTGCAATTATATAAGGCTCTGGTGAGACCACACCTGGAGTACTGGAAGGTTATACTTGCCTTAAAGGGGGTGCAACAAAGGTTCACTAGATTGATTCCTGGGATGAGAGGGTTGTCCTTTGAGGAGAGATTGAGTAGAAAGGGCCTATAGTCTCTGGAGTTTGGAAGCTTAGAAACATAGAAAATAGGAGCAAGAGTAGGCCATTCGGCCCTTCGGGCCTGCTCCGCCATTCAAAATGATCATGGCTGATCGTCTAACTCAGTACCCTGTTCCCGCTTTTCCCCCATATCCCTTGATCCCTTTAGCATTAAGAAATATATCTATCTCCTTCTTGAATACATCTAATGACTTGGCCTCCACTGCTTTTTGTGGTAGAGAATTCCACAGGTTCACCACCCTCTGAGTGAAGAAATTTCTCCTCATCTATATTCTAAATGGCATACCCCGTATCCTGAGACGGTGACCCCTGGTTCTGGACTCCCCAGTCATTGGGAACATCCTCCCTGCATCTAGTCTGTCTGGTCCTGTTAGAATTTTATATGTTTCGATGAGATCACCTCTCATTCTTCTAAACTCTAGTGAATATAGGCCTAGTCGACCCAATCTAGGAACATAGGAACAGGAGTAGGCCATTCAGCCCCTCGTGCCTGCTCTGCCATTTGATAAGATCATGGCTGATCTGTGATCTAACTCCATATACCTGCCTTTGGCCCATATCCCTTAATACCTTTGTTGCCAAAAAGCTATCTATCTCAGATTTAAATTTAGCAATTGAGAGCTAGTATCAATTGCCATTTGCGGAAGAGAGTTCCAAACTTCTACCACCCTTTGTGTGTAGAAATGTTTTCAAATCTCGTTCCTGAAAGGTCTGGCTCTAATTTTTTAGACTGTGCCCCCTACTCCTAGAATCCCCAACCAGCGGAAATAGTTTCTCTCTATCGGTCTCTAATGGGTCCCACCCCTCCTCTTACTGCCCGTTTACTATTTACATGCCTATAGAAGGCTTTTGGATTCCCTTTTATGTTGGTCGCCAGTCTATTCTCATACTCTATCTTTGCCCCTCTTATTTCCTTTTTTACTTCCCCTCTGAACTTTCTATACTCAGCCTGGTTCTCACTTGTATCAACCTGACATCTGTCATACGCCCCCTTTTTCTGCTTCATCTTATTCTCTATCTCTTTCGTCATCCAGGGAGCTCTGGCTTCAGTTGTCCTACCTTTTCCCCTGGTGGGAATGTACCTAGACTGTACCCGAACCATCTCCTCTTTAAAGGCTGCCCGTTGTTCGATTACATTTTTACCTGCCAATCTTTGATTCCAATTTACCCGGGCCAGATCTGATCACAACTCACTGAAATTGGCCCTCCTCCAATTAAGTATTTTTACTCTAGATTGCTCCTCGTCTTTTTCCATAACTAATCTAAACCTTATGATACTGTGATCACTGTTTCCTAAATGTTCCCCCACCAACACTTGCTCTGCTTGACCCACCTCATTCCCCAGAACCAGATCCAGCAATGCCTCCCTCCTCGTTGGGCTGGAAACATATTGATCAAGAAAATTCTCCTGAACACACTTCAGAAATTCCTCCCCCCGCTTTGCCCTTTACACTATTACTATCCCAGTCTATATTAGGATAGTTGAAGTCCCCCATTATCACTACTCTATGGTTCTTGCACCTCTCTGTTATTTCCCTGCAAATTTGCTCCTCTATATCCTCCCCACTAGTTGGTGGCCTATAGAATACACCCAGTAGTGTAATGGTACCTCTATTGTTCCCTAACTCTAACCAAATAAGATTCTATCCTTGACCCCTCCAGGACATCCTCTCTCTGCAGCACTGCAATATTCTCCTTAATCGATACTGCTGCCCCACCCCACCCCCTTTCTTTCCTTCCCTATCTTTCCTGAACACCTTGTATCCAGGAAAATTTAGTACCCAATCCTGCCCTTTTTTTGAGCTAGGTCTCCGTTAACGCCATGAAATCATATTCCCATGTAGCTTTTTGCTCCTGCAGCTCACCAACTTTGTTTACCACACTTCGTGCGTTTACACATATGCACTGTAGGCCTATCTCAGACCTCCTTGTATTCTCTCTCAGTCTGATCCCACCTAATACCGTACCATTTCTTACTCTAGTGCTATCTGTCTGACCCAATCCTTTGTGCACCTTTTTCCTCTTTTCTAATGCTACATCCTGGTGCCCATCCCCCTGCCAAATTAGTTAAAACCCTCCCCCGCAGCACTAGTGACCCTCCCCGTGAGGACATTGGTCCCAGCTCCGTTGAGGTGCAACCCGTCAGGCTTGAACAGGTCCCACCTTCTCCAGAACTGGTCCAAGTGCCCCAGGAATCTAAAGCCCTCCCTCCTGCACCATCTCTTCAGCCACGCATTCATCTGCTCTATCCTCCTATTTCTACGCTTGCTAGCGCATGGCACCGGGAGTAATCCGGAGATTATTACCTTTGAGGTTCTGCTTATTAATCTCTTTCCTAGCTCCCTAAAATCTGCCTGCAGGACCTCATCCCTCTTTCTACCTATGAGATTGGTACAGATATGGACCATGACCTCTGGCTGTTCACCCTCCCCTTTCAGAATGTTCAGCGGCCGCTCAGTGACATCCTCTTGGGCACAATGAAGAAACAGCGTCCCAGCGCTTCCTGGGCCTTAAATGCAGAAGCAATGTTAAAAGGGGGCAAGTCAAATGGAAGCCTCATGAGTGACCCAGAAGATCTTTTCTCAAGGTAATGGGGAAGGGGGGGGGGGGAAATGGATGGTTATAATCCCAGCTTTTGATAACTTAAGATATGAAGTTATCACAACTTACTTGTGTCGTAAGCTGTGATTTTCATGACAGTGGGTCTGCATTTTAATTTAAAGGAGCTGTGGCCCATGAATATGAGATTTTGTTGCTGTGCTAATGCTGGGATGACAACAGTCCGGGCAACCTGCTTTGCAAGGAGCTGGTAAGAGGGTTGTTGCAGGCAGTAGGTGGAGAAACAAGGCAAACAAGTGTTGGTATGAAAGAATAATGGTATGGGAATGGTTTGACTGTGTGTTTCCTCCTTTTATGCTAGGTGGCATGGAGCGGGTGTAATATTGGGGGCGGGGGGAGGGAGTGAGGATTCTTACCCCGTGGTAGGGAAACAATTGTTAGTGGCTCAAAAGAGGCACAGGCAAATTTCTTCAGCAGCTGTCGAGGGGGAAAACGGCCACAAGTCCCCTTATCAGCCTCCAAATAAGTCATCTCGCAAAAGGTGCATACAGCAGGGAAGGCAGCCTCTGTCACTACAATAACTTGCATTTATATCGCGCCTTTAATGTAGTAGAACGTCCCAAGGCACTTCACATGAGTGATTATCAGGCAATATTTGACACTGAGCCACATAAGGAGATATTAGGTCAGGCGACCAAAAGCTTGGTCAAAGAGGTAGGTTTTAAGGGGTATCTTAAAAAGGCGGAGAGGTAGAGAGGTGCAGAAGTTTAGATGGTGGAGCGATGAAAATAGGAGATTCACAAGGGGCCAGAATTGGGGGAGCGCAGAGATCTCGGAGGGCTGTAGGGCTGGAGAAGGTAACAGAGATAGGGAGGTGGTGAGGCCATGGAGGGATTTGAAAATAAGGATGATAATTTTAAGATCGAGGCGTTGCCAGACCGGGAGCCAATGTAGGTCAGCGAGCACAGGGGGGGAGATGGGTGAACGGGACTTGTTGTACGTTGGGATACGGGCAGCAGAGCAGGTCCGTACGGGCCTGCCCTCTCCCAGCTCAGAGGCCAATGGGCTGCCCGATATTGCCGCGGCCCCGAGCTGGCGAGCTGACCCAGGCGATCATCTTTCACCCGCATGCCCGTTGGCTGATTGCTGACGATGCCTGGCCCTCAAAACGGACCGGGTTTCTCACCGGGACTATTGGGTCGCTGGTGGCCAAAGTCCGCAGTGGGGGAAAATCCACCCCAATATATTACGCTGCACATTTTACAAAAAAGGTTCTGCCCATTTCTAATGCATTTTCTTTTCTGTGAAACAATTTGATTTGCGCATTTCTGCCGTTAATAGCTCACCCCTCTATTTTCTTAAAAAAAAACTTAAATTTACAATTTTTTTTTAGATAAAAGCAAGTCACTATTGCTTCCCAGAACTGAGAGGTTACAACTAGCAAGAAAGGCTGGAAGCTCTTTTCTCCAGAGGTGACCCGATAGAGGTCTTTAAAATAATGAAGGATTTTGATAGGGCAGACGTAGAGAAAAGTTTCCACTTGTGGGGGAGTCCAAAACTAGAGGTCATAGATATAAGATAGTCACTAATAAATCCAATAAGGAATTCAGGAGAAACTTCTTTACCCAGAGAGTGGTTAGAATGTGGAACTCGCTACCTCATGGAGTAGTTGAGGCGAATAGTGTAGATGTATTTAAGGGGAAGCTCGATGAGGGAGAAAGGAATAGAAGGATATGCCGATAGGGTGAGATGAAGTAAGGAGGGAGGAGGCTCGTGTGGATATAAACAACGGCATAGACCAGTTGGGCCGAATGGCCTGTTTCTGCACTGTAAATTGTACGTAATATTTATTTCAAAGCATTCATTATGAATCATAGAATCAAACAGCACAGAAGGCTGCCATTCGGCCCATCGTGGCTGTGCTTTGAAAGAGCTATCCAATTAGTCCCACTCTCCCTCCTCTTTCCCAAAAGCCCTGCAAATTATGCAATAGAAAAATAGAGGCATTCCTTTTACTTCTAGGCGATAGAAGGTAAGTGAGCTCAGTTTGACCCGCTGCCCTGTGACATATCACCTCCAATATTTTCATTGGAAACATAAATGATATTTGTCTCTGAGAAAATGAGCCTTTTAAGAAAGAAAGAACTTGCATTTTTTAGCACCTTTCACGACCTCAGGATATCCAATGTACTTTGCAGTTAATGAAACTTTTGAAGTGGTCGTCACTGTTGTAAGGTAGGAAACGTGGCAGCCAATTTGTGCACAGCAAGATCCCACAAACAGCAATGAGATAATGACCAGATAATCTGTTTTAGTGATGTTGGATGAGGGATAAACATTGGCCCAGGATACCGGGAAGAACTCCCCTGCTCTTCTTCAAAATAGTGCTGAGGGATCTTTTACGTCCACCTGAGAGGGCAGATGGGGGCCTCGGTTTAAGGTCTCATCCGAAAGACGGCACCTCTGACAGCGCAGCGCTGCTTCAGTCTGCACGGAGAGCGTCAGCCTAGATTGTGTATTCAAGTCCCTGGAGTGAGACCCGAACTCATGACCTTCTGATTCAGGAGGCAAGAGTGAGCCACTCACTGAGCCACGGCTGACACCGAGACCGGCTTCACCCCACCTTCTCCCCAGCCTCATTTAAAAAATCTGCCTTTCCTCTTAAAAGGCGGTTTATTGCATCTTTTTGCACCGCATTTTAAACCAACTTTGTTTTTTTTTCTGCCGAGGGAACGGAGTTATAAATTCCGGTGTCTGTGCACAGAGCCCCCTGGCTATGTTGCACCTTCTATTGCACTGCAGTTCCTTCGAGCGTCAGAAAGCACACACGTGCAAAGCTACTCGGCCTGATGGAAATGAATGCCCTTTGAAGAGCAGAACATTTACGTAACCAGTAATTTAAGGGGTAATGGAAACAGAATGTTTGCGTTATTTCAAACGAAAGCTTATCAAAATGTCTTGGGGTAAACATGTTTATTATCTTACAGTTCAAATACAGATAGACTGGAACAGGCTCAGTCTGTTGAGGGAATACTGAACAGCCGAAAAATTGGCTTGATTTCAAATTTCTAAACAAGGGTACTGCAGAGGGAAACAGATAAATAAGAACATACATTTATATAGCGCCTTTCATGACCTCAGAATGCCCCAAATTGCTTTACAGCCAATTAAGTACTTTTTGGAAGCGTAGTAACTGTTGTAATGTACGAAACGCGGCAGCCAATTTGCGCACAGCAAGCTCCCATAAACAGCAATGAGATAAATGACCAAATAATCTGGTTTTTAAAAAAAAATTGATGTTGCTTGAGGAATAAATATTGGCCAGGACGCCAGGGAGAACTCCTCTGCTCTTTTTCGAAATAGTGGCCACCGGATCCATCCAAGAGGGCAGACGGGGCCTCGGTTTAACGTCTCATCCGAAAGGCGGCACCTCCGACAGCGCAGCACTCCCTCAGCACTGCACTGGGAGCGGTAGCCTGGATTATGTGCCAAAGCCCTCGGGGTGGGTCTCGAACCCAGGAACAGGAGGTGAGAGTGCTACCCACTGAGCCAAGGCTGACAGTCAGACAGTAAGATATATTGGGGATATACAGTAATGCTACTACTTATCTGGTTTTGATAGTCCAATTTTTAAATGGAAAGTCCAGAAATTTAAAAAAAAATGTAAATTGGATATAAATATCTGATTTTTAAAGACTATTTTTTGCATTTACTTCTGTTTCTTTTGCTGTGTTGGCATTAATTATTGAGGTTATTACGATGTTCAATTTATCATCAGGGAAGCCAGTTCAACCCAGCACTAATGAAGAATCTCGATCAGAAATGTGAACCTACCTTTTTTTTCTTTTTCAGGTATTTCCAGCAATTTCTGTTTTTAATTCAGATTTTCAGCCTTTAGAATTTGCTCCTTTTTATTGATCCGGTCACAACCCTGCTTATTGTCCTGCCCAAATCTAGTTTTGGATTATCAAAGCACGTAAGAGGGGCATTCGAAAATCCGTTGCCAGAGAAGGGATGAGGCTGTTGTGCTTTTTTGGAAATCAGTTCATAGAATCATGCAGCACAGAAGGAGGCCATTCGGCCCATCGTGCCTGTGCCGGCTCTTTGAAAGAGCTACCCAATTAGTCCCACTCACCTGCTCTTTTCCCCATAGCCCTGTAAATTTCCCTTTTTCAAGTATTTATCCGATTCCCTTTTGAAAGTTACTACTGAATCTGCTTCCACCGCCCTTTCAGGCAGCGCATTCCAGATCGTAACAACTCGCTGCATAAAAAAAAAACCTCCTCATTCCCCCGCCCCCCACCCCCCAAGTCTTTTTTAGCAATTATCTTAAATCTGTGTCCTCTGGTTACAGACCCTCCTGCCAGTGGAAACAGTTTCTCCTGATCTACTCTATTAAAACCCACCATGATTTTGAACGCTTAATCTTGCCTTCTGCAACATTGAGAAGATGCGCGAAGCCAATTGGTGGTTTTTGACAGCAAGGCTTGCCTGGGATTTGAACCCAGGACCTCGCGCATTTCATTTAGCCAAACATCCTCAGCGAGAATCATACCCTTAGACCAATGAGGCGCTGGCAAGCTGCCACCAGCAGCACAAGTCTAAAGCTAGCAATGACTGGATAGAGGAAATGAGAAAAACACTAACCGCTGGTGAGGATGAGAGTTTTGTTTGGCCTCCTCACTGTTCCCATGCACACAATCAAAAAGACACCTTTGGGTGTAACTGGATTTTTTTTTAAAATTCGTTCATGGGATGTGGCGTCGCTGGCGAGGCCAGCATTTATTGCCCATCCCTAATTGCCCTTGAGAAGTCCTTCTAGGTGGCAGAGGTCGCGGGTTTGGGAGGTGCTGTCGAAGAAGCCTTGGCGAGTTGCTGCGGTGCATCCTATGGATGGTACACACTGCAGCCACGGTGCGCTGGTGGTGAAGGGAGTGAATGTTTAGGGTGGTGGATGGGGTGCCAATCAAGCGGGCTGCTTTGTCCTGGATGGTGTTGAGCTTCTTGAGTGTTGTTGGAGCTGCACTCATCCAGGCAAGTGGAGAGTATTCCATCACACTCCTGACTCATGCCTTGTAGATGGTGGAAAGGCTTTGGGGAGTCAGGAGGTGAGTCACTCGCCACAGAATACCCAGCCTCTGACCTGCTCTTGTAGCCACAGTATTTATGTGGCTGGTCCAGTTAAGTTTCTGGTCAATGGTGATCAGATGTTAATTGTGGGGGATTTGGCGATGGTAATGCCATTGAATGTCATGGGGAGGTGGTTAGACTCTCTCTTGTTGGAGACGGTCATTGCCTGGCCACTTGTCTGGTGTGAACTACAACTGTAAAAATGTAATTAGGATTATACTTTATGAAAATCCTAGTGACAACAGTAATCTCATTGGGATTTTACTAAAGTAGGAAAAATTTAGGAGAGCTAAGGGGGAAAGAGCAGGGGAGTGGTTTTTTAAAAAATTTGTTCATGGGATGTGGGCGTCGCTGGCGAGGCTGGCATTTATTGCCCATCCCTAATTGCCCTTGAAAAGGTGGTGGTGAGCCGCCTTCGTGAACCGCTGCAGTCCGTGTGGTGACGGTTCTCCCACAGTGCTGTTAGGAAGGGAGTTCCAGGATTTTGACCCAGCGACGATGAAGGAACGGCGATATATTTCCAAGTCGGGATGGTGTGTGATTTGGAGGGGAACGTGCAGGTGGTGTTGATCCCATGTGCCTGCTGCTCTTGTCCTACTAGGTGGTAGAGGTCGCGGGTTTGGGAGTTGCTGTCGAAGAAGCCTTGGCGAGTTGCTGCAGTGCATCCTGTGGATGCTACACACTGCAACCACAGTGCGCCGGTGGTGAAGGGAGTGAATGTTTAGGGTGGTGGATGGGGTGCCAATCAAGCGGGCTGCTTATTCCTGCATGGTGTCGAGCTTTGAGTGTTGTTGGAGCTGCACTCATCCAGGCAAGTGGAGAGTATTCCATCACACTCCTGATTTGTGCCTTGTAGATGATGGAAAGGCTTTGGGGAGTCAGGAGGTGAGTCACTCGCCGCAGAATACCCAGCCTCTGACCTGCTCTCGTAGCCACAGTATTTATATGGTTGGTCCAGTTAAGTTTCTGGTCAATGGTGACCCCCAGGATGTTGATGGTGGGGGATTCGGCGATGGTAATGCCGTTGAATGTCAAGGGGTGGTGATTAGACTCTCTCTTGTTGGAAATGGTCATTGCCTGGCACTTATCTAATTGGATAGCTCCTTTAAAGATCCAGCACAGGCACAATGGGCCGAATGGCCTCCTTCTGTACTTATGATTCTATGATAAAGTATAATAAAGGGCATGTAAGATTTTTGTAGAATGCCCATTTAAACTCTGAAAAACATTCAGCAATACAAGTATAGATTTTGTCCTTTCCAAACCTGGATTTTTTCGGGAGGGCACTTTGAAGTCTCTAACACCAGGTTTAAGTAATGTTGATGGTAGCAGTGGGAGCAATTGAAGACGATGAATTGAGCACAACATTAAAGAATCTCGAGTTAGGCGAGCTCTTATCTATAAAGGGGTGACTTTCCAATCTTGGACACCCAGTGAGGAGCTAAGATCACGGGGTGGAGAATTCTGGCTATAGTGTTGTAGCTTTATCTCCAACACATGCTCCCCACGAGCTTGGATTTCCCACTGGAAGCATGGAATCACTCCCACAGTGTATTGCTACACATTAAATAAGTGCAGTGATAAGACGGAGGTAAAATTTTCTGTTCCTGTGTCTGGGCCTATTGGATTTTCTAGGTGCAGCACTTAGAAGAAAATTGGGAGGGGAGCAGGGCGTTTAAATTAATGGACAGGAAACTGGATGGGCTCCGTAACAGGTGAGCACTCCCCTCTCATTTTCTTCAATTCGGTGCACCGAGGTGACCCTTTAAATCCAGATGCAGGAACAGAAAAATCTGCCCCACTATTTGCAGTGTAAACTGACCCCTGCCTCCATCAAGAAAGAAAAGGATCTAATTATATTTGTCCTGGAGTTCAACTTCCAGAAAATGTTGGGTTAGCAAAGCTCTGCCTGCCTTTTTTATGTCAATAAACTGGGAATTAAAGCACAACTACATCCTCATAACTAATGAATATTCACAGTGCAGTTACAAACTGTAATAAATTCTCCATAGTGTTATATACGTCAAGTCACTGCTTGTAAGTTGAATTGGAAATTGAGCTCAATTCTGCAAGTTAGCATGATTTAAAAAAAAATGTATTGCAAAAACAATGTCCCCAAACAACAGACTGCTGTCAAAATAAATGTTGGTGAATCACTTGCTCAGACACTTTTGGACTTTTAGCGCTACCCACCACAGTTCGACAGGTACTAATTTGGGTTAATTTGCACTAAATGATCCTAATTTAAGTTTCTCTTCCACTTTAGCTGTAACTTGAAAACACTGCGGCAAAGCATAGGCACGAACGTGCACACTACCACAGCGTGACATAGAGAGAGGATCTTAAAAAAAAACCAGATTAAATAAAGTCATTGAAGGCTAGAATTTCCAATCTGGGAGAACAAAAGCAAGTCTTCCTTCCATTAGTAGTTTCTAAAAATACGAGAAAAACTGTGATACCCACCGTACCTGAAACATTACATATTTGGGTGCAGGTATAATGTAGTACACATTATCCTACAAACAGTACAAATGACCAGCAAACCCCAAAGTGGCTTTGCATGTTTTGGATTACGTTTTGTGTTTAAATCCAACAAGTAGCATGCAAGACTGTAAATATTTTATACCGTCAGCAATGACCTTGGAGTGCAATCTCAAAAATGTCTCCTGAGAGCCTTTTTCAGAGCCAGGGCAAGTCAGGAAAGTCAATTAAAAAATGTGGCTCTTCTGTGGAAAGTTTGGGCCAATTTCGTACGTCTGTAGGTGAATGAACAACAACAACTTGCATTTTAACGTAATAAAACATCCCAAGGCCTTTCACTGGAGCGATTATCAAACAAAATTTGACACCGAGCCACATAAGCAGATATTAGGATAGGTGGCCAAAAGCTTGGTTTTAAGGAGTGTCTTAAATGAGGAGAGAGGAGTAGAGAGGCAGAGAGATTTAGGGAGGGAATTCCAGAGCTTAGGGCCTAGGCAGCTGAAGTATCGACAAGGCACAAGTCAGGAGTGTGATGGAATACTCTCCACTTGCCTGGATGAGTGCAGCTCCAACAACGCTCGAGAAGCTCGACACCATCCAGGACAAAGCAGCCCGCTTGATTGGCACCCCATCCACCACACTAAACATTCACTCCCTTCACCACCGGCGCACTGTGGCTGCAGTGTGTACCATCCACAGGATGCACTGCAGCAACTCGCCAAGGCTTCTTCGACAGCACCTCCCAAACCCGCGACCTCTACCACCTAGTAGGACAAGAGCAGCAGGTACATGGGAACACCACCACCTGCATGTTCCCCTCCAAGTCACACACCATCCCGACTTGGAAATAGATCACTGTTCCTTCATCGTCGCTGGGTCAAAATCCTGGAACTCCCTACCTAACAGCACTGTGGGAGAACCTTCACCACACGGACTGTAGCGGTTCAAGAAGGCGGCTCACCACCACCTTCTCAAGGGCAATTAGGGATGGGCAATAAATGCTGGCCTTGCCCGCGACGCCCACGTCCCATGAACGAATTTTTAAAAAAAGCATCTGGTGACGTAAGTCAATCTTGAAGACGTTGTTTTGCAGACTTACTTCATATGTTGAATGCAGAATCAGAGTGCGTTAAAGGAGACCCCTTCTAAAATTTGGTTACATTCAATCAGTTCAGTCTCCAACTCCTGCATAAATCATGTTGCAACACTTGTTACAACTACAAGTAACATATTGCAAGAAATAACTGGAGATTTCAAATGAACTGCAAATGGGAGATTTAATGAGGTGTTCAAAATCATGAAGGGTTTTGATAGAGTAAATAAGGAGAAACTGTTTCCACTGGCAGAAAGGTCGGTAACCAGAGGACACAGATTTAAGTTAATTGGCAAAAGAACCAGAGGTGGCAAGAGGAAAAAAAAAATTTACGCAGCGAGTTGTTATGATCTGGAATGCACTGCCTAAAAAGGGCGGTGAAAGGAGATTCAATAGTAACTTTCAAATGGGAGTTGGATAAATACTTGAAGGGGACAAAATTTACAGGGCTATGGGGAAAGAGTAGGGGAGTGGGACTAATTGGGTGGCTCTTGCAAAGAGCCAGCAAAGGCACGATGGGCCGAACGGTCTCCTCCTGGGCTGTACGATTCGATGATTGTAACTAGAAAAGGAGATCCTACAAAGAGTAGACTGTAACACTGTGCAGAGTGCTACATGAGATTTCATTTCTAGAAGACAAGGACATAGGAGCAGAAGTAGGCCATTCAGCCCCTCGAGCCTGTTCCACCATTCAATTAGATCATGGTTGATCTGTATCTTAACTCCATCTACCCGCTTTGGTTCCGTAACTCTTAATACCCTTGCCTAACAAAAATATATCGATCTGTTTTGAAATTTTCAATTGACCCCCAGCCTCAACAGCATTTTTTTTGGGGGGGGGGGGGGGGTGCAGAAAAAGAGTTCCAGATTACCACTCCCCTTTGTGTGAAGAAGTGCTTCCTGACATCACCCCTGAACGGCCTGGCTCTAATTTTAAGGTTATGCCCCCTTGTTCTGGACTCTCCCACCAGAGGAAATAGTTTCTCTCTCTCTACCCTATCAAATCCTTTAATCATCTTAAACGCCTCAATTAGATCACCCCTTAATCTTCTATATTCCAGGGAATACAAGCCTAGTCTATGCAACCTGTCGTCATAATTTAACCATTTTAACCCCGGTATCGTTCTAGTGAATCTGCGCTGCACCCCCTCCAAGGCCAATATACCCTTCCTGAGGTGCGGTGCCCAGAACTGAATGCAGTATCTCCAGATGGGGTCTGACCAGCGCTCTGGAACATAACTTCCACCCCTTTATATTCCAGCCTCCATGAGATAAAGTCCAACATTCAATTAGCCTTTTTAATTACTTTTTTGGGCCTGTCCACTAGCTTTTGGTGATTTCTGCACTCGGACCCCTAAATCTCTCTGCTCCTGCACGGTTCCGAGCTTCTGGCCATTTAGAAAATAAAATGCATCTTCCCAGATGGAACAGTAGACACGAGGCTCGCTGCAAGGCTTACTCTGACGATCCGGATTCTTTCCCCTCAGTCTGGTTCAGTAATAACTGAAGTCGAATACATTTTAAAGTTCAGCACTTTAATAGCAGGGTTCTTAGTCTGCAGCATTGATTTGGACTCCTGATAGAGTCCCTCTATGCTGGCAGAGCAAGAACAAAAACATACAGAAATCCACACGTTTTTATACAAATCAATAGGGTTGGAACATACTTAACGAGGGTCAACACCAATCATAAGCCGGGCACAGGTTGCCATGCGAGGTTACATTATTTCCGACCAATCATAAATCGTCCATGTGCTGATCATGCTGCTGTTAGACATCAAAGGGGATAACTTCCTCACCTTCCTGAGGAAGGAGAAAATCTCCGAAAGCTTGTGAATTTAAAATAAAATTGCTGGACTATAACTTGGTGTTGTAAAATTGTTTACAACCTTCCAACTTGGAATGTTCTTCCCTGTCCCTTCTGTTCCTTATCTCCCAACCTGGAATGTCTTTCAACTTTGGCTAAGCTCGTTACCTATATTGATCTGCCATAAACATGGAGACATTCAGACCAGTCCTTGAATCACATCAAAGACCTATCATTGATAAGACAATGCAGGCCTGCTGACTAAGCAAACATATGGCCCAGCAGGAGGGCCAGGCCACTTGTATCAATCTCAGTTACTAACTAATTAACCCTTTCTAACCATTTTGCATTCTGCTTCTTTGCCACGTAGGCATTTTAATATTTTACTGAAAACTGACCACGTAGGGATTCTCAACTCCGTTGCCAGTGAAGCTCGGAGATGTGAAAGAATCGCATCGTCCCTCCTTGATGGCCTGGGATGTTGAAGTGGGTGGAAGGTGAACTCCTTCTAGCATCGTATTGAACAGCTCATCAGTACACCAATGCTGTGCACCACCCACCTCAATAGAGCAGCAACATTTACCACCCTCTCCTCCCTCCCCAGTTCAATCCAGGATTTCAAATGAAAACATCAGAAAGACTGAGCAGTCTGGGTCTCTTTTCTATATAAAAAAGAAAACTGAATGAGAGGTGACCTGATAGGGAGGTCTTTGAATATACGATGGGGTTCGATAGGGCGGACGTAGAAGATGATGTTCCCACTTGTGGGGGAGTCCAAAACTAGGGGCCATAAATATAAGATAGTCGCTAATAAATCCAATAAGGAATTCAGGAGAAACCTCTTTACCCAGAGAGTGGTTAGAAAGTGTAACTCGCTATCACAAGGAGTGGTTGAGGCGAATAGCATAGATGCATTTAAAGGGGAAGTTATACAAGTACATGAGGGACAAAGGACTAGAAGGATATGATGACAGGGTGAGATGAAGTAAATAAAAGAATGGGAGGATGCTCGTGTGAAGCATGCACACCAGCATAGACCGGTTGGGCTGAATGGCCTGGTTCTGTGCTGTACATTCGATTTAATTCTATCAGGCTGGCGTATGTGTTATTTTTATCTGCCCCTCAGATTAGTTGCATGCCTTTGGGCATGTACAAAAAATGAATTCAAAACCTGGATGTGGTATAAGTTCTGTTATAAATAGCAGGTATAATGAAAACTAGATGTAATTTGTCATGATTAAAAGAAAACAGCTACTGCAAGAACAAAAAACTGAGGTACTGTCTCCTTAAAAACTGCTTTGCTGTAATATGCTGTTCTTGCTGGAGTATTATAATTCACACATAATGACAATACTTTCAGTTATATGACCCCAGGAGAAGGAAAGGAAAAAAGGTAGAGATGTACAATGTGTGCAGTAAAATTTCCAGCAAAACGTTATTTCCTATTCCCAACAGATGTTTGCAAGACGCAGGACAAATCTGTATTTTTTTTTTCTTCTGGTAGCTTCCAAACCAAGTACAGCACCATCAGATAATAGAAAAGACAATTATTTGAAAATAGCAAGTCAAAGCCATTACTAGCCTCAAGTTTTATTTGAATTAGACACGGTAAAAAAAAAATAAATGCAAATTTCACTTAAAAATCTAATTTCACAGTAAATTCAGGCTACGGGTAAATGGGCCGCTTTCGAAGAAAATGAAAAGGAATTCAAGGAAGGTCCAGTGAATGAGCAGAAATGCAAACTGCATTGTGCCTCCGACTTGCTATTATTTTCTGAGATGTCATCGGAGCGTTCATCACTGCTTGATTCCATCCTGCATAAACAGGAGTGGAATTTTCCCCCACGGATCGACAACTCTTTCAAACAAACCCCCGCTACACCATCCCCCCCCCCAAAAAAAAAAACTGAAAGTCAGATTTAAAGGAAACTTTACAAATGCGGCGATATCATCACTTTGGAGGACACTTTGGTCATTGCCAGCCCCGAGGTGCTCATTACCAGGCTGAGCAAGGCAAAGGACGGTAATGAGACCCTCGAGGGTCGGCAAGGAGCATAAAGACTGCAGTAGCTTGGGGTTCCTGCTGCATTATCAATATAAACGCGGTCAAAAGATGATTTAACCCAGGTGTTAATGAAATATTTTTGGGGGTAAATCATTTTAAGTAAGACTTATCTTAAGTATGGCAAGTTTGCTACCACATAGAGTGGTTGAGGCGAATAGCATAGATGCATTTAAGGGGAAGCTAGATAAGCTCATGAGGGAGAAAGGAATAGAAGGATATGCAGATAGGGTGAGATGAAGGGGAGTCTGGTGTGGAACATAAACGCCAGCATAGACCAGTTGGGCCGAATGGCCTGTTTCTGTGCTGTACATTCTATGTAATTCGATGTAACATCTCACGAATGTCAGGTGATTTTACGGTTATGGGCATAGTTCAACGAAGGAGTGAAACTGCCTGAAGGTGCGAGAGGCTGGGTGATGTAGCAGTGGTCCCTTGTTCTATCGAAAGGCACATGGTCGCAATGCGGCCAACCTCTGGCCAAAAACGAAGCGCCAACAGAGCTGAGCACCTGGTTCAGGCACTACCGGTCGCCCCTCAATCAGGTAATGAGAACCTGAGGACCGACAATGACTACAACATTCCCAAAATAATGGTACTGTACCGCTATACCATACCAACCTCTGCCCTGTGTTATTTTGGCTTAAAGCTATTTGTACAGCAACAGCAGTCCCCTTCAAACCAGATTTCTCCACCCTTCCCTACCCCATTACTGTTTTATTGTGGACTCCAGGTTGGTGCAATAGTAATGTTTAAAGCACGCATTGAAGAGGTACAATTTACTTTACTCCATTGATCAGTCGGAACCACCTCGTACTTATTTAGCCATAAACAAATTGCACCTGTAAACAAAGCTCAGCGTACTGGATCCTCACGTGATACAAGTCTCACATCAGAGTGTCATGGTTACTTCGAACTTAATCGTGAACGTTTTGAGGTCCTGAAGGGTGAAGGCAGAACACGCCACCCCCATGAATGGCATTGTTCTACTTCACTATTCTTGTGGGGTAGGGTTGCCAACTGTGGTCGGACGCGTTCCTGGAGGTTTCGTCACATGACCTACTACCTCCCAGCCACCTCACCCAGTCATGCAGCATTTCCCCCCCCCCCCCCCCCCCCCAAATATCAATATTTTTATAACTTAAGAAACGACACCGCTCAAAGAAAATGAAGAAAGCACACCGGTTCTATTTTTGGATGTCCCAGTGATTTTTCTCCCTGGGCTTGCTCGCAGCAGTGTCCTGGAGATCATTCTTCAATTCCTGGAGGGTCCAGGACAATCAGGGAGGGTTGGCAACCCTATTGCGTATACCAAAACGCTTCATCTCAGGACTGCCCCTTTCACTTCCGCCCTAGAGGTATTACTTCAAACTTAGGAAGGAAACAAGTTCACCTGCCTCTTAACCTTGAGGAAGTCCAAAAGGCAATCTTTTGCCAATTTTCCACTTGCATTATAAAAACATGCACTCGTTCAGCTGGTACACTCTAAATCATTTGGCAGGAAGAGAATACAATCTACAGAGGTCGTAAGAAGTTTGCACTAGAATGTACCATGTCCCTACCCTCATTTTATTTCAAATTTGTAGATGTATCACAGGACATTATCCAGTTGGCTAAGGTGTCAGCCACGGCTCCGTGGTTGCACTCTCACCTCTCTAGTCAGAAGGTCGTGGGTTCAAGTCCCACTCCAGACACTTGAGCACAAAATCCAGGTGGACGCTCCCAGGGACGCAGTGGGGGAGTGCTGCACTGTTGGGAGGTGCCGTCTTTCGGATGAGATGTTAAACCGAGGCCAGGCCTGCCCTTTCAGGTGGGCGTTGAAGATCCCATGGCACTATTTCGAAGAGGAGCTGGGGGAGTTCTCCCCAGTGTCCTGGGCCAACATTTATCCCTCGACCGACATCAATAAAAAAAGATTACCTGGTTATTATCACATTGCTGTTTGCTGTGTGCAAATTGGCTGCTGTGTTTCCCTACATTACAACAGTGACTACACATCAAAAGCGGCTGTAAAGCGTCCTGAGGTCGTGAACGTGCAGTATAAATACAAGTCTTATTTTTTAAAAATTATTTTTAATGAACACCGATGTGAGTTAAAATCATGCACTTAAATTTCTTAATTTTATAGGAACGATCTACCAATATAGAGTAAGGATGTACAAGGTTCCAATCCATTACAGGCGGACACTGAACTAAAGAAAACAAAGTATCCATCACCTCCTGTTCAAATCAGCTTTCTGCCTCCTCCCAGTGTAGAAATCAAGACAAATAATTAAATCATTGCAGCAAAATGGTGCCTCATCTTTTTAATTAAAAAAAAAAATCAATATTTCAATTGCCATCAAGATGAATTTCACACCTCAGAGTGCTCCAAGTATTGTCGAAAGCTCCAAGACTTTGTTGATGCACCAGTAAGTACAAGGATTGAGTGATTATTGTGGTGCCATGTCAGCTTTATCATCCTGGACTCTCATCCAACCCAGGCTGGCGGGAATAAAAGTTGCCTCTCAATAATGGATAGTAAAAGTCCCAAGGTTCTCACAATCCAGTTCTGAGTGGGGCATCTGTCTGTCTGTCTGCCTGTCCATTATTTGGCACTCAACACAAAACGGGCAACTTTAGTCGTAAAATCCATTAGGGGCAACAGTACGTGAAATGGTTAAGTGATGTGCCTGGTCAGTTGGGGGTGTTTTGAGTAATGTTAATACATTTTTGGTAGAAAGTGATCTGATGAGCTTTCTCGTGCAGGCATTAATAGCTGGTAAAAGGCTGCATTAGGAAAGAACGAACGAACTTGCATTTATGTAGCACCTTTCACGACCTCAGGACGCCCCAAAGCACTTTACAGCCAGTGAAGTACTTTTGAAGTTTAGTCACTGTTGTAATGTAGGAAACGTGGCAGCCAATTTCCGCACAGAAAGGTCCCACGTGATATCAAGAAACGGCTGAGTGCACTGGATACAGCAAAGGCTATGGGCCCCGACAACATCCCGGCTGTAGTGCTGAAGACTTGTGCTCCAGAACTAGCTGCGCCTCTAGCCAAGCTGTTCCAGTACAGCTACAACACTGGCATCTACCCGACAATGTGGAAAATTGCCCAGGTATGTCCCGTCCACAAAAAGCAGGACAAATCCAATCCGGCCAATTACCGCCCCATCAGTCTACTCTCAATCATCAGCAAAGTGATGGAAGGTGTCGTCGACAGTGCTATCAAGCGGCACTTACTCACCAATAACCAGCTCACTGATACTCAGTTTGGGTGCCGCCAGGACCACTCGGCTCCAGATCTCATTACAGCCTTGGTCCAATCGTGGACAAAAGAGCTGAATTCCAGAGGTGAGGTGAGAGTGACTGCCCTTGACATCATGGCGGCATTTGACCGGGTGTGGCACCAAGGAGCCCTAGTAAAATTGAAGTCAATGGGAATCAGGGGGAAAACTCTCCAGTGGCTGGAGTCATACCTAGCACAAAGGAAGATGGTAGTGGTTGTTGGAGGCCAATCATCTCAGCCCCAGGGCATTGCTGCAGGAGTTCCTCAGGGCAGTGCCCTAGGCCCAACCATCCTCAGCTGCTTCATCAATGACCTTCCCTCCATCATAAGGTCAGAAATGAGGATGTTCGCTGATGATTGCACATTGTTCAGTTCCATTCGCAACCCCTCAGATAATGAAGCAGTCCGAGCCCGCATGCAGCAAGACCTGGACAACATTCAGGCTTGGGCTCATAAGTGGCAAGTAACATTCGCGCCAGACAAGTGATAGGCAATGACCATCTCCAACAAGAGAGTCTAGCTACCTCCCCATGACATTCAACGGCATTACCATCGCCGAATCCCCCATCAACATTGACCAGAAACTTAACTGGACCAGCCACATAAATACTGTGGCTACAAGAGCAGGTCAGAGGCTGGGTATTCTGAGGCGAGTGACTCACCTCCTGACTCCCCAAAGCCTTTCCACCATCTACAAAGCACAAGTCAGGAGTGTGATGGAATACTCTCCACTTGCCTGGATGAGTGCAGCTCCAACAACACTCAAGAAGCTCGACACCATCCAGGACAAAGCAGCCCGCTTGATTGGCACCCCATCCACCACCCTAAACATTCACTCCCTTCACCACCGGCGCACAATGGCTGCAGTGTGTACCATCCACAGGATGCACTGCAGCAACTCGCCAAGGCTTCTTCGACAGCACCTCCCAAACCCACGACCTCTACCACCTAGAAGGACAAGGGCAGCAGGCACATGGGAACAACACCACCTGCATGTTCCCCTCCAAGTCACACACCATCCCGACTTGGAAATATATCGCCGTTCCTTCATCGTCGCTGGGTCAAAATCCTGGAACTCCCTTCCTAACAGCACTGTGGGAGAAACTTCACCACACGGACTGCAGCGGTTCAAGGCGGCGGCTCACCACCACCTTCTCAAGGGCAGTTAGGGATGGACAATAAACGCCAGCGACGCCCACGTCCCATAAACGAATAAAAAAAAAAGTGATAATGACCAGATAATCCACTTTAGTGATATTGGTTGAGGGATATTGACCAGGACACCGGGGAGAACTCCGCTGCTCATCTTCGAAATAGTGGCTATGGTATCTTTTACATCCACCAGAGGGGGCAGACACAGGCCTCAGTTCAAGGTCTCATCTGAAAGACGGCACTTCCGACAGAGCAGCACTACCTCAGTACTGCACTGAAGTGTCAGCCTGGATTATGTGCTCAAGTTTCTGGAGTGAGTCTTGAACCCACAACCTTCTGACTCAGACGAGAGTGCTACCCACTGAGCCATGGCCAAGACTAAAAACAGCGCAACAGTATAGTGAAAGTGTTCTTTTAAGACAGGTAGATCACATATTGCAGAACAAGTTTAGAAATGGTCTTCTATGCGTTTTTGCAACTATTTTATTCCAATGTGTTTTAGAATATGGGTCCTACTGCTTTAATCAACTCTCAGCCCCTATGATGGAACACCCTTTGTGGTTCAACATACGAACATACAAATTAAGAGCAGGAGTAGGCCATTCGGCCCCTCGAGCCTGCTCTGCCATTTGATAAGATCATGGCTGATCTGATTGTGACCTCAACCCTACTTTCCCGTCTACCTACTATGACCTTTGACTCCCTTGTTAATCAGGAATCTATCTAACTCAGCCTTAAAAATATTCAATGACCCTGCCTCCACCGCTCTCTGGGGAAGGGAGTTCCACAGACTCACGACCCGCTGAGAGAAAAAATTTCTCCTCCTCTCCGTCTTAAATGGGAGGCCCCTTATTTTTAATCCGCGGCCCCTAGTTCAGTAAAATTTAAGATTCTGACTTGCCAGCAATCAGCCTTTAATTATTAAAGATGTGAGAAACTGCGATTTCATACCAAATTCTCAAAGTGGAAGGTGGGCATGGAATCATACAGCGCAGGAGGCGGCCATTCGGCCCACCTTGCCTGCGCTGGCTCTTTGAAAGAGCTATCTAATTAGTCCCACTCCCCCGCAAATTTTTCCCCTTTCAAGTATTTATGCAATTCCCTTTTAAAAGTTACCACCGAGTCTGCTTCCTCCGCACTTTCAGGCAGCGCACTCCAAATCGTAAAAATAATTTCTCCTCACCTCACCTTTACACGTTTGTAAACAATTTTACAACACCAAGTTATAGTCCAACAATTTTATTTTTAATCCCACAAGCTTTCGGGGGCTTTCCCCTTCCTCAGGCGGTGTGGAAATGACTGCCTGAGGAAGGGGAAAGCCCCCGAAAGCTTGTGGGATTAAAAATAAAATTGTTGGACTATAACTTGGTGTTGTAAAA
Source organism: Heptranchias perlo (assembly GCF_035084215.1). Taxonomy (NCBI): domain Eukaryota; kingdom Metazoa; phylum Chordata; class Chondrichthyes; order Hexanchiformes; family Hexanchidae; genus Heptranchias; species Heptranchias perlo. Next base: position 5,329,819 of record NC_090327.1, read on the forward strand.
TTGTTTACAATTGTCAACCCCAGTCCATCACCGGCATCTCCACATCACCTTTACACAGAAAGTATTAACTAACCTCCTACATCACATAGTGTTCAATTCAAAACCAAATTTCTTTAAACAATAATTCTCTAAAACCAGTTGATGTTGGGAGTCTGCCACTGATGGCGCCACTGCCTTGGCAGGTGGTGCAAATCAGCAAAACTGGTGCCTTTTCTCAGCCGCACCCTCTCAACAGCAGGGCTGCCTCACCGTTCAATATAAATACCAAGTGGTGTCATGGCCTGAGGCACAGGTAGCTTTCCCATTCACCTCTGTTAGACAGTGAAGTCGTCGGAATACTGCTGGTACGTACGTACGTACCTTTTGCGATCGGAGATGGCCACAACACTGAAGAAAAGAGTCATAAAGATCACTTTCAGCCAAATAACACACCCGACCTGATGTAAAACTAATATTCTCATCCTTGTGTTCAAAGCCCTCCGTGGCCTCGCCCCCTCCCTATCTCTGTAACCTCCTCCAGCCCTACAACCCACCGAGATCTCTGCGCTCCTCCAATGCCTCTTGCGCATCTCTGATTTTCATCACTTTGCTATTGGCGGCCGTGCCTTCAGCTGCCTGGGCCCTAAGCTCTGGAATTCCCTCCCTAAACCTCTCCGCCTCAATCTCCTCCTTTAAGACGCTCCATAAAACTTATCTCTTTGACCAAGCTTTTGGTCACCGGTCCTATGTGGCTCAGCGTCAAATTTTGTCTGATCACTCCTGTGAAGGATGTTTTACTACGTTAAAGGTGCTATATAAATGCAAGTTGTTGTATGAATATAAACCAGGCAATTTCATAAGCAGTGAGGCAGGGCAAGCATTTCTCCAATGCAAATGGGTAACAAGAGGTTCCAGTGCCCCTCTGATGGTTCAGCAGATTTATCCAGTGAGTAGCTGAGGCATATAGGTCAGGGAGATCGAAGGTTTGATTCCTGCCCTGTGCTTAATTAACTGTAAACAATTTTACAACACCAAGTTATAGTCCAGCAATTTTATTTTAAATTCACAAGCTTTCGGAGGCTTCCTCCTTCCTCAGGTAAATGTTTACCTGAGGAAGGAGGTAGCCTCCGAAAGCTTGTGAATTTAAAATAAAATTGCTGGACTATAACTTGGTGTTGTAAAATTGTTTACAATTGTCAACCCCAGTCCATCACCGGCATCTCCACATCATAATTAACTGTAGCCAGCTGGATGGTGATAGATGGCTGAGGTACTAAATGAGTACTTTGCATTTGCCTTTACCAAGGAAGAAGATGCTGCTGAGAATCCCTACGTGGTCAGTTTTTGGTAAAATATTAAAATGCCTACGTGGCAAAGAAGCAGAATGCAAAATGGTTAGAAAGGGTTAATTAGTTAGTAACTGAGATTGATACAAGTGGCCTGGCCCTCCTGCTGGGCCATATGTTTGTTTAGTCAGCAGGCCTGCATTGTCTTATCAATGATAGGTCTTTGATGTGATTCAAGGACTGGTCTGAATGTCTCCATGTTTATGGCAGATCAATATAGGTAACGAGCTTAGCCAAAGTTGAAAGACATTCCAGGTTGGGAGATAAGGAACAGAAGGAACAGGGAAGAACATTCCAAGTTGGAAGGTGAGGAAGTGTCCCCTTTGATGTCTAACAGCAACATGGTCAGCACATGGATTATCTATGATTGGCCGGAAATAATGTAACCCCGCATGGCAACCTGTGCCCGGCTTATGATTGGTGTTGACTCTTGTGTTAATAATGTTCTAACTCCTATTGATCTGTATAAAGGTATGAGTTTTTGTCTTTGTCTTTGTCTCCTTATTCTGTTAGAATCGTTCGGATTCTCTCAGGAATCTGAATTGAAGCTACAGACTAAGATCTGCTATTAAAGTTGTGTTGAACTTTACGGTGTACTCGAATCAGTTCTTGCTGAACCACTGAGGGGAATGAATCCGGTTTGTCACTGCCACAGCCTCAGTAAAGGAAGATGTAGTTGAGATACTGGATGGGCTAAAAATTGATAAAGAAGAGGTACGAGAAAGACTAGCTGTACTTAAAGTAGATATGTCACCCGGTCCGGATGGGATGCATCCTAGGTTGCTGAGGGAAGTAAGGGTGGAAATTGTGGAGGTACTGGCCGTAATCTTCCAAACATCTGTAGATACAGGGGTGGTGCCAGAGGACTGGAGAATTGCAAATGTTACACCCTTGCTTAAGGCAAATTGTGTTTAACTAACCTGATGGAGTTTTTTGATGAGGTAACAGAGAGGGTAGGTGAGGGCAATGCAGTTGATGTGGTGCATATGGACTTTCAAAAGGCATTTGATAAAGTGCCGCACGGTAGGCTTATCATCAAGATTGCGGCCCATGGAATAAAGGGGGCAGTAGCAACATAGATACAGAATTGGCTAAAGGACAGGAAACGGAGTAGTGGTGAATGGTTGTTTTTCAGACTGGAGGGAGGTGTACAGTGGTGTTGCCCAGGGGTCAGTGCTGGGACCACTGCTTTTCTTGTTATATATTAATGACTTGGACTTAGGTGTACAGGGCACAATTTCAAAATTTGCAGATGACAAAACGTGGAAGTGTAGTCAACAGTGAGGATGATAGTGATAGTCTTCAAGAGGATATAGACAGGCTGGTGGCATGGGCGGACACATGGCAGATGAAATTTAACGCAGAAAAATGCGAAGTGATACATTTCGGTAGGAAGGAGGAGGAGAGGCAATATAAACTAGAGGGCACAACTCTAAAAGGGATAAAGGAACAGAGAGATCTGGAGGTATATGTGCACAAATCTTTGAAGGTGGTAGTGCAGGTTGAGAAAGTGGTTAAAAAAGCATACGGGATCCTGGGCTTTATAAATATAGGCATAGAGTACAAAAGTATGGAATCATGATGAACCTTTAGAAAATATTGGTTCGGCCACAATTGAAGTATTGTGTCCAGTTCTGGGCACCACACTTCAGGAAAGATGTGAAGGCCTTAGAAAGGGTGCATAAGAGATTTACTAGAATGATTCCAGGGATGAGGGACTTTAGTTACGTGGATAGAAGCTGGGGTTGTTCTCCTTGGAACAGAGACGGTTGCGAGGAGATTTGATAGAGGTATTCAAAGTCATGAAGGGTCTAGACAGAGTAGATAAAGAGAAATTGTTCCCATTGATGGAAGAGTCAAGGACCAGAGGACATAGATTTAAGATGACTGGCAAAAGAACCAAAGGTGACATGTGGAAAAACTTTTTTTTACAAGGCGAGCGGTTAGTATCTGGAATGCACTGCCCGAGGGGGTGGTGGAGGCAGATTCAATCATGGCCTTCAAAAGGGAACTGGATAAGTACTTGTAAGAAAAAAATTTGCAGGGCTACGGGGAAAGGGTGGGGGAGTGGAACTAGCTGGATTGCTCTTGCATAGAGCCGGCGCGGACTTGATGGGCCGAATGGCCTCCTTCCGTGCTGTAACCTTCCAATATTCTATAATTGGGTCTCAGTTCCATGGGTTAGAGAGAGGTAAATCAGCCACAGTATCTGTTCCTGATCGCTAGCCGACAACCCCTGTTGGGACTTGTGTGTGGACGTTGCACGAAGGCAGGATTACATTTGGCTGTTTTACCTTTCGCTGATAAACAGCCAAAGCTCACCATCAAAGCTTATACATGAACCAGAGGTATCAGGGAACAACTGAGCTTCAGCATGAAGTCAATCAATGCCGGGGTGGGGGGATGGGGGGAGTGGAAATAAATTGGCAAAACAATTGGTAGAAAAAAAAAGCTTCCTGCTTATAACTCAAACGATCAAGCTTTTGCTTGGTATGTTCAGCTATGGGAAGGATATCTATGAAGACATTGGTTCTGGGAGATCCACGAACACCTTCACTAAAAGACATTCAATTCCCTATCCCCTGTACAGTTTCGGACCAACAGTAATGGCTACAGCATCAGCCTTGGCTCAGTGGATAGCACTTTTGCTTCCGAGTCAGATGGTCGTGGGTCCCACTCCAAAGACTCTAGCACAAAATCTAGCCTGACTCTCCCAGTGCAGTACCGAGGGAGTGCTGCACTGTCGGAGGTGCCGTCTTTTGGATCAGACATTAAACCGAGGCTCCATCTGCCCTCTCAGGTGGACGTAAAAGATCCCACGGCATTATCTCGAAGAGGAGCAGGGGGGTTCTCACCGGTATCCTGGCCAATATTTATCCCTCAACCAACATCACAAAAAAAAATTATCTGGTCATTGTCACATTGCTGTTTGTGGGAGCTTGCTGTGCGCAAATTGGCTGCCGCATTTCCTACATTACAACAATGACCACACTTCAAAAGTACTTAACTGGCCGTAAAGCACTCAGGGACATCTTGAGATCATGAAAGGCATTATATAAATGCAAGTCTATCTTTCTTTTTGAAACCAAGAGTTAAACTAAGTGGAGAGTGCTTTAAGAGTAACAGCATAGCTTATGATTACACATTAACTACACAGACTCTGCACAGCTAAACAGCTCCTGGTGGACAAGGTCCATGGGTGTTTTGTTCCGAGGTCACTGGACCATATTCACCTCTCTAACTGGAGAATTATTTCAAGGGTGTAAATTCTGGTTGCGAAATGAAAGAGAGAGAGATAAAAGTACTCTCCATTGAAAATAATTCTTTCCTTGTAGTCTGCTGCTTTTGCAAACAGTCAACTAAAGAATAATACATTCTTAATGGTCAATAGAAAGAAGCTGAACATTCTCAGAATAAAAGTCAAAATTCTTAAGTGATACAGGAAGAAGATAAATAAGTCTGAATACTAGCCACAAATTTCGGGAGGGAGCACCACACTAAATGAAACCCTTTAACCTACTTACAGTTTTAAGAAGTGAAAAGAAATGGTGCATTTATACCACTGGAATTGCATACAAACAACTTGCATCCATATAGCACCTTTAACATAGGAAAATGACCCAAGGTGCTTCACAGAAGCGTAATCAGACAAAACCTGACACCGAGCCAAAGGAGGAGAGATTACGAAGGGTGACTAGCAACTTGGTCAAGGAGGCAGGAAGGTCTTCAAGAAGGAGAGGGAGGTAGAGAGGCGGAGAGGTTTAGGGAGGGAATTACAGAGCTTAGGGCCGAGGCAGCTAAAAGCACGGCCGCCAACGGTGAGGCAAAGGGAGTGGGGAATGCAGAAGAGACCAGCGTTGAAGGGACGGAGCTCTTGGTGGGGTTGGAGGTGGATACAGAGATAGGGACGGACAAGACCATGAAAGGCTTTGACACGAGGATCAGAATTTTAAATTGGTAAGAGTTGGTGGAAGGGAAGCCAATGTAGGTCGGCGAGCACAGGTGTGACGAATGAGCGGGACTTGGTGCTGGTTAGGATATGGGCAGCAGAGATTTGGATAAGCTCAAGTTTATAGAAGGTGGAGTTTATTATCGGAGGCCAGCCAGTAGAGCATTGGAATAGTCGAGTCTAGAGGTGACAAAAGCATGGACGAGGGTTTCAGCAACAGTTGAGCTGAGGCAGGGGCAGAGATGGGCGATGTTAAAGGTGGAAGTAGACAGTCTTTGTGATTGAGATGATATGGGGTCAGAAGTTCAGCTCGGGGTCAAACAGGACACTGAGGTTGCGAGCAGTCTGGTTTAGCCCGTGACAGTGGCCGGGGAGGGGGAATGGAATTGGCGCTGGGGGGGAAAGAGAGTTTGTGGAGGGGTGGGCAAAGATGACAACTTTGGTCTTCCCAATCTTTAACTGGAAGAAATTGCACCTCATCCAGGACTCGATGTCAGACAAGCAGGCTGACAGCGTTAAAGGCGTCGAGATAGGTGGTGGAGATGTAGAGCTGGGGTGGTCAGTGTAGATGTGGAACCTGATGCCATTTCTTTGGATGATGTTGAGAAGGGGCAGCATGTAGATGAGGAATAGGAGGGCACCAAGGATAGATCCTTGAGGGACTCGAGGTAACGGTGCAGGGGCCGGAAGAGAAGCCATTGCTGGAGATTCTCTGGTTATGATTGGATAGCTAAGAGAGTGGGACCAAGCGAAGGTGGGATAGTGCACCATGGTCACAGTCACAAAGGAGGACATTTGTGACTTTAGTTAGGGCCGTTTCAGCGGTGTGGCAGGGGCAGCAACCTGATCAGAGACGTTCAAACACAGAGTTGTGGGAAAGACGAGCACGGATTTGGGAAGCGACAACACGTTCAAGGACTTTGGAAAGTAAGAACTGTAAAGAGGTGAGCTTCTGCATGCACAGTTGTTACTGCCAGTCGCAGCTTTGTTCCCCAAAGGATGGCAAGCACACAGGCTAGAAGGATCATGACCCCTTTGCTGACCTGTACCGAGTGAGGTGGGGGCGACTCGATAGCTTAGCCTGGTCACAGCCAAAAAAACGTGGCTGCCTCCATTTCTGACATATTGCTGTTTGGGCAGCACCGCCATTGAAGGCGGAAACTAACACAACTTCTTTTAGGGGTGCACACCGTCTTCAAGGACATTAATATTGTCTCATTTACTTTCCCATCCACAGGGCATGAAAGAGGTCCTGTTTATATCACAGAGGTAACATTGGTTGCTTCCACTGGCACTGAATTCACAATGGGGCGCATTGTGCAACAATGGAACAAGTATCCGCTCAATGATTGCAAATACATCTTTAAAGCAAATGTACAGTATGATATGGTGCACGTACAGTTATTACAAAGTTGAGCTTGTGACTTTTTCTGTTGTGGCCATCGACCTTCCCCATTGGTGGTGGATGGTCCACACAGGCCAACAGTGCTAAAACCTGGCCAGTGCACTGAACGACAGAGCCCAGTCCACCCTTGGTCAGAACCACAATGGCAGATCTGACCTTTGAGCTGTTCCGTTCTGCTGCCTGCAATGTTTTGTTTTCAAAGTCACATGGGTGAAATCACCTCCTGGAAAGGGGGTTTGATATCTCCGATGGTTTTGCTATTGGACCACTTACACGGTGGAGGGGGGTGGGATGGTACGTTTGCTGTTAGAAACAACCCTTTTAAAAAGGGGGCATTATTTTTATTGGTCTCACAAGTGGAATAACGCAACATTCTTCAGCATCATCTTCGCTTTGATAAGTAATGATGGTTACAGGCACCATGGCCGAATGGCTTCCTTCTGTGCTGGATGATTCCATAAAAAGGAAAAATTTGCAGGGCTATGGGGAAAGAGCAGGGGAGTGGGACTAATTGGTAATTCTTTCATCTTACAATTCTAAAAAGTTTTAATTCTATTTCAAGACAGTTGGGATTGTTTTAGAGGATGGCAAAGTCAATCAACACATCCTGATTTGCTAAAACCTACTCATACCTTTTGATTACAACTCTGTCTTTTTCTCCCTCTCTTCATCCTAATTCTCCACTGATGGTGCTAGTCTTAACTTCACAGCAACTCTTACACAGACGGGTCAGAATGAGCAAAACTTGCAGTCGCTGTGCATTGCAATGGACTCTCCGCCAATTTAAAAATTCTCTTTTATGCCTACTCATAATCTAATGAAACTTATTCAGTTGAAGTGTTAGAAGGAACAATTCTTAAAATGTCACTATACCAGCACCAGCCAGTGAGGGTTTATCATAGAACACACATAAACAAAGCATGCCTAATTTTCCTATACGCCTTAATTATCATTAACAAACTAAACTAATCTGTTGGCGTCGGAAATTACTTGTGTACTTAGCTTACAAATGTTTTCATTCTGGATAATGGGGAACTCCACCTTCCTTTTCAGAGCCTTGCCCAGGAAGTTCCTCATTCAAGCATTCTGTGTAACTACATTTTCCCCACTTTTAATAGCAGTCTGATCTGCGTGATGGATACACAAAATACGAGACAACAGAATTCAAAGATTAAAAATATAGAGAAGTCTCAGATTGGCTCAGTGGGTAGCATTCTACCCACCGAGCCAGAAAGACAATGGGTCCATGGAATGACTGACAGTGAACTAGAGAATAAAAATCCTTCCCCTTCTGGTACCTGAGTTTAAATCCACACCAGGCTAATGGAATGAAAAAAAAATCTCTTAATTGAAATCAGTTCAACATCTCTCAAAAACATTGTTAGTGCATACAGCATAATTCTCCCAAACACGGAGCGCCAAATCGAAAGTCTCAGAGGGGGACAAGATGACGGCCAACATGGGAAATAATGTTGCCACATTGGAGCCACTCCTTGCTCTGAGTTTGTCTTGGACATGATGAAAAAGCAGCTTTATCCGGTGTAACTTAGGTTAGATGTCACCTGGAAATGCTTGATACTGACAGTGCATGGAAAAATGTAATAGGCACGAAACTTGGGAGGGGGTATAAATAACATGTTTTTTAATCCCTATTTAGTGATTAGGATGGAACAGACTTCACAAAGGATAGAAAATACTACTTTAAGAGACACTTTGGAGTCAATTGCAGAATGCACTCCTCTTCATTATCCATTCACTTCTAAAGCAACAGCTCATGATGCAGATAGTGAATTGCAAGATGAATATTGCCTTGTCTGTGTATTTCATAGTATCAGTCCTGGAGTTTACCCTCTCAGGTGTACTACAGACCCTAAACACTATGCATGTAATTAAAATGAACTTCCACTTCTCCAGCACCTTTCACATCCTCAGGAAAGTGCTTCACAGCCAAAGAAATACTGTGTAGGCAAACAAGGCAGTCAATTTGTGCCACAGCAAAGTCCCAAATCTGTTTGTGACCTAAATATTGGCCACAGAATTTACAGCACAGAAACAGGCCATTCGGCCCAACTGGTCTATGATGATGTTTATGCTCCACACAAGCTTCCTCCCACTCTACTTCATCTAACCCTATCAGCATATCTGGGGGAACTCCCCTGTTCTTTTTCAAACAGTTCCATGGGATCTTTTTCCAACTGAGCAGGCAGGCATGACCTCGGTTTAACATCTCATCCAAAAGACGGCGCCTCTGACAATGCAGCACTCCCCTCAGTACTGCATTGAGGCGTCAGTCTAGATTACATGCTCCAGTCCTGGAGTGGGACTTGAACCCAAGATTTTCTGACTCAGGAGTTGAGAGCGTTACCTCTAAGTCATGCTGAAAATTAGAGCAACAATGTTTCTCACGACAGGCTAAATTTGTTCTTTTGTAGAGACAGCTTTAAGAAAAAAAATGTTAAAAGTACGAAAACAAAGTCGGCGCATTAAAACTTCAGACAGACAACAGTATTCTAAATTCAAATGAATGATTATTTGTTCCTCCAAGGAATCTCAAGTGGAAACGCAGGGGTGAAATCAGGAAGCACTTTTTGACGTGAAATCTGTCATTCTCGCCCCCAAAAGGCTGTGGATGCTGATCAATTGGAAATTTTCAAGATTGAGATAGTCAGATTATTATTATTATGTAAGGGTATGAAGGGATATGAATCAAAGGCAGGTAAATGGAGAGGAGGTTCAGACCAGAAATGATCTAACTGAATGGCGGAACTGGTTCAATGGGCTGAATGGCCTACTCCTGTCCCTACATAAGTTTTCTAAGGCGGAAAAAAAAAAGTTCTTCTCACGTGAATCTAAGCTACGAGCTGAAAATAAAATCTCATCCAAATTTAAAATCACAATAAGTTAGTCCAATCATGTTACTAATAGTCACAAAGTGTAACACTGTACTTTTCAAACCTTCTGAAAAGGCTTTCAAACAAACATGTCCCCTGAGAAATATTTAAAACTGAATGCTGACAGAGCATGGAATAAAGCAATTTCAAATTTAAAACTTACAACTTCAAAAATTGATTGCCCTAGGTTTGTTCACTTCCTAAAATTACTTTAAAATTTAGACAGCGATGTTGATAAAATTCAAGTACTGTACAAGACATATCACAGCTTTTTTTCCCCCCTTTTATTCAAAAGGTGGCTTTAGAAATCAGATGATCTGATAAACCTATGATTGCAAAGCATTACCTGGTTAGTTGATATGATTATTGGTGTAGTGGTTCCAAGCTGGCCACTGGATTCCTGAAGCATAGATTCCTGTGGGTCGTTCCTGTTTGGAATCACATTCTGGGAATCTACAGGATCGGAGGGCCGGATGCATAGTCTTTTTGGTGAGGGTGGATGACAGGTGTCATCTGAGTACATAGGTTCATAAAGAGTGGGGGTCATGGCTGTTTCCACTTTCACCCCTACAATCTCTCCTTCGTGGTTTTGGAGGGCGTAAGGGCATGATTGCTGGAGATGCTGGTGGGACCCATTTGTGTTTTGGGGAGATCTGTGAGGGACCAACCTGCTGCCAATACCTGCAATGCTGCTCAGGGTGGCTATGGAAACTGCTCCTATACAGTGATTAGTGTAAGTCTTGGAGAGCTTTGCCGCCTTGGACAACATCTGCATCCGGGTGCCTAGCAGGTTCTTCCCAATGGCTTTGTTCTCACACCAGGTCACATCACTTTCATTGCAATGATCCCTAGGTCTTTGAAAAAAAGCCTTACAGAGAGGGTTACGCTTTGAAATATACTTAACAAAACTTGCATAAGGGCAGAACTCTGTGCCTGTTTCATACATCCTAGGGAAGTTCTCCTCATCATTCACCAGTCTCTTCTTGCTCCAAGTTACCGAGCGAGATTTATGGTAAGGTCCACATGCTTTATAATAGACAAATCTTCGCGCATCCTCATCTGTTGCCAAGCCAAAGGAGTCCTCCTCCAGTTCTCTCTGGTTCTCCCTCCCCCTTGTGCAGAAGTACATGCAGATCTCGAACCAGACCTTATTGAGTAATCCAAAGGGGGTGTTCGTATCGAAGGCGCTGGAGGTGTAGAGTTTCCTCAGATCGGACCTGGTGATAGGGATGTCACGATATGATTTGTCTTGATGACATGATACAGTAATTGTTGGGAAAAAGAGTATGATTTCTTTTTTTTTTAAAGATAATCACTAGGTGCTAACCAATACTGGCCGCCACCATCTCATTTTCCTGCAATGGTCCAGGCAGTGTTCGTATAAAAAGGTGCAAACACCAGGAAACATTGTAATGCTTTAAGTACAGTACTGCAAATTGGTTTGTATTCTTCTGCTAACACTACTGCATCATTTATATGTAAAATAAGGTGACACTGCTACAGCAATCTCTACATATTACCAATTGTAAACAATTTTACAACACCAAGTTATAGTCCAGCAATTTTATTTTAAATTCACAAGCTTTCGGAGATTTTCTCCTTCCTCAGGCAAATGTTTCAAGAGCTCCTTGAAGCCTACGCATTTATACATATTGAACAATACATGGTGTTTACAGACTGCCCCTGCAACTGCCCGTTGCCAAGGCAATCACCGTGTTCAGACAGAGAGGTGTCACCTGCAGAACCCCCGAATACACATCTGAACACGGTGATTGCCTTGGCAACGGGCAGTTGCAGGGGCAGTCTGTAAACACCATGTATTGTTCAATATGTATAAATGCGTAGGCTTCAAGGAGCTCTTGAAACATTTGCCTGAGGAAGGAGAAAATCTCCGAAAGCTTGTGAATTTAAAATAAAATTGCTGGACTATAACTTGGTGTTGTAAAATTGTTTACAATTGTCAACCCCAGTCCATCACCGGCATCTCCACATCATGACTACATATTACCAATTAGCACCTGAAACAGCCACCTTAGACTGACACCCATCACAGATTCCCTAGAATGGCCAGCAACTGCTGCATTTTACAGTTATTACGGAACAGAAGCATTTGGCCAGGTGCTAATAGGTTAAAATGGAAATAATGCTTTGAAATCATGGTACTTCACACATTGTCTCATATTGATCTAGCATGATAATCGCATCTCATGATTATCACAATATGAAAAACACAAGAGTTAACCTGGGCTGTCGTATCACAATCGTGTCACTTGTATTTTACTGTGACATTTGTAAAAGATCAATAATCAACCAATTTTAGGCCACTGTTGTGAGCCACATACTGGTATACCTCACCAACTTTTTCAATATAATAATTTAATGTAACCATTAAACTATGCCAAGGTTAATCTCAAAGTACATTTCTTCCCACAAATGATCCTGGAATTCTACTTTACCCTTTCCCATAGGAGACAAAGTACATATTTCATTTCTTTTTCTTGACCCCATTCTGGGAGGGTAGGGCAGGAGGGACTTTAGCCATTGGCAATTGTAAAGACTCTCAGTATTAGGTGGTCAGAGATTCTCATATATGAATAATGGAAAATATCTGAAATATTTAACCTCCAGGTATTTAATGTATATGTATACACATTCTGTTTCGCTGTCACTCGCCTTGCAGAGGACAAGGCAATACGAATTAATTCAGCGTTTCTCATTGTGACAAAAATAGTTAGTCGTGCTGGTTCAATAGACAAAAAAAAAACTCCAAACTCAAGATCTATTGAGCCAACATTACTAAACGTCAACGATATACAAGTTCTATGGGGTCACGCGGTTCATCGAATGGTTTTTGTCAAAAACAGCAAAAAGGGTTGGATTATAATGGAAGTAGCGACTAGCGCCACAGTTTCCGCTAAGGACAAGGGTCAACTATTGACACAGAATTGATCAGGTCCATCAAGGTTAGAGCTAGAGCAATGGTAAGTGTTAAAAGTTGGGCAGTTGATGCACACAGTAAAGTTCAAAGTTGGCAATTTTTTTGTGTATGTGTGTGTGTGTGTTTTGTGTCATTAGTCCCACACATATACACAACTAATTCAGGGGTTGCATTTTCTAATAATTTAATGCCCTGTGATGATACATCAGTTTGGCTGCTTTCCCTATCAGGATAATATATATATCCATGCAATAAAACAAAAAAAAAAGTTTCCAGAATCATCCCTGCGATGAGTGAAGTACACATGAAAAACTGATGCATGTTTTCTTAAAAAAAAATATTAATATTTAACAAAAATAACACTTCATGCACGATAATCCCAGCGATATTTAATGCCCTAATTAGGTGTTTTGGAGGGGTTTTTTTTTGGGGGGGGGATGTGTGTGTGTGTTTTATTTTGTTTTTGTTTCCCCCCCCCCCCCCCCCTCCCCTCCCCTCCTCCCCCTCTTTCCCTCCGGGTCCTGCTCTACCTGGTAATGGCTTGTTTCTGAATGACGGGTCCCGCTCCTTGCTCCTCCAGTTTCCTGATGACCGCGGCCAGCGTAAGGTTGGCGCTGCGGAGCTCGGGGTCCTTGGTGAGGTCGAGGGTCCGGCTGTAAGGGGGCTCGTTCAGGTAGCGGTTGAGGGAGCTGCGGATGCTGATGAGCGAGGACTTGCTGTAGACCTGCCCGCTCTTGGACCTGGCCTCGGCGTAGAAGGAGCGCAGCGCCCGGCACAGCTCCTCCTTGCCCAGCCTCTCGAACTCGGGCGGCTGCTCCTTCTCGCTCAGGTAGTCGCGGAAGATCTTGACGGCGTAGCGGGTCGCCAGCCGGGTGTTCTCGCTCAAGGCGGCCGGGGCCCCTCTCGCCCGTGCCCTGGGCTGGGCTCGTCGCCCCGTCCGGCACCGGCACCGGCTCCGGCTCCCCCTCCTCCTCCTCCTCGTCCCCCTCCTCTTCTTCTTCTTCTTCCGGCGGCGGAGGAGGAGGAAACGGCGGCGGCGGCAGCAGCGGTGGTGGCGGCGCAACTGCGGGGCGCTGACCCCGTCCTGGGCGTCCGCCTCCGGACGCTCTTTGTTCGGCTGCTCGCAGTCTCCCGCATCGCCGCTGCCAGGCATTCTCGCCATATTGCTACTTCCTCCAGACTGGGGGGCGGAGGGGAGGGGAGGGAGGGAGGGGAGGGGACGCATGCGCTATATTGGACCGCAGGTTTTGGATTAGGGATCTCTCTCCTCTCTCCCTCTCCCTCTCCCCCTCCCCTCCCCTCTCCTCTCCCCTCCCCTCCCCTCCCCTCCCCTCCTCTCGGTGAGAGCGGTGACCTTGAGCGGAATCTCCCACAGGGGGAAACTCATAAACACACACACACCAAACAAACCAGGAGCTTAAAAAAGGGACCCTGCCCGCTGAGGGTGGGCAGCCTGGGGTTAGGGTAAAAGTGAGGGGGAGGGCTAAGTTGGAGGGGGAGGGCTAAGTTGGAGGGGGAGGGCTAAGTTGGAGGGGGAGGGGTAGGGGAGGGCTAAGTTGGAGGGGAGGGGTAGGGGAGGGCTAAGTTGGAGGGGAGGGGGAGGGGAGGGCGGAGGGGGAGGGCGGAGGGGGAGGGCGAGGGCGGAGGGGGAGGGCGGAGGGGGAGGGGGAGGGCGAGGGCGGAGGGGGAGGGCGAGGGCTAAGTTGGAGGGGGAGGGGGAGGGCTAAGTTGGAGGGGGAGGGGGAGGGCTAAGTTGGAGGGGGAGGGCTAAGTTGGAGGGGGTGGGCTAAGTTGGAGGGGAGGGGGAGGGGAGGGGGAGGGCTAAGTTGGAGGGGGAGGGGGAGGGCTAAGTTGGAGGGGAGGGCTAAGTTGGAGGGGGAGGGCTAAGTTGGAGGGGGAGGGGGAGGGCTAAGTTGGAGGGGGAGGGGGAGGGCTAAGTTGGAGGGGGAGGGCTAAGTTGGAGGGGGAGGGAGGGGGAGGGCTAAGTTGGAGGGGGAGGGGGAGGGCTAAGTTGGAGGGGGAGGGGAGGGCTAAGGGGGAGGGGGAGGGCTGAGGGGGAGGGCTAAGTTGGAGGGGGAGGGCTAAGTTGGAGGGGGAGGGGGAGGGCTAAGTTGGAGGGGGAGGGGGAGGGCTAAGTTGGAGGGGGAGGGCTAAGTGGGAGGGGGAGGGCTAAGTGA